>NC_041386.1:381601856-381609838 GCF_002162155.2 Triticum dicoccoides
CCAGAGAGAGAGAGACGGTCGAGGGGGGTCGAGGCCGTCTCTGTGGCGTCGCGAGGGGGTCGGGGAGGCTGTCACGGCGAAGCAGGAGGTGGCCGGCGCTCTTCGGGCGCGCGCCACGCCTCGCCTCTGCCTACTGGCAGAGGAAGAAGAGGACAAGGGGGGGGGAAGGAGGTGGGCTGGGCCACGCAGGTGGGCTGCACAGGGGAGGCTGGGCCAGCACAGGTGAGCCAGGTACTTCTTCTCTTTTCTTTTTATTTACTGTTTTCTATTTTTTTCTTCTGTTTTGTTTTATTTAATTTCGTTTTGCCACTGTTTTGAATTTTAAACAAATTCAAACAATGCCAAAAACTCCTCTGAATAATTTTATTTGGCTAGATGGACTTTTCCAAAAGCTCATAAAATATTTCAGGGGTATTTGAAATTATATTCTAATTATATGAATATAATTCAAATTCAAATAGCTAATGATTTAAATTCAAAGTCCCAAAAATAACTCCTTAAAAATGTTCAATATTTTGGTTGGGACCAGAACCCTTACCAAAAATTATCAAACATTTAAGAGGAGCATTTTGGAGCAATGAATGAGATTTCTAGGGTTTTTGCCCCTCTTTTATTTAGGGTTTTGAGGCTTCCAATATTCCTCAATTCAAGTTTCAAAAATATAGACATGATGCACACATGAAGCTAACCTAGAGCAATGCCTGAAGCTAGGGATGTGACAACTCACCCCCACTAAACAAGAATCTCGTCTCGAGATTCAAGCGTAGGGTAAGGTGAAGGGGAAACGTAACTAGTATAATCTTCACGATCCAGGGTGCACTTCATAGAAACGTTGATTCGATCACCATCTTTGTCTTGATGTCTTGCTCTGAGAAATCCTGCCAACATGACATGGAGGGAAGAAGGAGACTCTAGAAGGGTCAATCTCCTCGATGATCGAACAACTCACGGAATGAGACATAGGACCATCTCTCGAGTTGAGAGACGAAGCACGCACCCATAGGAATGGAGTGAAGCAGATAACAAGGGTTCACTAGGTAGACAACAATTCCACACCTAAGAGGGTGGTGAACGGTTGTCAACGTAGCGAGGAGTTGAGTTGCCATGAAACCATAACGATACACCTTAGGGAAGGTGACTCGTAGAGATATCCCCTTAAGTGGCAAAAAGAATTACTTTTGATTCAGAGATCATTGAAACTCTTTAAACCAGCCTAAGGCAATACTCGAGCGATCGTTTGGAGGGGGTCGGTAGAATGGCATACTCGAACTTGGATGATGTGGATTACCTTGTTGAAGACAACGTAATGGATGAATTTGCTTATCACCGGAAATGGAAGAGACCCATGGTAGAATGGCACATTAGCGGTGCAAGGTAGGAACAAAATGCAAATGCTAGGAATGATTCTGGTAACTGGGGAAGAACCCAACAATAGGGAGTGAATTCACTGTTTGAAGAGGTCATAGCATTGCCGAGGAAACTGAGAGTAATCCCAGTTAGAGCCGATGATAAGACGTAGCGCTTGTGCGTGCTCTCAAGAACTTGAGCATTTCCACAATCATCAAGGTTTTATCAACAACCGCGTCAAGGGTGCTGACAACACAACATACTACCATGATGAATAGCGATGGACGATGCAGATGCGAAGGAGGATAACACTTTCTCATATTTCACCTTAGCGAGGCCAAGCAAATAAAATCTGGATGATCGACCGAGAGACATTTAGCACTCCGCTTCTAATGTTCTCCTTGATGTGCTAGTATAACCCATTCATAGATATGGTTTGATATCTAAAACATCAAGTAAAAGGTCGGACTTCGGGAACACAAAAATCCATAGGGGCAACTAGGGAGTAAATCCTACGAATTCCCTATGGGGGGGTGGCCAACTTCCTCAAACAAGATATTATAATAACAGGTCTTCCGGCTGGGTGTGTTGGCCACGACATCCACTTTACCGGTTATCGAGGGACCAATATTATAGTTCTTGGAGAATGTTCCAACCATCATATCTGCCTGAGATTCAGATCTGGTTGGTGTCAGGATATCCCAGACTCATCAAGTCTAGAAAGAAAAATGAAAGTTTGCAACACAAATCGACGAGATGACGTTGCGAGATTCTCGGGAAATGAACTACGATAGTAAGCTCCAAAACATGAGCTGGTTCTGCTACAATCATGTGAACACGTTGTCCCGGACAAGCATGACCACGTGGTAGTCTTACAATAAAGCACTACCGAGTTCTGGTTGGGAACCATCACCGTGGATAACGAAGTCCTTGCATAAGTCATATGATTAGCTCTTATGAAGGAACTTCTTCCCCTTGAACAAATCAATCAGTGGCTTGGTGTGCTCGGGACACATATGGAATGAAGGTTGCAAGTCTCCAGACCACAGAATACTTCGCACAGGTGCATGACTGACTTGCGATGATTCCAGAGGAAGCAACATTGACTTTCTCGAGTCCACGGCGGCAACTTGCATCAAATGCACATGAACTAGAGGAAGTCACTTCTTTCATCAAACAAATACTTCATGAGCTAGCATGAAGAAAATGCTTTCAAAGTTTCCAACACTAGCTTAATGTCCAACAAAATCACGGAGGAGATAAGGATGTTGTCAATGGGCTCAACAACAATTCATCTGGGTTTCCTTTTAAAAGGAATTCCATAGTTAAGTGAACAAGTGATAGCATTGGTCAGACCCAAAAGATATAATGGTGTATGCTCGAGGGATCAACCACGAGTAAGACAACATTACGAATATCGTTGGTTCTGGTCTGATTGGATGATAGCCCATACTCAATCAAAGGTTTGGGTAAGATAATAGATCCAACAATTTTTCACGAGGACCAATTGATGAAGATATCATCTTCCTTCAACACACACGCACACACAAAAAGATATCCCTTAACATGAACTAAGTCGGACAAGCTTTTATCTTCCAACTCTCCAAGTTGTTGTTTAGCTTATCCAACTAGCTCAGGTTATCCAGCACGGATTCTTGGAGAAGGGGTGGTTTACAGGAATAAACCAACTTGATCACGAACTCAACATAGCGGTCAGGTGACAACCTGGTAATACTTCTTAGAAGATATTCAGAAAATCACGAACCACCGGTATGTTACTAAGCTCGAGAACAATCTTGCTTTTCAGGGCAAGATGATATGATCAATAGAGCAAGGATTTGAAATAATCCTAACTCATCGATCGAGGAGTGAACCAGGAGAATGGACTAGGTAGCACGATCAATCTTAGAATGATGATTCATACCAACACGCTAAGAATGAAATTATTACCCTTTAACTACCAAGCAACGAGGTTGCTGGGAGTATTGATTTCACACATCACAATTCATTTGTCGGTATTCCGGTTGCATCAACACGAAACCGAGGAATGAATAATGATGGCGAGAGTATCACTAAATCAAGAATTCATATGATGGTGTGCAATTCCTATAACAATCCCGATATAAAAGATGGTAATACTCCAAGGTAGAACAGAGCAAAAGCTGGATTGGCAGTTTGATCTGCGGAGCACAACTACTTTGACCCAATCCTAGATATGGATGAGGTACTGGAGTTTGTTTCTCCAAGTCATTCAGGACAGAATGGCTTGACGTACCACAAGGGTAATAGGCATCGATAAACGAATGCATGCATACCCTTGGTATCAATTGATAGACGAGGGTCAGAATGCAACTAAAGAGAGCAACTCAAAGGAACATGCGATTTTCTGAGTTGTGGATGCATGGTTTAGCATGTCGAACGAATTCCACATATTTCTTCCGGATAACCCATGCAGAAAGGTAGAACTGGCAGAGTCACAATGTAGAATCGAGAACCCATCGAGAGCACTCTGATTGTGATCTTTCGATCAGCGAGGAACATCTGCCATAAGCGGTTCATAGTATTTGGAAGAAAGGAATACCACGAACATCGAGGACTAATGCAAAGGTTACTAATAACCTAAAGGAATGAGCAAAACTATCAACATGAAGCAAGTAGGGTGAATCTCGGGTTCAAAACCCAGGGATAGAATACCTACTACTAAATGGCATCACGGGATGCTTTCGATAATGACGGCCAGAGTCATCACACTGGAACATAAATCATGGCTAGACTACTAGATGATCCCCTGAGACACCTAGGGTCATAATAGTAACTCCAACGTAATGTCAAGGCAATAGAATACCTCAACTCAACAATTAGTGTGATTGAGCTGGCATAAAGGAACATCGAAACCAGAGGGAAAGGATTTTGCAAATGCATCGGACTATTTAGAAACCTGGAATGACTCGGACAGCATAACGGCTATAATTGCTCAAAAAGATTTGAGACAATCACAAAAATGGTGGCATAACCACTCAGAAGCACAACATCAAGGTTCCGAGATCAACAATTAACATCCGGAAGTAGTAGGAACTGAACTGAGACTTAAATCCAACAATCTTATAAGTCTACTGATTAGTAACACGTGATCCTAATAGAAAGAAGAGATAGCATAGTTCTTAATCCCCGCAGGAAAGATAAGATAACTCAGATCAGAAGGGCATGAGGTATAAGGAGTAAAAAGAGCCTTACGTTCCATCCCACAATCAATTCCCTTTCATATAACTAAAGAATTTCTAGACTCAACTTCGACCAGTTTGGCTTGGTGATCCTACAGGCAGTCAAGCTCTGATACCAACGCTGTCAGGACCCCGACTCAATGCCACATCGATCTAGCATGTAACACCTCATATCACTTTGCGGCCTCACGCACGGTATTCCCACGGGTGTCGCCTTACCTTTGCCCGGGACCGTTTGCGCCTTTTGGCACACGTATATGACAGTGTCGCTAGCATCCATATGATAAGGAGCCCGGGCTGACATGGCTAGTCGTAAACCCAAAGCGGCACAGACTTACAGGGACAGGCATCCATGACCCAGCATCGAACGTGTCGGTCATCAGCGAGTGGGTCCAGGCTGTAGCACTGGGCTAGCAGGACTCCGGTGAACCGGGCTGTAGCGGGCTAACAGGACTCCGGTATTCACCGCGTGACATTTCCCCGAAGGGACAGACACAGGAACGAAGAAGGACACATGCCGGCCAGCCTAAGTGTTCCGGAGCAGTAGCAAGCTACCATGGCTCGGTGGAAACACTAGGAGACATTTCCCCGTAAGAGAGGCTACTAAAGATAAACAACTAGATGGTCAGATCCCACACATACCAAGCATTTCAATAACATACACACAATATGCTCGATATGTGCAAATACAACATGGCATCACAACATGACTCTATGACTCAAGTAATCTATTCAATAGGCTCCGAGGAGCGAGATATTACAAACATGGGTCTCATGACCCAACAATCAGAGCATACAAGTCAAAGCACAAGCGGAAGCTATTATGTCTGAGTACAGACATCTATAAATGAAAAAAAAGGCTGAGAAGCCTGACTATCTATCAGATCCTGCCGAGGGCACAAGATCGTAGCTGAGGTATCAAGCTAAACGTCGAAGTCCACGCGAAACTACTAGCGAGACCGAAGTCTCTCTGCAAAAACATAAATAGGCAAACGTGAGTACAAATGTACCCAGCAAGACTTACATCAGAACTATCTACATATGCATCATTATCAACAAAGGGGATGGTGGGGTTTAACTGCAGCAAGCCAGCTTTGACTCGGTGGCTATCCTGAACTACGACTGCGAGTAACTCTTTTGAGGTGGCGCACACGAGTCCACATATTCACCATATCAATACACCACTATGGATCCGCTCCCGTCTCCCTACGAGAACGCCATCCATAGCACTCACGCTTATCTTGCGTATTTTAGAGTATCCACTTTCACTTGTCTATGAACTGATATAAGCAACCCAGAAGTCCTTTTCCGTGGACACGGCTATTCGAATAGATGATGTTAACCCTGCAGGGGTGTACTTCTTCACACACGCTCTCACCACTTACCGCCGTTTACACGACATGTACTCGGCAACCTTCAAGCGGAAGCCCAATGTGGGTGTCGGCCACGACCTACCTAATCACCTAAGTCTCTAGTCCAGGTTTATCGCCTATTCGGGTTCCATCCATGAGGAGATCCGGCCGGAGTTTCGCTCACAGCCCCAAACGATGTGAACAGGGTTCCCGAGACACCAAACGGGCGCCCGGTACACCGTGCCACGTGCCTACCGCAT
This sequence comes from Triticum dicoccoides, assembly GCF_002162155.2. NCBI lineage: Eukaryota > Viridiplantae > Streptophyta > Magnoliopsida > Poales > Poaceae > Triticum > Triticum dicoccoides. Next base: position 381,608,037 of record NC_041386.1, read on the forward strand.
CACAGCCCACCCCTACGGTCAGCGCTGTCCACGGCCTCCAGCATACTACAAACACCAGAAACTACTTGCAACTCCTGGACAGAGGACAAGGGTGATTAAGAAGCCGAGAGGGTCCATTGGTTTCGGGCCCAATGCGTGGTAGTAGCTGAATCATGGATCACAAACACAGAACTCAGTTCCTGAGGACGGCTGCAATGAGACAACCCACCATGTACTTCTACATGGCCTCTCACCGCTACCTTTACCAAATCGTGTTCACACACTTAGCTCACACACAATAGGACATGTTCACACGCCTCTGATTCATCCCCGATGAATCAGACCTGACTCAACTCTAAGCAGTAGCGGGCATGACAAACAAACATGAATGTGTAGGCACAACAGGGCTCAAACAACTCCTACTCATGCTAGTGGGTTTCATCTAATTACTGTGGAATGACAGGTCATGCAGAGGATAAAGGGGTTCAACTACCGCAGCATGTAACAGTTGAATCGGTGTTGTCCTAATGCAGTAAAAGAGAGCAGGAGCGAGAGAGTGGGATTGTATCGAAATGAACAAGGGGGTTTTGCTTGCCTGGCACTTCCGAAGATAACATTGAGTCTTCATCAGTGTCAACGATCACATCATCGGCATCACGTCTATCGAGAGGGGACAAATACCGGTAACATAGAAAGGAACACAATCAATGCAATGCACAATATGATGCATGATCATGACATGGCAAAATGAATGTGTTTTGGGCTAATGCAACTAGCAACAGATTAAATGAAGTTGGTTTGAATACAAGATTCAAATTCAAACTCCACATGTGATTATTCAAATGCCATTTAATTGATTTGTGCTAAACAGCAGCTATAAGTTGTTCTAACATGCATGAAAGTGGTACAGATGGATTCCTTGAATTTTTCTGATAATTTTTCATATATAATTTATTTAATTTGGAGTTACGGTTGAATTTCTATGATTTTTAGAAGTTTATACAAATTTCTGGAATTTTCTGAATTATATTAAATCCAGAAAATGAGTTATGACATCAGTACTGCATCATGCTTGCGTCAGCAAGTCAACAGGGCTGCCCCGGGTCAAATCTGACGTGTGGGGGCCACACGTCAGTGACACAGTGCTGGCTGGAGGCACAGACATGTGGGGCCGGTCAAAGGCCACGTCAGCGAGGTCAACGTCGACGCGTGGGCCCACTGCAATTAGATTAAACTTAATCTATTTTAGTTAGCCGGTTAGTTAGACCGTGGGGCCCGGCTGTCAGTGGCTCTGGGGGTTAGTTAGTGGGGTCATTAGCGCTAATGACGACGCCACGTCAGATACGCCGGCGATGAGTCGCCGGTGACCACAGAACACGGCGGGGCACGCCGGACTTGCGCTAGAGGCGTCAGTTTGGCGCGCTGAGGGCACCAGGGGATGGCCCTTGCTCCCGCGCATCCAGAGGACCGAGTGGGAGGTCGTGGGGTCGACGGAGCTCGTCGGAACGGAGCTCGCGGCGGCGCCGGAGTTTGGACCTCGGCGAAAACGGCGTTGTGGAGCACGGGCGAGTGAGGTAAGGCACTGCGCAGCCTCCTGGAGTCACCACGAGCTCGGTGAGATGCACGGGCGCGACCCGTTCGAGCTCAGGCCACGGCGGCGACATGGTCAGCGGCGGCCGGAGTTCGGCCGCGACGGGGCTATGGCCTAGAGCTCGCAAACGCGAGGGGAGAGAGAGGGGTTCTGCACGGAGGCTCACCGCGGAGCTGTAGGGGGGGTCAGTGGGCTCGGGGGCGCGCCGGAGTGGCCGAATTCGACGGAGACG
>NC_041386.1:381609848-381610692 GCF_002162155.2 Triticum dicoccoides
GCCACGTCAGCGAGGTCAACGCCGACGCGTGGGGCCACTGCAATTAGATTAAACTTAATCTATTTTAGTTAGCCGGTTAGTTAGGCCGTGGGGCCCGGCTGTCAGTGGCTCTGGGGGTTAGTTAGTGGGGTCATTAGCGCTAATGACGACGCCACGTCAGATACGCCGGCGATGAGTCGCCGGTGACCACAGAACACGGCGGGGCACGCCGGACTTGCGCTAGAGGCGTCAGTTTGGCGCGCTGAGGGCACCAGGGGATGGCCCTTGCTCCCGCGCATCCAGAGGACCGAGTGGGAGGTCGTGGGGTCGACGGAGCTCGTCGGAACGGAGCTCGCGGCGGCGCCGGAGTTCGGACCTCGGCGAAAACGGCGTTGTGGAGCACGGGCGAGTGAGGTAAGGCACTGCGCAGCCTCCTGGAGTCACCACGAGCTTGGTGAGATGCACGGGCGCGACCCGTTCGAGCTCAGGCCACGGCGGCGACATGGTCAGCGGCGGCCGGAGTTCGGCCGCGACGGGGCTATGGCCTAGAGCTCGCAAACGCGAGGGGAGAGAGAGGGGTTCGGCACGGAGGCTCACCGCGGAGCTGTAGGGGGGGTCAGTGGGCTCGGGGGCGCGCCGGAGTGGCCGAATTCGACGGAGACGGCACCGGGGCTGAAGCTCGGAGATGATGACGATGGCGGCTGCTCGGGGCCCTTCCGGTCACGTGGCTCGGTGAGGGGGTTGGCGACGAGGTGCAGGAGCTCGGGAGCACGCCGGAGAGGGGAGGGGGTGGCCGTGGTCATGGCTACGGCGAGCGGCGCTCCCAGGTGCGTTCGGTGACGAGAGGGAGGGAGAACAGAGGAGG
>NC_041386.1:381611230-381652385 GCF_002162155.2 Triticum dicoccoides
TTTTGCCACTGTTTTGAATTTTAAACAAATTCAAACAATGCCAAAAACTCCTCTGAATAATTTTATTTGGCTAGATGGACTTTTCCAAAAGCTCATAAAATATTTCAGGGGTATTTGAAATTATATTCTAATTATATGAATATAATTCAAATTCAAATAGCTAATGATTTAAATTCAAAGTCCCAAAAATAACTCCTTAAAAATGTTCAATATTTTGGTTGGGACCAGAACCCTTACCAAAAATTATCAAACATTTAAGAGGAGCATTTTGGAGCAATGAATGAGATTTCTAGGGTTTTTGCCCCTCTTTTATTTAGGGTTTTGAGGCTTCCAATATTCCTCAATTCAAGTTTCAAAAATATAGACATGATGCACACATGAAGCTAACCTAGAGCAATGCCTGAAGCTAGGGATGTGACAATCTGTGTGAGGAATTTGGTACATATGAGGACTTGGATCCATATGAAGACTTTGGTCCATATGAAGAATTTGATCTAGGGTTCCTATTCTTCACAGGTGGTGTCATGATGACATTCACCTAAAGACTTTCAAGGCACCTTTTGGGAAACAAGATTTTCTTCATAGGGGACCGTTCCTGCAGTTAGTGCCAACATATCTAGCAAATACTTCACCATTCTCGTTTTTCAACAGTTTATAGTTGGAGTCAAATGACTCATTAGAAGAACAAGAAGATTCACATGTAAAGCCAGATGAAGTAGATGGATCCAGTAAAGGTCCCTTTGCAGCAACCCATGAGGTTTTGGGATACTGCTCAGGTTTCCAGTAGGTCCCATCAGCATTGAGTTTCCTCTCAAAGGCAATACCCTCTTCCTAGGGTTCCTGTTAAGGATCTTCTGTTTAAGCACATCACAAGTGGCCCGATGCCCTTTGAGGCTTTTGTACATGCCTGTCACATACAATTCCTTCAGCCCTACATGGTCAGTGATACTAGCAACATCCTGAGATGAGGAATTTGTGATAGCAGAGACAGTTGAAGAATTTGCACGGATAGATGCATTTGAACATTTAGGTGAAGAATTAGCAGATTCACGTTCAATACATTTCAAACATGGTGGAATGAATTCAACATGAGCGGAACTGATCTGTTGAGCAAGCAATGAATCGCGTTCCTTCTGAAGATCTTCATAACTCACCCTTAGCTGCTCAAGATCTTGCTTTCTTTGAAGAAATCCATAAGAAAGCTTCTAATGATCAGATAAGAGAGTGTTATGATTACTCTGAAGATTATCAAACTTAGTCTGAAGTCTCTGAAGATTTTTAGTAAAAGTTTTAGTACGATCCATTTCTTCACCCCAACATATCATCGCTTTCATCAAACATGTTTTGAACTTTTTCCAAAGCTCTTTGTTGTTTAGTGGCAAGGGGAGCAAGTTTGGTATAGCTAGGTCGAAATTCATCATGTCAGGACCCCGATTCTAAGTCACACCGATCTAGCCTGTAATACCTCATATTACTTTGCGGCCTCATGCATGGTATTCCCATGGGTGTCGCCTTACCATGGCCCGAGACCGTTTGCGCCTTTTGGCTCACATATATGATAGTGTCGCTTGCATCCATTTGACAAAGAACCCGGGCCGACATGACTAGTCGTGAACCCAAAGTGGCACTAACTTACGGGAACAAGCATACATGAACCAACATCGAGCATGTCGGTCAGCAGCGTGTGAATCCAGGCTGTAGCACTGGGCTAACAGGACTCCGGATATCACCGCGTGACATTTCCCCGAAGGGACAGACACAGGAACGAAGTGGAACACATGCCGGCCAGTCAAGTGTCCTGAGCAGTAGTGCTGGGCTAGCAGGACTCCGGTGAACCGGGCTGTAGCGGACTACTATGGCTCATGCAAGCACAAGACTACATTTCCCCATAAGAGAGGCTACCAAGGATAAACAACTAGGTTGTCGGATCCCACACATACCAAGCATTTCAATCATACACACAATATGCTCGACATGTGTAAATACAACATGGCATCACAACATAACTCTATGACTCAAGTATTTATTAATTAGGCTCCGAGGAGCGAGATATTACAAACATGGGTCTCATGACCCAACATACAGAGCATACAAGCAACAAGCACATGTGGAAGCTTAACTTGTCTGAGTACAGACAACTACAAATGAAGAAGGTTGAGAAGCCTGACTATCTACCAGATCCCCCCGAGGGCACAAGATCGTAGCTCAGGTATCAAGCTAAACATCGAAGTCCATGCAAAACTACTAGCGAGACTGAAATCTCTCTGCAAAACATAAATTAAGCAAACGTGAGTACAAAAGTACTCAGCAAGACTTACATCAGAACTAGCTACATATGCATCGGTATCAACATGGGTGTGATGGAGTTTAACTGCAGCAAGCCAGCTTTGACTCGGTGGCTATCTTAAACTACGATTGCAAGTAACTCTTTTGAGATGGCGCACACGAGTCCACATATTCACCATATCAATAGCACTCATGCTTATCTTGCACATTTTAGAGTATCCACTTTCACTTGTCTAAGAACTGTTATAGGCAACCGAGAAGTCCATTATCGCGGACACGGCTATTCGAATAGATGATGTTAACCATGCAGGGGTGTACTTCTTCACACACGCTCTCACCACTTATCGCCGTTTACACGACATGTACTCGGCAACCTTCAAGTGGAAGCCCGACAAGGGTGTTGGCCACGGCCTACCTAAACACTCAAGTCTCTAGTCCATGTTTATCGCCTATCCATGTTCCATCCGCAGGGAGTCCGGCCGAGGTTTCCACATACGGCCCCGAACGATGTGAACAGGGTCCCGAGACGCCAAACGGGCGCCCTGCATACCCGGCCATGGTGTATCTACCGCAACATAGACCACCCCTAGGTTCAGCGCTACGCACGGCCGCCAACACATAACCTACAAACACCAGAAACTAGTTGCAACTCCTGGACAAAGGACAAGGGTGATCAAGAAGCCGAGAGGGTCCATTGGTTTCGGGCCCAATGCGTGGTAGTAACTGTTTCATGGATCACAAACACAAAACTCATATCCTAAGGACGGCTTCAATGAGACAACCCACCATGTACTCATACATGGCCTCTCACCGCTACCTTTACCAAATCGTGTTCACACACTTAGCTCTCAACAGTAGGACATGTTTACACACCTCCGATTCATCCCCGATGAATCATACCTGACTCAACTCTAAGAAGTAGCAGGCATGACAAACAAGCATGAATGAGTAGGCACATCAGGGCTCAAACAACTCCTACCCGTGCTAGTGGGTTTCATCTATTTACTGTGGCAATGACAGGTCATGCAGAGGATAAGGGGTTCAACTACCGCAGCAAGTAACAGAGGAATCGTGTTGTCCTAATGTAGTAAAAGAGAGCAGGAGCGAGAGAGTGGGCTTGTATCGGAATGAACAAGGAGGTTTTGCTTGCCTGGCACTCCTGAAGATAGTATAGCTCTTCATCGGTGTCATCGAATTCATCGTCGAAACGCGTTTATCGAGAGGGGGTAATTACCGGCAAGAGGAGTCGGATGAGACGCTAAGTGGGCTCGGGGACGGCTTGGTGACGGCGGAACGGCGGCGGCGATCTCCGGGCAGAGGCGGCAAGGATATGCTTGATGGCGACGCTTCCGGGCGTCCGCAGGCGCGTGCTTCGTCTTGAGGCTCCGTGGCGTCGAGGCGGAGCCTCTGGACAGCATAGAGAAGCAAGGGGGAGGCGATGGCTGCGGTTGCGCTCGTCGGCGGTGATGACAATGCTCGGTGGTCGCGTGGGAAAGAGGCAGAGGAGGGAAGAGTGCTCGAGGGGGAGAGAGGAGAGGTGCAGGCAGTCGAGGGGAAGTGCGTGGCGCTCGGGGACGACTCCAGCAACAACGGCAACTAGGAGCTGGCCGAGCGCGTGCGCGCGCGCCCCGGCCACACGCCCTCCTGCCTACTGGCAGGAGGTTAGGGGTGACTGGCGCGTGGGCCTCGTGGGCTAGCTGGCCACTGGGCCGGCCAGGTAAGTCCAGGTAGGTTTTTTTTTGTTTTTGTTTTTTTCTATTTGTTTGCTACTGTTTTGAGTTTAGTAAATATACTAAAGCATTTTGTAAAATGCTGGTATAATTTGTGGACACTCTCTAGATTATTCTAGTGACCCACATTTAATTTCAGCATTATTTGAGTATTTAATTTATTTATAGTATTTAAATGCCCAAAGTCAAATACAATATGGGTTAATTCAAAAATCCAGGAATGACCTAGAAATATGTTCATCATTTTTGGCAGAGGTTTTCACCCTTATCAGAATTCATGAACATTTTCAAAGGGCATTTTTGGGTTCATTGAAAATGACTTTAGTTGAGCCTATTTAAAATCCATGTGGTGCTAGGGTTTGAACATCCCCATTTCAATTTTCTAAGAAAAAGTAAACATGATGCATGGAGGTTATGCAAGGATAGGCAAGACTAAGCTAGGGCTGTGACAGCTCACCCCCACTAGACAAGAATCTCGTCCCAAGATTCAGGTCATGAGGTAAGAAGACAGAGGGGACACACGACCAACACAATCTTCACGATCCAGGTTGCACTTCGTAAGACTGTTGATTCGATCACCATCATTGTCTCGAAGTCTTTCTCCAGGAACTCCTACCGACATGAGAACGAGAGGGAAAGAAACTCTAGAAGAATCGATCTTCTTGAAGATCGAGCAACTCAGGATCAACTCATGGAGTGAGACATAGGAACATCTCTCCAATTGGGACACAAAGTTCACATCAGGGTGATGGAAATCAGACGACGAGGATTCAAGTTGGTAGGTAGTAATTCCACACTTGAGTAAGGTGGTGCAAGGTTTCAAGGTTGCGAGGAGATAATTGTCATGAACCCATAACAGGGCACCTTGGAGAAGGTGACTCATTGAAAATCTTGAACAGGACGATATGATCAAAAGAGCAAGGGTTTGGCAAAATCCTAACCTGTTGATCGAAGAGTGCACCAGGAAATAAGGACTAGGTAGCACGATCAATCTTAGGATGATGATTCAATAACCAACACGCTAAGAAAGAAATTATTGTCCATTAGCTACCTAGCAACTAGTTGCTAGGAGTATTGATTTCACACATCATGGTTCACTTTCCGGCATTCCGGTTGCGACAACAGGGGACCGAGGAATGAAAAATGATGGTAAGAAGTATCACTACATCAAGAATTCATAAGGGAAGGTGCAATCCTCATGACATTCCTGACATAAAGTGGATAATACTTCAGGGTGGAACAGACCAATAGCTTGATTGCATTTGATCTGTGAAATACAACTGCTTTGACCCAATCCTAGAAATGGATGAGGTACTGGAGTTTGTTTCTCCTAGTCATTCTGAACTAGAATGGCTTGACAGACCACAGGAATAATAGGCACCAATGAACAAATGCTCACATACTCTTGACTATCAATTGATAGATGAAGGTCGGAATATAACGGAAGGGGGACAACTCAAAGGAACATATAACTTTCTGAGTTGTGGATGCATAGATTAGTATGTCGAACGAGTTCAACATATTTCTTCCGGATAACCGATGCAGGAAGGTAGGGTTGGTAGAGTCACAACATAGAATGGAGAACTCATCAGGAGCGCTCTGTCATGACCTTTTGGTTCAAAACAACTCCTGCCAAGAATGGTCCATGATAACTGGAAAAAGGATGTACCACGAACCTCGAGGACTATCGCGAAGGTTACTAATATCCTAAAGGAACTAGCAACACTATCAACATGAGATAAGTAGGGTGAATCTCGGGTTCAAGAACCCATCAATAGAATACCTACCTGTCAGGACCCCGACTCAATGCCACACCGATCTAGCATATAACACATCATATCACTTTGCGGCCTCACGCACGGTATTCCCACGGGTGCCACCTTACCTGGCCCGGGACCGTTTGCGCCTTTTGGCTCACGTATATGATAGTGCCGCTAGCATCCATATGACAGAGAACCCGGGCTGACATGGCTAGTCGTGAACCCAAAGTGGCACTAACTTACAGGGACAGGCATACATGACCCAGCAACGAACGTGTCGGTCATCAGCGAGTGAATCCAGGCTGTAGCACAAGGCTAGCAGGACTCCGGTATTCATCGCGTGACATTTCCCCAAGGGGACAGACACAGGAACGAAGGACACATGCCGGCCAGCCTAAGTGTTCCGGAGCAGTAGCAAGCTACCATGGCTCAGTGGAATCACTAGGAGACATTTCCCGGTAAGAGAGGCTACTAAGGATAAACAACTAGACAGTCAGATCCCACACATACCAAGCATTTCAATAACATACACACAATATGCTCGATATGTGAAAATACAACATGGCATCACAACATGACTCTATAACTCAAGTATTTTATTCAATAGGCTCCGAGGAGCGAGATATTACAAACATGGGTCCTACGGCCCAACATTCAGAGCATACAAGTCAAAACACAAGCGGAAGCTATCATGTCTGAGTACAGACATCTATAAATGAAAAAGGCTGAGAAGCCTGACTATCTACCAAATCCTGCCGAGGCACAAGATCGTAGCTGAGGTAACAAGCTAAACGTCGAAGTCCACGTGGAACTACTAGTGAGACTGAAGTCTCTCTCTGCAAAAACATAAATTAAGCAACGTGAGTACAAATGTACCCAGCAAGACTTACATCAGAACTAACTACATATGCATCATTATCAACAAAGGGGATGGTGGGGTTTAACTGCAGCAAGCCAGCTTTGACTCGGTGGCTATCCTAAACTATGACTGCAAGCAACTCTTTTGAGGTGGCGCACACGAGTCCACATATTCACCAAGCAATACACCACTATGGAACCGCTCCCGTCTCCCTACGAGAACGCCATCCATAGCACTCACGCTTATCTTGCGTATTTTAGAGTATCCACTTTCACTTGTCTATGAACTGATATAAGCAACCCAGAAGTCCTTTACCGCGGACACGGCTATTCGAATAGATGATGTTAACCCTGCAGGGGTGTACTTCTTCATACATGTTTCCACCACTTAGCGTCTGCACACGACATGTGCTCGGCAGACTTCAAGCGAAAGCCGACGTGGGTGTAGACCACGACCTACCTAAACACTCAAGTCTCTAGTCCAGGTTTATCGCCTATTCGGGTTCCATCCATGAGGAGATCCGGCCGGAGTTTCGCTCACAGCCCCAAACGATGTGTGTAGGGTTCCCGAGATACCTAACGGGTATCCGATACACCGTGCCACGGTGTATCTACCGCATCACAGCCCACCCCTCGGGTCAGCGCTGCCCACGGCCTCCAACACAAAACCTACAAACACCAGAAACTACTTGCAACTCCTGGACAGAGGACAAGGGTGAATAAGAAGTCGAGCGGGGTCATATTTCAGGGCCCAATGCATGGTAGTAGCTGAATCATGGATCACAAACACAGAACTCAGTTCCTAAGGACGGCTTCAATGAGACAACCCACCATGTACTCCTACATGGCCTCTCACCGATACCTTTACCAAATCGTGTTCACATATTTAGCTCACACACAGTAGGACATGTTCACACACCTCTGAATCATTCCCGATGAATCAGACCTGACTCAACTCTAAGCAGTAGCAGGCATGACAAACAAACATGAATGAGTAGGCACAACAGGGCTCAAGCAACTCCTACTCATACTAGTGGGTTTCATCTATTTACTGTGACAATGACAGGTCATGCAGAGGATAAAGGGGTTCAGCTACCGCAGCAAGTAACAAATGACTCGTTGTTGTCCTAATGCAGTAAAAGAGAGCAGGGCGAGAGAGTAGGATTGTATCGGAATGAACAAGGGGGGGTTTTGCTTGCCTGGCACTTCTGAAGATAGTATTGAGTCTTCATCAGTGTCGACGATCACATCGTCGGTATCACGTCTATCGAGAGGGGACAAATACCGGCAACACAGAAGGGAACACAATCAATGCAATGCACAATATGATGCATGATCATGACATGGAAAAATGAGTGTGTTGGGCTAATGCAACTATAAACCAGATTAAATGAAGTTGGTTTGAACCGAGGGTTCAAATTCCAACTCCACATGTGATTATTTAAATGCCATTCATTTCATTTGTCCTAAACAGTAGTGATAAGTTGTTCTAACATGCATGAAAATGGTACAGATGGATATATTGGATTTTTCTGATCATTTTTCATATATAACTTATTTCATTTGGAGTTACGGTTGATTTTATATGATTTTTAGAAGTTTAGGCCATTTTCTGGATTTTCAGAATATTAATAATTCCATTAATTCATTATTGCGTTAGCCTGACATCAGTGTGACGTCAGCAGGTCAACAGGTCACTGTCCAGTCAAACCTGACAGTGGGTCCCGCATGTCAGTGTAATTAGCTTAACTAAATAAATTAATATTAGATTAACTCCTAATCTAGGTTTGACCAGGGGCGGGGCCCACATGGTCAAATGGGTCAACCCCACCGGCGACATGACGCCGGCGAGGCCCGAGACGGCGGCGCGGTCCGAAAACGCAGCACGGGCCACAGTTCGGGGCGCGGATGGCACCGTTGGAACCCTGGGCCTCGTCCGCGTCGGCTGGTGCCAGAGGGGTCGCCGGAGACGACCTAAATCGACGGCGGTGTCCGCTTCCGCGGCGGTCGGAGCTCGGGCACCGACCGATTCGACGCTTTGGTGCACTACGGGAGGAACTGGTGGTGGCTACGGGCTCTTGGCGATGTGCTGAGCACGGTGATGCGCTTGGTTTCAAGCTTACACGTCTGTGGCCACGATGGCGACATGGCCGGCGGAGCCGAGCTCTCGGCCGTGATGGCCAACGGGGTTAGAGGGTGGCTCGAGCGACGTGGCTAGGGGAGAAAGAAGAGGAGCTCACGGGGAGTTGGCTGGTGCAGATGGAGAGGCCGGGGAAGCGTCAGGGAGGGCACACGGTCGCCGGCGATCTCGACGGCCGAAGCTTGAAGAAGAGGTCGGGGAAGCCGCTACAGGGCGCGTCCGCTCGTGTGGCTTGGCGGGGACGGTGTAGAGGTCAGCGGCGGAGCTTCTGGACCTGGCGGCGGGGTGAGAGAGGGCTGGTGGCTGCGGCTATGGCGAACGGTGGCGGTGGGCGTGTTCGGTGGCGCGTGAGAGAACGAGACAGAGGAGGGAAACGAGGGAGAGGGAGAGAGCGAGGGGGTCCAGGGGGTCGGGGCGGCGCCGAGGAGATGACGCGCGGCGTCGCGGTGGCCAGGCGACGCAGGGAGGCAGCCTGGTGGCGTGGCGAGCTCGGGCGCGTGCGCCGTGTCCCTCCTCTGCCTACTGGCACGAGGAGGAAGGCGACAGGGAGGAGGAGGTGGGTTGGGCTGCTGGAGGAGCTGGGCCAGGTAAGTGGCCCAGGTGGGCTTCCTCTCTCTCTCTCTCTTTTCTTGTTTCAGTTTTCTATTTTTTTCAGTTTTGTTTTGATTTAGTAAAAATACTAAACCATTTGAATAAATGCTAAAAATAATTGTGGGCACCTATGAAATTATTTCTAACATCCCTCAACCATTATCAATATTATTTGGGCAATTAAAATATTTATATGAATTAAATGCCCAAATGCAAATACTTGATGGATTAATTCAAAAATCCATAGTGACCTAGAAAATGTGCACCATTTTTGGCAGAGGTTCTGGACCAAAACAAAAATGATGAACATTTATGAAGGGCATTTTGGGTTCATTGAAAAAGATTTTAGTAAACCCTAGTTGCTAAGGAGGGGGGGGTGCTGGGGGTTCTGTCATCCCCAATTCAACTTAAATAAAATTTAAACATGATGCAACAAAATGCAAACACTAGACAGCACCAGAAGCTAGGGATGTGACACTACCACTACATGGCATCACGGGATGCTTTCAAGAATGGTGGCCAGAATCATCACACCGAAACACAAAACATGGCTAGATTACTAGGTGACTCCCTAAAACACCTAGGGTCATATCAATAGCTCCAACATATATGTCGAGGCAATAGAGTACCTCAACTCACCGATTAGTGTGATTAATCTGGCCCAAATGGACATCAGGAATAGGAGGAAGGGGTTTGCAAATGCATCAGACTACTTAGAAACCTGGGATCACTCGGACAACATAACGGCTGTAAATGCTCCAAAAGATTTGAGACATCGTGCAAAATGGTGGCATAACCACTCAACATCACAATATCAAGGTTCCGGGACCAATTATGAACACACGGAAGTACTGGAAACTGAACTGCGGCATGAATCCATCAATCCTATAAGTCAACGGGTTAGTAACACGTCATCCTGATAGATAGATGAGAAGGCCTAGTTTCTTAACCCCTTAGAAAGGAAGAGGGTGACTCAGATCAGAGGGCATGAGATATAAGGAGTAAAAAGAGCCTTACGTTCCCTTCCACAATCAATTCCCTTACATAACTAAAGCATTTCTAGACTCGACTTCGACCAGTTTGGCTTGGTAATCTACAGGCAGTCAGGCTCTGATACCAAAGCTGCCAGGACCCCGATTTTAAGTCACACCGATCTATCCTGTAACACCTCATATTACTTTGCGGCATCACGCACGGTATTCCCATGGGTGTCGCCTTTCCATGGCCCGAGACCATTTGCGCCTTTTGCTCACGTATATGATAGTGTCGCTAGCATCCATATGACAGAGAACCCAGGCCGACATGACTAGTCGTGAACCCAAAGTGGCACTAACTTACGGGAACAGGCATACATGAACCAACATCGAGCATGTCGGTCAGCAACGTGTGAATCTGGGCTGTAGCACTAGGCTAACAGGACTCCGGATGTCATCGCGTGACATTTCCCCGAAGGGACAGACACAGGAACGAAGTGAAACACATGCCGGCCAGTCAAGTGTCCTGAGCAGTAGTGCTGGGCTAGCAGGACTCCGGTGAACCGGGCTGGAGCGGACTACTATGGCTCATGGAAGCACAATACTACATTTCCCCATAAGAGAGGCTACCAAGGATAAACAACTAGGTTGTCGAATCCCACACATACCAAGCATTTCAATCATACACACAATATGCTCGACATGTGTAAATACAACATGGCATCAGAACATAACTCTACGACTCAAGTATTTATTCAATAGGCTCCGAGGAGCGAGATATTACAAACATGGGTCTCATGACCCAACATACAGAGCATACAAGCAAGAAGCACATGCAAAAGCTTAACTTGTCTGCGTATAGACAACTACAAATGAAGAAGGCTGAGAAGCCTGACTATCTACTAGATCCTGCCGAGGGCACAAGATCGTAGCTGAGGTATCAAGCTAAACGTCGAAGTCCACGTGAAACTACTAGCGAGACTGAAATCTCTCTACAAAACATAAATTAAGCAAACGTGAGTACAAAAGTACTCAGCAAGACTTACATCAGAACTAGCTACATATGCATCAGTATCAATAGGGGGGTGGTGGAGTTTAACTGTAGCAAGCCAGCTTTGACTCGGTGGCTATCTTAAACTACGATTGCAAGTAACTCTTTTGAGATGGCGCACACGAGTCCACATATTCACCATATCAATACACCACTATGGATCCGCTCCCGTCTCCCTACGAGAACGCCATCCATAGCACTCATGCTTATCTTGCACATTTTAGAGTATCCACTTTCACTTGCCTAAGAACTGTTATTGGCAACCCAAAAGTCCATTACCGCGGACACGGCTATTCGAATAGATGATGTTAACCCTGCAGGGGTGTACTTCTTCACACACGCTCTCACCACTTACCGCCGTTTACACGACATGTACTCGGCAACCTTCAAGCGGAAGCCCAATGAGGGTGTCGGCCATGGCCTACCTAAACACTCAAGTCTCTAGTCCAGGTTTATCGCCTATCCAGGTTCCATCCGCAGGGAGTCCGGCCGAGGTTTCCACATACGGCCCCGAACGATGTGAACAGGGTCCCGAGACGCCAAACGGGCGCCCGGCATACCCTGCCATGGTGTATCTACCGCAACATAGCCCACCCCTAGGGTCAGCGCTACGCACGGCCGCCAACACATAACCAACAAACACCAGAAACTAGTTGCATCTCCTGGACAGAGGACAAGGGTGATCAAGAAGCCGAGAGGGTCCATTGGTTTCAGGCCCAATGCATGGTAGTAACTGTTTCATGGATCACAAACATAGAACTCAGATCCTAAGGACGGTTTCAATGAGACAACCCACCATGTACTCCTACATGGCCTCTCACCGCTACCTTTACCAAATCGTGTTCACACACTTAGCTCTCAACAGTAGGACATGTTTACACACCTCCGATTCATCCCCGATGAATCAGACCTAACTCAACTCTAAGAAGTAGCAGGCATGACAAACAAGCATGAATGAGTAGGTACATCAGGGCTCAAACAACTCCTACTCATGCTAGTGGGTTTCATCTATTTACTGTGGCAATGACAGGTCATGCAGAGGATAAGGGGTTCAACTACCGCAGCAAGTAACAGAGGAATCGTGTTGTCCTAATGCAGTAAAAGAGAGCAGGAGCGGGAGAGTGGGATTGTATCGGAATGAACAAGGAGGTTTTGCTTGCCTGGCACTCCTGAAGATAGTATAGCTCTTCATCGGTGTCATCGAATTTATCGTCAAAACGCGTCTATCGAGAGGGGGCAATTACCGGCAAGAGGAGTAGGATGAGACGCTAAGTGGGATCGGGGACGTCTTGGTGATGACGGAACAGCGGCGGTGATCTCCAGGCAGAGGCGGCTGGGACAAGCTTGATGGCGACGCTTCCGGGCATCTGTGGCGTCGAGGCGGAGCCTCTGGACAGCACAGAGAAGCGAGGGGGAGGCGATGGCCGCGGTTGCGCTCGTCGGCGGCGACGACAACGCTCGGTGGTCGCGTGGGAAAGAGGCAGAGGAGGGAAGAGTGCTCGAGGGGGAGAGAGGAGAGGTGTAGGCAGTCGAGGGGAAGTGCGTGGTGCTCGGGGATGACTCCAGCAACAGCGGCAACCAGGAGCTGGCCGAGTGCATGCGCGTGCGCCGCAGCCACACGCCCTCCTGCCTACTGGCAGGAGGTTAGGGGTGACTGGCGCGTGGGCTGGCTGCCCACTGGGCCGGCCAGGTAAGTCCAGGTAGGTTTTTTTTGTTTTTGTTTTTTTCTATTTGTTTGCTGCTGTTTTGGCTTTAGTAAAAATACTAAAGCATTTTGTAAAATGCTGGAATAATTTGTGGACACTCTAGATTATTCTAGTGGCCCACATTTAATTTCAGCATTATCTGAGCATTTAATTTATTTGTATTATTTAAATGCTCAAAGTCAAATACAATGTGAATTAATTCAAAAATCCAGGAATGACCTATAAATATGTTCATCATTTTTGGCAGAGGTTTTCACCCTTATCAGAATTCATGAACATTTTCAAAGGGCATTTTTGGGTTCATTGAAAATGACTTTAGTTGAGCCTATTTGAAATCCATGTGGTGCTAGGGTTTGAACATCCCCATTTCAAGTTTCTGAGAAAAAGTAAACATGATGCATGGAGGTTATGCAAGGATAGGCAAGACTAACCTAGGGCTGTGACACATCATCACTAGACTCAGATAGGTAGCATTCAGTTACCTTGGCACCTTTTTCCATAAGGCATCGTGTAGAGGATGATAATTCTGGATCGAAAGTCATCGCCTTGTGCAATTCCTTGAAATCCACAAACCAGGGATCATGACTAGCTCGATGACCTTCATATAGACCTCTAAGAGTCGGTCCGAGATAAGCTTCACATGGCTGAGATGCATAATGTTCCTGAACTGATTTTGAGACAGACAGGAGCAGATGATGTCCTTTGCCGTGAGGTTAAGCAGGGTGTACTTGCGAATGGCATCAGCCTCCGCCATCTTGGATAGATCGGTAAGACCAATCTCAGTGACGATCCACAGTTTGTTGTTCATCACCATGAGGCGCTTCTTCGTCATGGCCTTCTACTTGGGATAATCATGACTGTCAAAGATGGGGCATGACATAGTCTTCATTCCTGTGGTCGACATAACTAAAACTCTAGGCGGTTAAACCAAAATCACACAGAACAAGGAAGTACCTTGCTCTGATACCAATTGAAAGTGTGTTATCTCGACTAGAGGGGGTGAATAGGCGATTTTTACAAATTCATCACTAAGGAATTTCAGGGTGAGGAAATTCCTAAGCAACGAACTACTTAGAAGTGGAATAAGTACTCAGATGCAAACATAACAAAGTAGTAGAACAGTCATCATGAAGATATGAAAGACAAGCATAGAGTACAAGTAGCGTAAACATAGGATAAGCAGGCTGAAGACAATCTGACTGAAGAAATTGAACTGAGGAAACTGGGTAAGTCTTCAGTTAAAGTCTTCCAACAGTAATGAGGAAATGAAAGGGTTGAGGAAATAGAACCAGTTAGCTCGGTGAAGACAATGATTTGGTAGACCAGTTCCAACTGACGTGACAATCGTACGTCTGGTTGGAGTGGCTATGTATTTAAACCTAAGGACACACAGTCCCAGACACACAGTCCTCATCGTATTCTCCTTGAGCTAAGGTCACACAGACCTCGCCCAATCACTCGTGGTAAGTCTTCAGGTGACTTCCAAACCTTCACAGACTTGGTCACCCGGTGATCCACAATTTCCTCTTGGATGCTCTAGACAATGATGCCTAACCGTCTGGAGGATGCACAATCCTAAAAGGTAACAAGCATCGGTTCCACAGAGGAACAATCTCTTCTGTGATGCTCAATCACTTTGGGTTTGTTGGTGTTTGGTTTGGGTGTTTGGGTTTTTCCTCACTTGATGATTTTCCCTCCAAGTCCTCGGAGGACGAGATGCTCTCAATGACAAGTGTCAGTTTCTCGCGAGGCAGCCAACCATCTAGTGGTTGTTGGGGCGGCTATTTATAGCCTAGGGAGTAGCCTGACATTATAAGACATAAATGCCCTTCAATGATATGACCGTTAGGTGGGTATGATTTTTTGGGACAGCTGGTGCATAGCACAACAACCGTCAGAAATTTGAGGTTCAAATTCCTCAGGGATATCATGTTCCTCACTTGTAAGCAATCCACACTTGCGAATTCCTAACTCCTGAGTCAGAAAAAATTCCTCAGAGACTAAAAGATCTTCGTATCTGTCACTGAAGAAATTGACTGAACTGTATGAGATTTCCAATGGCTTCACTCGAAAGGATTGGTAGGTGTAGGATTTTGAGATGAGCATCACTTAGAAGCTTTTCCTTAGTTTTACCTCGACCCCCTTTAACAGTACGGTGGTTCCTATGACTCAAGAAAGAGAAAAACTAAACTACGAAAACAAAATTCTTCAAGCTTCACATTCCTCGCATGAATATCAAGTCTTCAGGATCACACCAATTTCTTCACTTTCAAAGTCTTCAGAAAGTCAAAGTCTTTAGTTGAAGACATTCATTTTTTGGGGTCGACTTTCTTTGTAAATATCAAACTCCTCATAGACTTATAGACCTGTGTACACTCACAAACGCATTAGTCCCTTAACCTATAAGTCTTCAATACACCAAAATCACTAAGGGGCACTAGATGCACTTACAAAACTTTCTTATGAATTTCTTCAAAGAAAGCAAGATCTTGAAAAGCTAAGGGCGAGTTATGAAGATCTTCAGAAGGAACGTGATTCATTGCTTGCTCAAAATATTAGTTCCGCTCAGGTTGAATTCATTCCACCATGTTTGAAATGCATTGAAGGAGAATCTGCTAATTCTTCACCTGAAAGTTCAAATTATTTTATTGTTGCAAATTCTTCAACTCTCTCTCCTATCACGAATTCCTCATCTGAGGATGCTATTAGTATCACTGACAATGCAGGGCTAAAGGAATTGTATGTGACAGGCATGTACAAAAGCCTCAAAGGGCATCAGGCTCTTTGTGCTGTGCTTAAAAAGGAGATCCTCAACAGGAACCCTAGGAAAGAGGGTATTGCCTTTGAGAGGAAACTCAATGCTGATGGGACCTACTAGAAACTTGAGTAGTATCCCAAAACCTCATGGGTTGCTGCAAAGGGGCCTCATGCAGATCCATCCACTTTATCTGGCTTTACATGTGAATCTTCATATTCTTCTGATGAGTCATTTGACTCCAACTATAAACTGTTCAAAACTCAGAATGGTGAAGTATTTGCTAGATATGTTGGCACTAACTACAGGAATGGTCCGCCTATGAAGAAAATATGGGTTCCCAAAAGGTGTGTTGAAAGTTTTTAGGTGAATGTCATCATGACACCACCTGTGAAGAATAGGAAACCTAGATCAAATTCTTCATGTGGACCAAAGTCTTCATATGGATCCAAGTCCTCATATGGACCAAATTCCTCACGTGGATCAAATTCCTCATATGGATCCAGATCCTCATATGAACATCCTCGTGCTAACACTTCAGTTTTGCAGGGAAGTTCTAAGGGCTATGAATATGCGCATTATTCTTCAAATCATTATGTTCATAAGTCCTCGAAGAATTTCTCTACTTATTCATATGCTTACTCTAACCCCTCTTATGTGAAACGAAGTGGATTGGCTTCTATGCCACCTTTCTCTTATGGAGCTCGTAGAATGATGAACTCTTTGCCACCCGTCCAGATGTGGGTGGTGAAGAAAAAGAACTAATCTCTTATGCAGGGTCAGGTCTCAAGACGAACTTAAACGTCTGAAGAATTTTTTGGAGACCTGAATTCGCTTGAAAGGATGCAAGCTAATCATGAAGAAAGGAAGTTTCATTTCTCACGTCCTCATACTGCTATATCTGTTCTATTGCTTGATGAAATTGATCTGATGAATTTGATGTCATATTATTAACTGATGAATCACTGGTGCGCGTCGGTTCTAAACAAACGGTTTTAACCCCTTTCCGTGACGCCATTTGGAACCGTCGCCAAGTGAGTGTGTGCGATAGGGTGTCCTTCCCACACGACCCAGAAACCGTCGGGGATATGGAGCAGTGATCCAGAGGCCTTCCAAAATGTAATCGTGTGTGATGTAGCACACACTAAATTCTTTCGCACGTGTGGTATCGGTGATTAAGCGTTTATAATGATGCAGTGAAACCATACGGTCTGTCGTAACGAACCATTAACTGTGGGAAACAGTATGTAAGGCACACGGGCCAACATATGAACTGTGTGGGATTTGTGCCCCATCGCACATGAGTTTTCTACGTAACCCGTCTGCCATGCTAGACTCTATCTCACACGTTTGCCAACAATTACCGTCTGCGATAATGTTATATCACAAACGATTGAGGAGGCCCTTCGCACACATACAAGTGTTGCAGACCATTTGTGATATGTTGGGTATCACCGATGGTTGTCGCGAGAGTGACGTGTGCTTTTCGTCTGGGATCCCACACGTTTCCTGAAAAAATTATGACTAGGATTGTATTTTACACTAGGCACGGTTTACTCCCAGTTCTTGTGTGCGATAACGCGATATCACAAATGGTTCCGGAGAACCTACAGAAACGTAGTAGCGCCACAAATCATTTGCGGTCTGCTTTGTATCACCGACGGTTCCGCTACGATTGACGTATGCTTTCCGATGTGGATCGCACACCCTCATTTAGTTGAACCGTGTGCGGAGCAATTACCAGGTTAAAACAAAAATATCCCATTTTTAATCGGCGCGCAAAAAGCAAAATCGCCACAATATTCAATTGAAAAAATAAACAAAAATATCCCATTCTGAATCAGCACGCAAAAATCAAATTCGCCACAATATTCAATTGAACACATAGTGTCCACAGGATGAACATTCATCATACTTCACAACAATTGCAATTGAACATATGGTAGCTAAATTCCAATGATTTGTGCACACATATATGCATTACATAATTAATCATAGTGTACGAAATACGAAGACCTCATCAGATGGAAAACAATGGATCCATGTGTTATATGTTTAGCGGCTAACTCTTACTCCATGTTTCAGGAGAACGCATGCTGAATTCTTCATTATCACCAGTGGGATTGATGTAGTGATCCAGGCAGAAGTCGCTGATAAATCTTCGAACCATCAGCAATTCACTAGCCGGGAGCAGTTCAGGGGTCCTCGGTTTTAAGATGAGCTGCAGTTTTTTTAAGATCAGAATGTGCCATATGAGTGGAGTAGAAGATATTAATTAAGATGGACTTACTGGTACTAATTTGCCAGGATCGTCATAACTATCAGCAGATTTGCAGATGGAGATCCTGTGTGTGCAAGCATAGTATCCACAAAGGTTGGTCCCTGCTTCTTGCTGAGGACATTGAAATTTTTTGTACAAAATTACTCTTGTATTTGTCTTGTTAGGAACAACCTAACCCATGTTAGATGTATTATTTTTTCTTTGGACAAAATATAAAGAGGTTTATTTAGAAGCTTGAACATTTGACTATCATAAGGAAAGGTATTTTCATACTGTTGGGTAAATTTTCCAAAAATAACGGATTTCGGTGTGTTACCGGAGAAACGATCTCATGTTGCACGGGTTGTTCCATCTTGAACAGGTTCCCTGGTTTAGTTTTCCACAATGCGAGCACACTGCAAATGATGATGAATTTTGAGAACATCAATTATTGAACCAGATATGAATGCAAATTAATTTCAACATCATAGAATTCAATACCTATCCAAAAATTGCTGAACATGCGTCAGACCCTGAGCGTTTGTTGACTCTCTGAGAGAATCGATGTAGTAAACTGGGTTCTTGTTTGGAACAATGAATAGCAATATCCAGTGATTGCTACATATTAAGAAAGCCATGAACTTACGAATGATGTCAAAATATGAAAGACAATCAGTGTATGTGTGGTTGTTTACTTGACTTACCGTTCATGATATGGCCAGAGAAATGATTCTGCATGGGACGTGTTTTCGAAGATACGGAGGACCGTGTTAATGGCCCAGTCCCGTCGGTCCTTACCATCTAATGTTGTGCCATTTGCTAATGCAGGATCTATGAAATACACACTCTCCCTTTTTCTTCTCCGCGCGTTCAATCCCCTGAGAGGAATAAAATGCAGTTAGTTGTTTATCATTTACAGCTTTGTATGGAGAAGTTGATCAGAGTTTGTAAAGTACTTAAAAAATCAGGCATCTAACAAGAGTGGCATCGAGCACGTTGAAGTTGAAGAAGAGATGTAAGTCCTCGAAACTCACATTGATGGAACCAGCATCGTGTCGGAAATGATCTCTACTATAGTGGACTAGCAAAAAATGATGACCTGCCGACATTTGATCCATGCAATATTCATGTAACTCGCGACAACTGGAGTTGCAGTAATCAAAGTATTCACCAACAAGAAATGGCTGGCCATGGACGTAATTGCGTGCGTCAAGTACATCTACTTTACTTTTAGCAAGCAACAATTCTACTTCATCATCCATGGTGTCATAAATAATATTACTTCCCGATTTGAACAAGTTGTTGTTAATTTGGTTCTGGGCAATGAGTGATTTAAGTAAGAGGCAATCATTCTCTTTCCTCTACACTCTCCCGTTGCCCTTCCTCGTGGTCGTGGGTGTAGACTTTCGGCCACTTCCTTCTTGGTACTTGAAGCATTTCTGGCAGAACGTCTGGTTGCCTGCAAGGTGGAATGCCAAACAGACAGTGAGGCTTGGATGGACTTCTTAGCAGACGGTTTATCTATGCTAGACCACTGAGCTGGTGGTGCTATTGTGACGGACTGCTGGGCTGTAGGAGCAGAGGCATCGGACTGCTAACCATGCGTTGAAGCTATGTCGGGTTTCTGCGCAGGTGGTGCCAACTTGTCGGTGTGCTAAGGAGGTCGTGCCAATGCGTTGGTTTGCTGAGCAGGAAGTGCTGACGCATTGGTATGCTGATCACGCGCCTGCGGACCGACGGACTGATGAGAAGTCGGTTCTAGACCAACAGACTACTTAGTAGGTGGTTCCGAAGCATCAGACTGCTTAGCAGTCTGTTCCACAAGGTTGGTCTGCTGAGCATGTGCTGCAGCTGGGTCTCCCCCCGCTGCTTCAGCGGCCGACATCTGAACCGGTGGTGCGTCATCAGCAGTTGTAGGCCTTGCCACTTGGTGCTTTGGGGTGGAGGATGACATGGCATGTACGCCATGAAGTCGGGCTGGCTGATCACAGGTTGATGCATCAGCCCACGACAGCTGATGTGGCAAGGAGAGTGTCACCGGTTGAGGGGCGATAGTGGTTGCTCTTGGTAGGGCTTCAGAAATCTCATCGATGAACTCTATTTCCTTTCGTGGCCACTGGATGTGATGTAAAAGTGTTTCTCCCAAGGTCCTTTGCTCATTGAAGTCTCGTAGGACATTCTTCAGGGCAAATTCATTGAATCCAGGCTTTACTTCAGTCACGTAGCACTTCACACAGCCCGGCTTCAATGGCACATTGTCCAAGAAGAGGCCATCTTCCAAGAAGGGTGGGCAAACCCAGGCAGTTACACATTTTAATGTACCTTCATAATGTGTAAGCACGCCCTTCAGTCTGTCTTTCATTCCAGATAGATCAGATATAGCATCATCACGAGCAGCTGCAGTCTGAGTGTTGCTGGGGTCAGCTGATGCACAGCTACTCTTGTGCAGTGTTGTCGTGCAATAAGCAGCATCATCCATGCCTGCCTCCCCTCCCATCTGCTGGCTATCTGTCAGCGTTGGAGTCTTCTGCATCATCATTGACTCCGCAATATCCTTTCGAATAGTCGGGTAAATCTCCTTCTTCAACTTTTCAAACAATGCATTCTGCTTCATTTTACTACTTGTTTTTTTCATGTTGAGCCTCTCTTCTTTGCTGAGTGTGAAAGCCCTCTTCTGCGGGACATTAACACCTATACCCCTTGCATGGCCAGGGGGATCTTTTGTGTCTAGACTAATGGATAGAATGTTACATGTCCCGGAGTTCCTGTAGAACCTTCCAGGGATCTTGGAAGCCTCTACCATCACTTCCTACAGTTTGGTGTCACGTGCGTTTTCAAAGTAATAAGTTTCGTCATCACGCCTCTTTGCACGTGCCCGCAAGTAGTCTCTGGCGCGTTCGCTCCTGATTTCACTAAAGGCCGGATTCCCACCGGCCGCTACTGCTTCTTTGTCCTCCTGTTCCCATATCAATTTCATGTCGTAGTATCCTGCCACACCCATACGGTGGGGGTGTATGTTCTTCTTCTGAAGTTCCGATTGCTTGAAACTCTTCTCAGCAAACTCTGGAGTTGCCCTGACCCTTTTGAATTCTTCCCAGTCTGCCTTTTTAATTTGGGGGTATGCGGGGATTGGGTCCTTGCCTTCACTCAAGTACTTCTTGTACAGCACGTGCTTCCAATTTCTCCAAGCATCCCTAGCCTTCTTCAGTGCACCGTGTTCCACTTGCATTCTCCATTGCTCTGGAACATTAAAGTGATCCATGATCGCCCAGACTATCCTTCGCCGTGTTTCTGTGTCAGCCTTCCGAAACCCCGGCAGATTAATGTTGAGCCTTGCCCTGCCAACAAATCCACACACACTCCTAAACCTCATGCGTGCTTTATCTGGTTTAGTTGGAGCACAGGACTTTAAATCAATCTCGGTTACCTCATATACACCTTTAGGCTGGTGTGTGGGCTTCCTTGGAGCATTCCTCTGTGTCCTGACTGGAAGGGTAATTGCTGCAGCTCTATCCCATTCAAGAGTACTTGATCCCTCACAATCTGTTGAAGACCTTGGGTTGACCGAATCGATATGGTCGAGGGTGGCTGGCGAGCAAGCCAAGACGGCGAGGCATGGGCCGCCGCGTGTTGGGAACGGCAGTGGAGGTAGGCTTGAGGCCGAAAAGCGGGAACAAGGCTGGGCTGAGCACAGCGGCACCTAAGAGGGTTCTGTTGTGGATCTGGTGGGAGTGGGAGCTGGCAAAGGAGATTGGGTGGACTAGTTGAGTCAAACGCGGGTAGATGGTGGGGGGTGTTGGGGACTCCGGGTGTTGGCGGCCTAGGTGAAAAGGGTGAAAATATCCCCGGTCGCCGCTCGCGCGGAAAAGCCTATGCAAATGGTTGCTTCTAAGCGCTTGTGTGCACAAACAAAATAATTTCGTTTGAAATGAAGACATGAGTTCATCGTTTCACCTCTAAAATTTTCCCACGTAAACCAATCACAATTTTACCACGGGTTTGATTTGTTGGCGCATTTCAGGTCTCGTGTGCTATATGTAAGACATTTTTTGGCATTTACCATGCATGTTGGCATATAAATCAATTCCTAGCTGGACTGCATTTCCTGTCGAAAGGGATGAGGATTTCCGTTCAATCTAGGAGCATCCAACGGTGCACACGTTTGATCCGTGGGGTTTGGGTTCTGGCCAATCAGAATGCACGACTCAGATCGCGCGTGCAGCGAGGGGGGCATCAGCCACTGTTTGGTAGGCACACGGCTTTTTTGTGTGAACCATGTGCTATTTGAAAACATTTTTTGGGAGGGGATATTTGAAAACATGTACATGTGTTGTCGAAAGGGATGATGATCGTCGTTCGATCAAGGAGAATCCAACGGTGCAGACATACGATCCGTGGGGTTTGGGTTCTGTCCAATCAGAAAGCATGACTCATATCGCGCGTTTGCCAGAGGGGTGGGGGTGCATCGGCCATGGTTTAGTGGACACACGGCTTTTGTGAGTGATCTGTGTGCTCTTTGAAAACACTTACATTACCTAACATCATATTTTCGTTCGAATGAAAACATGAGTTCATCGTTTTGCCTCCAATTTTTTTCCACAGTAAGAAATCACAAGTATATTGGAGAGTGTCATACACTAGTATCATGAATATATAGTATATATGATACTAGTGTATGATACTACCTTTAATTAATTATAGCACATGGTATAATACATAGAGTATAGTATCATATATAGATCATATTTATTGCCATGCATGACACAAATTAGCATCGCATTTAACATGATACGGTATCTACCTATATGTTAGTCTAACCCTCTTTATATATATTTAATTCTTTGCCCCGTCAGCATACTTGGTATTTCTGAGTGCATGACATCGTCGGCTATGATACAACCACTATGGCCAGCCTTATATAGTGGGGAGTATCATATACAATATATATATATATATGTGTGTGTGTATATATATTATCATGCATATGATACTATGTACGTACCTTCATAGTGCATATATAGTATCATAGAGTAGTATTAGCTCCCTCTGTAAACTAATATATATAAGAGCATTTAGATTACTAAAATAGTGACCTAAACGCTCTTATATTAGTTTATGGAGGGAGTATATATCATAGATCACCGTATTTATGGCCATGCATGACACAAAGTAGTATAGCATTTATTATATATATATGTTATGGTATCTACATATGTTACTGCTTCTTTGCCACATCATCATATTTTATATTCCCGAGTGCATGATACTGGCTATGATACCCCCACTATGGCCACCCTAATAAGGCAGGTGGTAATATGGGAGTATCAAGCGGTACGATGCATGCCAACTAGACTTTTTGGATGATGTGGCACACAGTTAAACCAGAAAGGAGGGAGTATGAGACTAGCCACAATGGAGAGTACACTAGTAACATACACATATCCCTAGACTATATGTGTTACTACCTTCATAGTGTGTAGTAACATAAGTGAAGTGTCATGCAAAGCTTCATTTATTAGGTTATAGACTCATATTGCATTGAGACATGTGATGTTACAGTAACTAGCTAACTTAATGAAACTATCTCTCTCCTCATTAACTTATTGCCACATAAGCAAGTTTGCTGAGTTGGAGTCGATGTTACTGCTGAAGTTACTCCCACTATGGCTAGTGATCTGATACTAGCTAGTCGTCTATGATATAGTAGCTACTTCACTAAGAGCATAGTTAATAATACAGCCAAGGGTCGGCTATAAGAAGTTGCCATGTCTTATACAGCGAACCTCTTAGCGGGCATGTACAATAATAAGTTTTATATACGTACTAGTTTATCAATACTTGGCCCACCTTACATCCTCACAAAGTGTCTTGGGTCTCCTGTTGCAGCTGGCTCTACTAACCAAGAGCCCGCTTCTCTTCTCTTTCCTCCAACTAATAAGCACATATATATTATTCTATTCCTTATAGCCTTCTTAGACTACCCACAGTGGGAGTAACATAGGTAGTAACATCACATGTATCTAGATAAAATTGATGATGTGGCAAGCAATAAATGAAGAAACAGAGGAAAGTGGTAACATAGCTAGTTAGACTGGCCACAATGGGTAGTAACATAGACTAGTAACATGCACATGTTACTAGTCTATGTTACTACCTCTATAGTGGGGAGTAACATATGTGTGGTAACATGCAACACTTCATTTATTAGGCAATAGACTCATTTTGCCTTGATATGTGTGTGATGTTACTCATACTACTAGTAACTAGCTTTGTTACCACTTTACTCATACAATCATACTACAGGTAACATAGGTAGTAACATCACACATATCTAGATAAAATAGATGATGTGGCATGCAATAAATGAAGAAAGAGATGAAAGTGGTAACATAGCTAGTTACTACTAGTATGAGTAACATCACACATATATATATCAAGGCAAGATGTGTCTATAGCCTAATAAATGAAGTGTTGCATGTTACCACACACATATGTTACTCGCCACTATGGAGGTAGTAACATAGACTAGTAACATGGGCATGTTACTAGTCTATGTTACTACCCACTATGGCTAGCCTTACTAGTAGTATGAGTAACATCACACATCTCAAGGAAAGATGAGTCTATAGCCTAATAAATGAAGTGTTGCATGTTACTACACATATGTTACTCCCCACTATAGAGGTAGCAACATAGACTAGTAACATTCTATGTTACTACCCATTGTGGCTAGTCTTAATTATGTCACTCTATTGTGTACTTGCTCTAATGCATAGTATCATAGAGTAGCTAGTATCATATGTAGTACTTTATTTATATTGTCGTGCATGACGCATAGTAGCATAGCATTTATTATGATATGGTTTCATGATATGATCCTTAACCCTCTCTTTCTTCATTTAATTAATTCTATGACAGCTCATCAAAATTGCCTAGTTGGCATGCATGATACTAGCTATGATACCCCCTTACTATCAGCCTAACAAAGGTGTACAGATCATTTGTGCGCCGCTTTGTGAGTTTTCATCCGTTTCTTTGAGAAGCGGGGAGAAGTTTCAAACATTTCGGCCGCGAGGTGTGGCCACTTGTGTAGGCCTAGTTGGTATTTTAATTACAGGAAATTCAGATGGAGTTCGGACATCATCAAAATCGATGTGTGCCTGTGGCATGCTGATACGTCTCCAGCGTATCTATAATTTTCGATTGTTCCATGCTATTATTTTATCTGTTTTGGATGTTTAATGGGCTTTAATATGCTCTTTTATATTATTTTTGGGACTCACCTACTAACCGGAGGCCTAGTGCCAGTTTTTTGTTTTTTTGCCTATATCAGTGTTTCGCAGAAAAGGAATACCAAACGGAATCCAAACAAAATGAAACCTTCGTGATGATCTTTCTTGGACCGAAAGCAAACCAGGAGACTTGGAGTGGAAGTCTGGAACTCCGTGAGGCAACCACGATATAGGAGGGCGCACCCAGGGGGGTAGGCGCGCCCCTACCCTCGTGGGCCCCACGGAGCTCCACCGACGTACTTCTTTCGCCTATATATCCCTTATACCCTAGAAACATCACGGGGAGCCACGAAACCACTTTTCCACCGCAGCAACCTTTTGTACCCATGAGATCCCATCTGGCGGCCTTTTCCGGTGATCTGCCGGAGGGGGAATCGATCAATGAGGGCTTCTACATCAACACCATAGCCTCTCCGATGAAGCGTGAGTAGTTTACCACAGACTTTCGGGTCCATAGTTATTACCTAGATGGCTTCTTCCCTCTCTTTGATTTTCAATGCAAAGTTCTATTTGATGTAATACTCTTTTGCAGTGTGTTTGCTGAGATCAGATGAATTGTGAGTTTATGAACTTGATTATCTATGAATACTATTTGGTTTTTCTCTGAATTCTTATATGCATGATTTGATATCTTTGCAAGTCTTTTCGAATTATCGGTTTAGTTTGGCCTACTAGATTGATCTTTCTTACAATGGGAGAAGTGCTTAGCTTTGGGTCCATTCTTGCGGTGTCCTCTCCCAGTGATAGTAGGGGCAGCAAGGCACATATTTTATTGTTGCCATCGAGGATAAAAAGATGGGGTTTATGTCATATTGCTTGAGTTTATCCCTCTACATCATGTCATCTTGCTTAAAGCATTACTCTGTTCTTATGAACTTAATACTCTAGATGCATGCTGGATAGCGGTCGATGTGTGGAGTAATAGTAGTAGATGCAGAATCGTTTCAATCTACTTGACACGAACATGATGCCTATATCTTCATAATTATGCACTATTCTATCAATTTCTCGGCAGTAATTTGTTCACCCAGAGATATCTTCATAACTATGCATGGCACCAGAAATCCTTCTTGCTATCTCTTGAGCACTTGCGTTGGTTTTCCCTTGAAGAGGAAAGGGTGATACAGCAAAGTAGCGTAAGTATTTCCCTCAGTTTTTGAGAACCAAGGTATCAATCCAGTAGGAGGCCACGCATGAGTCCCTTGCACCTACACAAACAAATAAATCCTCTAGCTAATAACTATGGACCCGAAGGTCTGAGGTAAACTACTCACACTTCATCGGAGAGGCTATGGTGTTGATGTAGAAGCCCTCCGTGATCGATGCTCCCTCCGGCGGAGCTCCGGAACAGGCCCCAAGATGGGATCTCGTGGATACAGAAAGTTACAGTGGTAGAATTAGGGTTTTGGCTCCGTATCTGGTAGTTTGGGGTACGTAGGTATATATAGGAGGAAGGAATACGTCGGTGGAGCAACAGGGGGGCCACGAGGGTGGAGGGCGCACATAGGGGGGTAGGAGCGCCCCCTACCTCCTGGCCTCCTGGTTGATGTCTTGACGTAGGGTCCAAGTCATCTGGATCACGTTCGTTCAGAAAATCATGTTCCCGAAGGTTTCATTCCATTTGGACTTCGTTTGATTCTTTTTCTGAGAAACTCTGAAATAGGGAAAAAAACAACAATTCTGGGCTGGGCCTCTGGTTAATAGGTTAGTCCCAAAAATAATATAAAAGTGTATAATAAAGCCCAATAATGTCCAAAATAGAATAAAATATAGCATGGAACAATAAAAAATTATAGATACGTTGGAGACGTATCAGAGCTGTGCCTTGAGGATTTTGCTTTGAGGCATGGGCAGCAGAGTCATGAGTGGGAGAGTCATCATTGGTGGAATAAGATGTAGCTTTGCGGAACTAACCATCCAATGGACGAATACCTTCATCAATAATAGCAGTAGCCTTGCCCTTTTCATCAGCTGAAGAAAATGTCCACTTGAGGACTTCTATTGGGGGCAAGTAACTGACGTGATTCTGCAAATCAGCCTTGTAGTTGATTGAAGACCTTGATCTGAGAAATCTCATAATCCAGGGAGCGTAAGGCTTCAATTCAAAAGGGGACAAAGCTACATTTGCCAGAGTCCTCATGAAGAAATCATGGTAGTTGATAGGAATGCCATGAATGAGGTTGAATAGCAGATTCTTCATGATACCAACGACCACTTCTTCATTAGAGTCGTGGCCCTTGATTCGACTCAAAGTCATGGACAAGATGCGATATATAGTCCATGGCACATACAGCAATTCCTTCACGAGGAATTTGGTTCTGGAGGCTTGACCGGGCTTCAGCGGCTTCATCAACACTTGCATATAATGGTCAGTAAGTTCAGGTTCATGATATATACAACATGCACCTTCAAGGGGAGGACTGACAGGCAGGGCATGAAGCAATTCAGAGGCTAGTGCTTTGAAGTGAGTATGCTCTGTCATCTAGTCCAATACCCAAGAGTTCACATCTTCAGCATTTCCTTTGATGTGCAGTGTTGCATAGAACTGAATAATTAGTTCTTCATTCCAATCACATATATCAGTGCAGAAGTTGAGTAGTCCATCATCGTGAAGAACACTAAGGGCTGGCGTGAAGCAAGGCATTGATTCCATGTCCACATGAGGAATATGCTCATGGTCGAAGACTTTGTCCTTATCAAAAAGTAGTGAAGAATAGAAATTTGCTTGGCTGGCACTCCAGAAACGCTTCCATCTAAGACGAGCAGAGTCATATGGGTTGTATTCTATGAAGAATACGTGCTCATGGAAGAAGTCAGTAGCCTTGAATTTTTGCTTCTTGGAGAAGGGATTATTCAGCTGGAGGTGAGGAGTGGCAGTCAAAGTCATCACAGCCTCAGGAATCACGTTCTCCGTAACCACAGGCTGAGGAATTTCAGTTTCAGTAGTAGCCTGGTTCTTCTTTTCTTCATCAATATTAACATCAGCGCTAGTGGCTGGAATTTCTTTAGTAGCGTTTTCATCAACACTAGTGGCTGGAATTTCTTCAGGAATACGAGGTTCTTTAGAGCCCATAAGAACTTCAGTGTGTACAGGGGACTGAGGGATTTGTTGTGGACGGGTGAAGAGCGGAGAGTTGGGGTGCTGACTATCCCAATTGGCATCATTTAGCACTGGAGTGGAGCACCCAATATCCACGTCTTCATCTTCCTTATTCAGTTCTTCAACGCCTGCATCTTCAGCTGTGAACTGAGGCATATGCGATGAGATGATTGGAGTTGAAGGGATATCATCCGCTTCAATTTCTTCGTCCATCTACTCTGTAGAAGCAGCAGAAGGAACGTCTTCATCCGATTCGCTTGGGATCACATAGTCTTCACCAAAAGGAAAGAGTTCCTTTGATGGAATGCTTGAAATTGGAATAGCATCAATCCGATTCGCTTGGTGCTGAAGACTGAGATGAAGTAGATGCTTCCCTTTTCTTCACTGCTGCTCGCTCCGCAGCCCTGGTTTTCTTCACTTCTGATGCACAAAGAAGAACTGGACTTGGTGTTGGTGCAGGAGGAGCAGAGGAGATTGGTTCAGTAACCTCAGGCGCAACTGATGCAGTTGCCCTGGCATTTTCAGTTTCCTTAGGCACAACGGTTGAAGCTTGAGCTGGCTTGGCTTGTTCTTCAGGCGCAACACTAGTGGTTTCCCTAGCAATGTCATCAGCGGCTGGAATGCAGTCATTAGCCCTGGTACTCTCATTTTCTTCAGCAGCCTGATTTGCATCAGCGGTGCTGGCATGTTCTTCAGTATGCTGAGCAGATGCTTCAGCCAGAGGAATTTCAATGTGCATTTGAGTAGCAACATTGGGGGTGAATGTCTTTGCCAATTTCACAAATATGACTTTGGCGCCATTCCAGTCAGCATGGTAGGCATCAAATTCACCACTGAGGTTTTTGATCTCAGCTTGAACAGC
Source organism: Triticum dicoccoides (assembly GCF_002162155.2). Lineage (NCBI taxonomy): Eukaryota > Viridiplantae > Streptophyta > Magnoliopsida > Poales > Poaceae > Triticum > Triticum dicoccoides. The sequence continues at coordinate 381,640,596 of NC_041386.1, forward strand.
CACAAGTTCATCAGTTGTCATCTTGACAATGTTCTTCTTTAGATAGCGCTCTTTCTTGTATTGCACTTTCTTCAGCTGCCTAGCCTTCTCAAACATCCATTTTTGTTCGCCTATGAAGGCAGTCAGCATATGACTTTGGCCAGAAGTCAGCTTGAAGTCTGGCATAGGAGTGTTGGGGTCCTTGTGCCAGAGACCAATGTATTCAAGGATCAACTTTGGATCCAGTAGGAGAGGAACTTCACTTCCTTTGGCTATAGCGGCCCTCTATGGTTTATCTCTGATGATTTCTGCGAGTTCATCATCATCAGCTTTGTCATCAGAAGACGGTACTTGAAAGGTGTAACACCCTCGATGCGACTATATCTCCCACGTGTCGAGGCACGACTTAGAGGCATAATCGCATTGAAGGCATATGTCGCAAGTAAGGTAATCTTCACAACATTCCATGTAATATAAATAATAAAGGGGAGATAACATAGTTGGCTTACACTTGCCACGTCAACCAAGGTACATAAATAACATTACATCAACCAAACACTCATGGCCCGACTACGGCGCCAAAATAAAAGATAACCCAACATGCGACACGGTCCCGATCACCACCAACAGGGCACCACTACTGATCATCAGGAAAAGAAACATAGTATCGCTGAGAGTCCTCGTCGAACTCCCACTTGAGCTCGAGCGCGTCACCTGGAGCGGAATCATCAGGCCATGCATCTGGTGTAATAGTAAACTGTGAGCCACAGGGACTCAGCAATCTCGCACCCTCGCGATCAAGACTATTTAAGCTTATAGGTAAGGCAAGGTAAAAATAAGTGGAGCTGCAGCAAGCGACTAGCATATATGGTGGCTATCCAGTTCGCAGAAGAGAGCGAGAAGAGGAGGCAAAGCGCGAGCGAGAAACTAGAGAGCAACCTGCGCAAACATTACTCCAACACCGTGTCCACTTCCCGGACTCCGCCGAGAAGAGGCCATCATGGTAACACACTCAGTTGATTCATTTTAATTAAGTTAAGGTTCAAGTTATCTACAACCGGACATTAACAAAATTCCCATCTGCCCATAACCGCGGGAACGGCTTTCGAAAGTTCAAATCCCTGCAGGGGAGTCCCAACTTAGCCCATGACTGTCACACCCTAGCTAGTTCATGCATTAGAGTGTTGCATCATATTTACTCTTTCATCAGAAACCTGAAATGGGGATGACAGAACCCCCAGCCCCCTCTGAAACCAACTAGGGTTTACTAAAAACTTTTTCAATGAACCTGAAATGCCCTTCTAAAATGCCCATCATTTTTGTCTTGGTTCAGAACCTCTGCCAAAAGTGATGCACATTTTCCTAGGCCATCTTAGGGTTTGTGAATTAAATCATAAATATTTGAATTTGGGCATTTAAAATTATATAAAAAATTTAAATGCTCAAATATCTCCAAACTAAAATGTTTCATGTTGGAAATAATCCAACTATGGACCAGGAGTAGTTTGGTGATTTTAGGAGTTGCCTAAGTATTTTTATTAATTCAACAAAGTTGCAGAAGTATTAAAAAAACAGAAAACAGAGAAAAATAGAAAAACTTACCTGGCGCCAGCACCCGGCCCACCTGCCGGCCCAGCCCCGCGCCGCTCCAGCGAGCTGCTTGCTGGCCAGGCAGGCAGGCAGGTGCCCGACGGCGACCGCAGCGCGCGCCACGCACCTGCTCGCCGCCTCGCCGCTCCCCTCGCCCGGTGACGTCGTGGATCGCCCTCCCTCTCTCCCCCGAAACCCCCAGACACCCCCTTCCCACTCCAGCTCCTCTCTCTCGCACTCCCCCGCCATGGCTGACGCCATCGCCGCCACCCCCTCGCCGTAGCCACGCCCTCCGTCAACCCCACGCCGTGCCGCCACGTCCAGGAGCTCCGCCACCCTCCTCTCCTTCGAGCAAGCCGAGCCCCGAGCGCTCGCAACGCCCGAGTCCACCGCAACGACCTCGCCTGAACCGCCGTCGCCGGAGATCCCCTTCAACGCCGTCATCGCTCCGGTCCATCCCCGGCCGCACCAAGGGCTTCGTCGAACTCCCCGTGAGCTTAGCCATCTTCCCCTCTCTTCTTTTCTTGCTCCCGAGCCGTGTAGCGACCTCCCGGAGCTCAACCGCACCCACCACCGTGGAGCTCGTCGCCGACGTGCTCCCGGTCACCCTCCGACCACTCCACGGTGTCCATCATGCTCACCGCGTCACGTAGCACCTAACTAGCTACTCCCCGCACCTCACCGACCCCCCTAGCGACAAGCGACTTCGGCCGAACTCCGGTGGCCGCCAAAGTCATCGCCGGCGCCAACTCCGGCCACCCCGACCCCAATGGACTCCACCAAGAGCTGCGGCTCGTCGTCAGCTCCACTCCGGTGGTCTCCGTGACCCATTTGGTGGCCGAAACGGCCAAAACCACTTCCGCCGCCGCGTCGGGCTCGCCGGCGGCTAAACGCCGGTGCAGCCGACCCGGGTTTGACCACGGGTGGGCCCTGGTTGACTCCCCTGAGTCAATGACAGGTGGTGCCCAGCCCTGTTAACTAATTAGGATTAGTTTAAATTAATTTTAGTTTAATTAATCACACTGACATGCGGGACCCACTGTCAGGTTTGACCCGGACATGTCCCGTTGACCTGCTGATGTCACACTGACGTCAGGCTGACGCAGTAGTTGATTTTCTGGATTTAATCTAATATAGGAAATTCCAGAATATAGTTTAAACTTCAAAAATTCATAACTTCTTTTCTGTAACTCCAAATCAGACAAATTATATATGAAAAATGATCAGAAAAATCATATCTATCCATCTGTACTATTTTCATGCATGACTAAACAAGTTAACTTGATGTTTAATGCAGAACAAGGAAAAACACTTTAAAGGACCATGTTTGAGATTGAAATTTGAATCTTTGATTCAAATTGGTTCAAACCCTTCTGGTCTTAGTTGCATTAGCCCAACACACTCATGTTGCCATGTTTCATGCATGCATCATATTGTTGCACATTGTTTGGTGATGGTTGTGTATCGGTGTTCTTTGCGGCAGGATCTGCCTCCGAGGAGTACCGTGATTACCCTGATGAAGAACCGTATCAGTGCATCGAATCATCAGGCAAGCAACCAACCATTTGATCATATCGATACAATCCCATGTTCTCGCTCCTGCTCTCGTTTACTGCATTAAGACAACGCGTTTGAAACTGCTGTGTGTTACGGTAGTTGAACCCATTTCCTCTGCATGACCTTTGATTGCCACAGTAACTAGATGAAACCCACTAGCATGTGTAGGAGTTGTTTGAGCCATATGTATGTGTTGTTCCTACCTTGCTATGCCTGCTATGCTTAGAGTCGTGTCAGGTCTGGTTCATCTGGGTGATGGACTAGAGTGAAATGATTATGTCGGTAATGAAAGTGGTGTGGTGAACATGATTTGGTAAAGGTATCGATGAGAGGCCATGTAGGAGTACATGGTGGGTTGTTTCATTGAAGCCGACCTTAAGCACTAAGATCTGTATGTGTGATTTAAGATTCAGCTACTACCATGCATTGGGCCCGAAACCAATGGACCCTCTCGACTTCTTATTCACCCTAGTTCTCTGTCCAGGAGTTGCAAGTAGTTTCTGGTGTTTGTAGCCTACTGGAGGCCGTGGACAGCGCTGACCGTAGGGGTGGGCTGTGATGCGGTAGGTACGTGGCACGGTGTACCGAATACCCGTTAGGTATCTCGGGAACCTTGTTCACATCGTTTGGGGCTGTGAGCGAAACCTCGGCCGGATCTCCTCATGGATGGAACCCAAATAGGCGATAAACCTGGACTAGAGACTTAGGTGATTAGGTAGGTCATGGCCGACACCCACGTTGGGCTTCCGCTTGAAGGTTGCCGAGTACATGTCGTGTAAACGACGGTAAGTGGTGAGAGCGTGTATGAAGAAGTACACCCCTGCAGGGTTATCATGATCTATTCGAATAGCCGCGTCCGCGGTAAAGGACTACTTGGTTGCCTATACAGTTCATAGACAAGTAAATGGAAACTACTAAAAGCCTCAAGATAAGTGTGAGTGCCGAGGATGGCTCTTCTGTAGGAAGACGGAGGTGGATCCTCGGTAGTGTATTGAAGTGGTGAGTAGTGGACTCGTGTACGCAAAACCATTTCAAGTTGGAGTCTCGTAGGATAGTCTAGCCAAGAGTCAAAGCTGGCTTGCTGCAATAACTCCACCAACCCTTCTTGATAATGTGCATGTATGTAGGATCTGATGTAAGTCTTGTTGAGTACCTTTGTACTCATGTTGCTATAATTTACATTTTACAGAAGACGCTACAACCCCTTCTGATGGGTTCTTCGTAGACGTTGACATCAATGAGTAGGCTAAGGCCCAGGTTGTGATCCTGAGCTTGTGAAGGACCACGTAGTATAGCTAGGCTTTCCAAGCCTCTTTTATTTTACTAGTTGTCTGTACTCAGACAAGTTACTTCCGCTGCTGGTTTGTATGACTGTATGACTTGAATGCTGGGTCGTGTGACCCGTACCTTTGTGTATGTTATGTATGGTTCTCTGAGCCTTAAATAAAGTACTTGTGTCATAGAGTCATGTTGTGATGCCTTGTTGTATTTGCACATATCGAGCATATTGTGTGTATGATTGAAATGCTTGGTATGTGTGGGATCTGGCTATCTAGTTGTTTATCCTTAGTAGCCTCTCTTACCGGGAAATGTCTCCTAGTGTTACCATTGAGCCATGGTAGCTTGCTACTGCTCTGGAACACTTAGGCTGGCCGGCATGTGTCCTTCTTCGTTCCTGTGTCTGTCCCTTCGGGGAAATGTCACGCATTGAGTACTGGAGTCCTGTTAGCCGCTACAGCTTGGTTTACCGGAGTCCTGTTAGCCCAGTGCTACAGCCCGGACCCACTTGCTGATGACCGACACGTTCATTGCTGGGTCATGGATGCCTGTCCCTGTAAGTCTGTGCCACTTTGGGTTTACGACTAGCCATGTCAGCCCGGGCTACTTATCACATGGGTACTAGCGACACTATCATATACGTGTGCCAAAAGGCGCAAACGGTCCCGGGCAAAGGTAAGGCGACACCCGTGGGAATACCGTGCGTGAGGCCGCAAAGTGATATGAGGTGTTACATGCTAGACCTATGTGGCATCGAGTCGGGGGTCCTGACAACGTTGGTATCAGAGCAGGACTGTCTGTAGGTTCTCCAAGCCAAACTGATCGATGTTGAGTCTACAAATTCTTTAGTTATATGTAGGGGAATTGTTTGTGGGTTGGAACATAAGGCTCTTTTTACTCCTTTATCTTATGACATTCTGATCTGAGTCAGTCTATTCTTCCACCGGGGGTTAAGGAATTAGGATCTATTCTCTCTATCAGGTTCACGTGTTACTAATCAGTAGTACCTTATAGGTTTGATGGATACAAGTCTAGTTCAGTTCTACTACCACATTATGTTGTTAGGATGGACTCAGAACTTTGATATGATGATGTTGAGTGTGTATGAAATCCATTGTTAAATGTCTCAAAATCCTTCTTGAGCATTTACAGCTGTTATGCTGCCGAAATTTTGCTAGAAATTCTATGCCTTTGCATTATGGTTGTGCTTTCAGATGGCCACTCGCGACCTCAATCAAGTGGTTCGCCTGACTCGATGCCTAGATGTACCCGGCCATACCACCATGTTGGTCAGGGTAATGACTGAGGCTGGATACCGTTGGTATCCCGAGTACACGGTCGAAGAGCAATTCTGAGACTTTAATCAAAGCCAGTAGCTCTGCACTGTCAGGATATTTCCATCTTATCCTGGATCCACCGAGCCCCTTCACTGCTCCTATGGACTCGGGGTTACTATTGAGATGGCTGTGCAGGACGCCGCCTACTCTATGATGACCATCATGCGAGTCAGGTCTGGTCAATTTCGGGACTCTGATTTCCGGTATATGCCAGGATCACTTCCGGGAGCACAAGGGTATCTTCAGGCTATCTATGCTGACCCCACTCAGGAGGATTCACGGACTCGCACCACTTCTGAGTTGCTCGAGGATAAGGACCGTGAAAATCGGGCCTTGAGGCTAGAGCTCTTCAATACCCGTGTTGACCATTGGGCCACGTTGACTCGGTTTGCACCGGCGGTGCAAGCTGGATATTCGGATATGCGCGATCTCTATCCTGTGAGATCTGCTTTGCCAGACGTGATGGGTTGGCGTGATGTAGGAGGCATCACCCCACCTCGCGGTCCCCGCAGGCCACCGTCTGTTGGTCCAAGACCTCATCCTAGCCCCTATGGTCCTCAAGCTCCGCGGGATCGTCTGTTCCCGGATGATCATGTTGAGCTTCCAGGCTATGGAGGTGACTTCTACGAGGACTACTACGGATCGGTCTGAGTTAGTGGTAGTATCACTAGTTCGTACTAGCTGTGTCGTCTATCGTCCTGCGTGACTCGTGGGATATGACCTAGTTTGTACCGCCTTCCGGAGGTGTAGAAAAATAATGTATAGGAGCTTGGGATGCCTCCGATGAGATGTAATCCTCTTATCACCGTAATAGTACCTTGTTTGGTCTTGTACTAAACCTTGTATGGTGTGTATAACGATGGAATAAAGAAGCAGTTTCTGTATCTACCATGTCATACGGATGATCATCTTGCATTCCGAGTTACTCCTTACATTCTGTATTCTATGTCGGAATCTTATCATTCTGACTAAATCATTGTCTTGTTTACCTAGGATGGTCAACACGCGCAATAACCCTGCTCCTCAAGAGCAGGCCGAAGGCAGTGAAGTCAGGAATGCAAATCTGCCTCATCCTCCTTCCCTAGCCGAGGTTATGATGGAAGCCGAAAGAAACAAGCGGGAGACCAACCGTTTGTTGGAGCGTATTGAACAGAACACATCACACCATCAGAGGACTAACGTGGTGTCACTCAGTGATTTCATCAAGTTACATCCACCCACGTTCCACCACTCCGTCGAGCCTCTCGACGCTGATGACTGGCTTCGCAGTATTTCTCACAAACTGCGTTCCGTGCTAGTAGCTGAGGCTGACAAGGTTACCTTTGCTGCATATCATCTTGAAGGCCCCGCCAGTCTATGGTGGGAGAATTATGGAGCTATGCGCCCAGCGGGCCATGTCACTACTTGGGCTGAATTCAGCGAGGCTTTCCGTGAACATCACATTCCGGAGGGTCTCATGGACCGTAAACGTGAGGAATTTTGCAGTTTCACCCAAGGCCGACTCTCTGTGGATGCTTACAGCAGGGAGTTTGGTAACCTCGCACGATATGCAACTGAGGAAGTTTCTACTGATGCTAAGAAGCAAGCAAGGTTCCGTAAGGGACTTAGTCCTGAGCTTCGCCGCGACCTCCGTCTGCATGAGTGCACATCTTTTCAGAAGCTTGTTAACAAGGCCATCAGTGCTGAGACTGGTCAGACTGATTATGACGCAACACGCAAGCATGGCCGTGACGTGGGTTCCTCATCCGGTGCTGGTCCTCAGAAGCGCCGCGTGTGGGTGCCCAACACTGCCCTGCCACCCAGGTTCACACCGAGGCCATCCTTCCAGGCGCCTCGCCCCGTTCAACAGTCTGCACCAGCCAAGCCCTATGGTGGTCCAACCAACAATGCTCCTCCACGTACCAGTTCTGTGACTTGCTTTAAGTGTGGGGAATCTGGCCACTATATGCGCGAGTGTCCCCAGACCAACCCCAACCAATCTGCTAAAACTGTTGGCCGTGGCAAGCCGACAGGAAAAGTGTTCCACGCCAAGCCGGCCACCGCTACACGTGGCCATGTCAACTGTATCTCTGCCGAAGAAGCTCAAGAGGATCCCAACGTCGTTCTCGGTACGCTCCTTGTTAATTGCCACCCGGCATCTGTTCTTTTCGATGCAGGAGCATCTTATTCATTTATATCCGAGAGCTATGCTCGTCTGCATAACACCGCATTCTGTGACATGCCATCCTCTATGGTAATTCAAACTCCGGGATCCAAATGGCAAACTTCTATAGTAAGCCATGGAAACGAAATCCAAGTCGACAGACTTGTTTTTCTCGCATCTTTGATAGCCCTTAAATCTTCGGATATTAATATCATCTTGGGTATGGACTGGATGTCAGCTCATCATGCCCAAGTTGATTGCTTCTCTAGGACTGTTCAACTCACCCATCCCTCGGGGAAGATAGTCAATGTCTTGACCCGAATAGCCAAGCGACAGTTATATTCTCTTAACGCCAGCCCTTTGCCAGACCTTGGGGACGTCCCGGTAGTCCGTGACTTCCCGGATGTCTTCCCAGAGGAATTGCCAGGTGTTCCACCTGACAGGGATGTTGAGTTCGTAATAGACCTTATTCCAGGAATCGTCCCGATTGCTAGAAGACCCTATAAGATGGCACCACTAGAACTAGCTGAGCTTAAGAAACAACTCGACGAGTCCTTGAAAAAGGGTTTCATCCGACCTAGTTCATCTCCGTGGGCTTGCCCCGTCCTCTTTGTCAAGAAGAAGGATGGTACGGACCGGATGGTTGTAGATTATCGACCTATCAATTTGGTCACAATCAAGAACAAATATCCGCTTCCCAGGATCAACGACCTGTATGATCAGCTCGCTGGATCCTCAGTGTTCTCCAAAATGGATTTGAGGTTGGGTTACCATCAAATCAAAATCAGGAACGGGGACATTCCTAAAACGGCCTTTGTTACTCGTTATGGCCAATACGAGTACACCGTCATGTCCTTCGGTTTAACCAACGCCCCAGCCACTTTTTCTCGATTGATGAATTCAATCTTCATGGAGTATTTGGATAAATTCGTCGTGGTTTACCTTGATGATATACTCATCTACTCCAAGAACGAGGAAGAACATGCCGAACATCTAAGGCTAGTGTTGAAGAAACTTCGAGAGCATCGTCTTTATGCCAAATTCTCTAAATGTGAATTTTGGTTGTCAGAAGTGACCTATCTGGGTCATGTAATATCTGGTAAAGGTATTGCTGTTAACCCTGAGCGAGTTCAAGCCGTCCTTAATTGGACTCCACCTGAATCGGTCAACCAAGTTCGGAGTTTCCTGGGCTTAGCGAGCTACTGCCGTCGCTTTGTCGAGAACTTCTCCAAAGTTGCTAAACCTCTAACCGAACTCCTCAAGAAAGATAAAAAGTTCGAATGGACTCCACAATGTGAGCACAGCTTTCAGGAACTGAAAAGACGCCTGACTTCTGCTCCCGTACTAGTACCGCCAGATTTCTCCAAGGACTTTGTTATCTACTGCGACGCCTCGCGACAAGGACTAGGTTGCATTCTCATGCAAGACCGACACGTAATTGCTTACTCTTCACGGCAATTGCACCCACATGAGGAGAATTACCCTACTCATGATCTAGAGCTTGCAGCCGTAGTCTATGCACTTAAAACCTGGCGACATTACCTCCTTGGTAATCGCTGCGAAATATTCACTGATCACCAAAGTCTGAAGTACATCTTCACCCAACCGGATTTGAATCTCAGGCAAAGACGTTGGGTCGAGTCGATCACAGATTTCGACTTAGGAATAACTTACACCCCAGGGAAAGCCAACGTCATGGCTGATGCGCTAAGTCGTAAATCTTATTGTAACAACCTGATGTTACAACAAAGTCAACCGCTTCTCCATGAGGAATTTCGGAAGCTTAACCTTCACATTGTTCCTCAAGGTTTTCTTTCCACCTTGGTGGCGAAACCTACCCTTATGGATCAGATCATCAAAGCACAGAAGGTAGATCCGGGAATTTCCCGCATCAGGAGAAACATCAAGAAAGGAGTTGCGAATTGTTTCTCCATTGATGGTCAAGGAGTCGTGTACTTCGGGAATCGACTAGTGGTTCCCAAAGTGCGAAACCTGAGGCGATTGATCCTTAAGGAAGCTCATGAATCTCCTCTCACCATTCATCCCGGTAGTACCAAGATGTATCAGGACCTACGCCAGAGGTTCTGGTGGACTAGAATGAAGAGAGAAATTGCTCAGTATATTGCTAATTGCGATGTCTGCCGTCGTGTAAAAGCAGAGCATCAACGGCCTGCTGGCACCCTTCAACCCCTAGCTATTCCTGAATGGAAATGGGATAAAATTGGTATGGATTTCATTACCGGTTTTCCCAGGACCAAGAGAGGGAATAATGCTATCTTCGTCGTTGTCGATCGTCTTTCCAAAGTAGCCCATTTCTTACCTGTTCGTGAGAGTATAACCGCTAGTCAATTGGCAGACTTATACATCTCCCGAATAGTGTCCCTCCATGGTGTTCCTTTGGAAATTAACTCGGATCGAGGAAGTCTTTTCACCTCTCGATTTTGGGAAAGTTTCCAAAATGCTATGGGAACCCGTCTCTCTTTTAGCACCGCCTTCCACCCTCAATCAAGTGGTCAAGTGGAACGCGTCAACCAGATCCTAGAAGACATGCTTCGAGCCTCTGTTATCTCATTCGGAATGGAGTGGGAGAAATGCCTTCCATTTGCCGAATTTGCTTATAACAACAGCTATCAATCTAGCTTGGGTAAAGCCCCTTTTGAAGTTCTCTATGGACGACGGTGTCGAGCACCCCTTAACTGGTCAGAAACCGGGGAAAGACAATTCTTTGGCCCGGATATGATTCAGGAAGCAGAAGAGCAAGTTCGCATCGTTCGTGAAAAGTTGAAAACAGCCCAATCTCGTCAAAAGAGTCAGTATGACCGAAAACATAAGGCTATGACTTTCGAGGTTGACGAGAAGGCTTACCTTCGGGTTACTCCTCTGAAGGGAACCCATCGTTTTGGTATCAAAGGCAAATTGGCTCCCCGTTACATTGGACCTTTTCGTATTCTCGCTAAACGAGGAGAAGTTGCCTACCAGTTGGAACTACCTCCGCACCTCTCCAGAGTCCACGATGTCTTCCACGTTTCTCAACTCAGGCGTTGCTTCTCGGATCCTATCCGTGGAGTGGACCACGAAACGCTTGATCTCCAAGATAATCTCACGTATCGAGAGTACCCCATTCGCATCCTCGATCAGGCTGAGCGTACCACTCGACGTCATAATATCAAGTTTCTCAAAGTTCAATGGTCACCCCATTCTGAGGATGAAGCAACTTGGGAAAGGGAGGATCGTCTTCGACTCGAGTACCCCGCCTTCTTTCCGGAAGAACCCAAATCTCGGGACGAGATTCTTTTGAGTGGGGGTGAGTTGTCACACCCTAGCTAGTTCATGCATTAGAGTGTTGCATCATATTTACTCTTTCATCAGAAACCTGAAATGGGGATGACAGAACCCCCAGCCCCCTCTGAAACCAACTAGGGTTTACTAAAAACTTTTTCAATGAACCTGAAATGCCCTTCTAAAGTGCCCATCATTTTTGTCTTGGTTCAGAACCTCTGCCAAAAGTGATGCACATTTTCCTAGGCCATCTTAGGGTTTGTGAATTAAATCATAAATATTTGAATTTGGGCATTTAAAATTATATAAAATATTTAAATGCTCAAATATCTCCAAACTAAAATGTTTCATGTTGGAAATAATCCAACTATGGACCAGGAGTAGTTTGGTGATTTTAGGAGTTGCCTAAGTATTTTTATTAATTCAACAAAGTTGCAGAAGTATTAAAAAAAACAGAAAACAGAGAAAAATAGAAAAACTTACCTGGCGCCAGCACCCGGCCCACCTGCCGGCCCAGCCCAGCGCCGCTCCAGCGAGCTGCTTGCCGGCCAGGCAGGCAGGCAGGTGCCCGACGGCGACCGCAGCGCGCGCCACGCACCTGCTCGCCGCCTCGCCGCTCCCCTCGCC
>NC_041386.1:381652671-381656259 GCF_002162155.2 Triticum dicoccoides
ATGGCCGACGCCATCGCCGCCACCCCCTCGCCGTAGCCACGCCCTCCGTCAACCCCACGCCGTGCCGCCGTGTCCAGGAGCTCCGCCACCCTCCTCTTCTTCGAGCAAGCCGAGCCCCGAGCGCTCGCAACGCCCGAGTCCACCGCAACGACCTCGCCCGAACCGCCGTCGCCGGAGATCCCCTTCAACGCCGTCGTCGCTCCGGTCCGTCCCCGGCCGCACCAAGGGCTTCGTCGAACTCCCCGTGAGCTTAGCCATCTTCCCCTCTCTTCTTTTCTTGCTCCCGAGCCGTGTAGCGACCTCCCGGAGCTCAACCGCACCCACAACCGTGGAGCTCGTCGCCGACGTGCTCCCGGTCACCCTCCGACCACTCCACGGTGTCCATCATGCTCACCGCGTCACGTAGCACCTAACTAGCTACTCCCCGCACCTCACCGACCCCCCTAGCGACAAGTTCGACTTCGGCCGAACTCCGGTGGCTGCCAAAGTCGTCGCCGGTGCCAACTCCGGCCACCCCGACCCCAACGGACTCCACCAAGAGCTGCGGCTCGTCCTCAACTCCACTCCGGTGGTCTCCGCGACCCATTTGGTGGCCGAAACGGCCAAAACCACTTCCGCCGCCGCGTCGGGCTCGCTGGCGGCTAAACGCCGGTGCAGCCGACCCGGGTTTGACCACGGGTGGGCCCTGGTTGACTCCCCTGAGTCAATGACAGGTGGGTCCCAGCCCTGTTAACTAATTAGGATTAGTTTAAATTAATTTTAGTTTAATTAATCACACTGACACGCGTGACCCACTGTCAGGTTTGACCCGGACGTGTTCCGTTGACCTGCTGATGTCACACTGACGTCAGGCTGACGCAGTAATTGATTTTCTGGATTTAATCTAATATAGGAAATTCCAGAATATAGTTTAAACTTCAAAAATTCATAACTTTTATTCTGTAACTCCAAATCAGACAAATTATATATGAAAAATGATCAGAAAAATCCAATCTATCCATCTGTACTATTTTCATGCATGACTAAACAAGTTAACTTGATGTTTAATGCAGAACAAGGAAAAACACTTTAAAGGACCATGTTTGAGTTTGAAATTTGAATCTTTGATTCAAATTGGTTCAAACCCTTCTGGTCTTAGTTGCATTAGCCCAACACACTCATGTTGCCATGTTTCATGCATGCATCATATTGTTGCACATTGTTTGGTGATGGTTGTGTATCGGTGTTCTTTGCGGCAGGATCTGCCTCCGAGGAGTACCGTGATTACCCTGACGAAGAACCGTATCAGTGCATCGAATCATCAGGCAAGCAACCAACCATTTGATCATATCGATACAATCCCATGTTCTCGCTCCTACTTTCGTTTACTGCATTAAGACAACGCGTTTCAAACTGCTGTGTGTTACGGTAGTTGAACCCATTTCCTCTGCATGACCTGTCATTGCCACAGTAACTAGATGAAACCCACTAGCATGTGTAGGAGTTGTTTGAGCCATATGTATGTGTTGTTCCTACCTTGCTATGCCTGCTATGCTTAGAGTCGTCTCAGGTCTGGTTCATCTGGGTGATGGACTAGAGTGAAATGATTATGTCGGTAATGAAAGTGGTGTGGTGAACATGATTTGGTAAAGGTATCGATGAGAGGCCATGTAGGAGTACATGGTGGGTTGTTTCATTGAAGCCGACCTTAAGCACTGAGATCTGTATGTGTGATTTAAGATTCAGCTACTACCATGCATTGGGCCCGAAACCAATGGACCCTCTCGACTTCTTATTCACCCTAGTTCTCTGTCCAGGAGTTGCAAGTAGTTTCTGGTGTTTGTAGCCTACTGGAGGCCGTGGACAGCGCTGACCGTAGGGGTGGGCTGTGATGCGGTAGGTACATGGCACGGTGTACCGAATACCCGTTAGGTATCTCGGGAACCCTGTTCACATCGTTTGGGGCTGTGAGCGAAACCTCGGCCGGATCTCCTCATGGATGGAACCCGAATAGGCGATAAACCTGGACTAGAGACTTAGATGATTAGGTAGGTCGTGGCCGACACCCACATTGGGCTTCCGCTTGAAGGTTGCCGAGTACATGTCGTGTAAACGACAGTAAGTGGTGAGAGCGTGTATGAAGAAGTACACCCCTGCAGGGTTATCATGATCTATTCGAATAGCCGCGTCCGCGGTAAAGGACTACTTGGTTGCCTATACAGTTCATAGACAAGTAAATGGAAACTACTAAAAGCCTCAAGATAAGTGTGAGTGCCGAGGATGGCTCTTCTGTAGGAAGACGGAGGTGGATCCTCGGTAGTGTATTGAAGTGGTGAGTAGTGGACTCGTGTACGCAAAACCATTTCAAGTTGGAGTCTCGTAGGATAGTCTAGCCAAGAGTCAAAGCTGGCTTGCTGCAATAACTCCACCAACCCTTCTTGATAATGTGCATGTATGTAGGATCTGATGTAAGTCTTGCTGAGTACCTTTGTACTCATGTTGCTATAATTTACATTTTACAGAAGACGCTGCAACCCCTTCTGATGGGTTCTTCGTAGACGTTGACATCAATGAGTAGGCTAAGGCCCAGGTGGTGATCCTGAGCTTGTGAAGGACCACGTAGTATAGCTAGGCTTTCCAAGCCTCTTTTATTTTACTAGTTGTCTGTACTCAGACAAGTTACTTCCGCTGCTGGTTTGTATGACTGTATGACTTGAATGCTGGGTCGTGTGACCCGTACCTTTGTGTATGTTATGTATGGTTCTCTGAGCCTTAAATAAAGTACTTGTGTCATAGAGTCATGTTGTGATGCCTTGTTGTATTTGCACATATCGAGCATATTGTGTGTATGATTGAAATGCTTGGTATGTGTGGGATCTGACTATCTAGTTGTTTATCCTTAGTAGCCTCTCTTACCGGGAAATGTCTCCTAGTGTTACCACTGAGCCATGGTAGCTTGCTACTGCTCTGGAACACTTAGGCTGGCCGGCATGTGTCCTTCTTCGTTCCTGTGTCTGTCCCTTCGGGGAAATGTCACGCATTGAGTACCGGAGTCCTGTTAGCCGCTACAGCCCGGTTTACCAGAGTCCTGTTAGCCCAGTGCTACAGCCTGGACCCACTTGCTGATGACCGACACGTTCGTTGCTGGGTCATGGATGCCTGTCCCTGTAAGTCTGTGCCACTTTGGGTTTACGACTAGCCATGTCAGCCCGGGCTCCTTATCACATGGGTACTAGCAACACTATCATATACGTGTGCCAAAAGGCGCAAACGGTCCCGGGCAAAGGTAAGGCGACACCCGTGGGAATACCGTGCGTGAGGCCGCAAAGTGATATGAGGTGTTACATGCTAGACCTATGTGGCATCGAGTCGGGGTCCTGACAATGACAAGCTCTCACGGTCAACGAAGGAATAGACCTCCTCCCGAGATGTTCCGATCAGACTCGGTACCTCAGTTCTTCAAGACACTTCGACAGGTTAAAACAAGACCAACAACACTGCCTGAATGTGCCGACAAATCCCGATAGGAGCTGCACATATCTTGTTCTCAGGGCACACTCAGATGAGATTAGCTGCGAGTAAAACCAACCCTCAAGTTTCCCCGAGGTG
>NC_041386.1:381656503-381672117 GCF_002162155.2 Triticum dicoccoides
TTAAAATAAGATGACACTCGGGCTCCGGAAACCCAAGGGAAAAAGAGGCTAGGTGGAAAATGGTAAAACCAATGTTGGGCATTGCTGGAAAAGCTTTAATCAAGGTGAACTATCAAGGGGTTCCCATTATAACCCAACCGCGTAAGGAACGCAAAATCCGGGAACATAACACCGATATGACGGAAACTAGGGCGGCAAGAGTGGAACAAAACACTAGGCGAGAGGCCAAGCCTTACACCCTTTACCAAGTATATGGATGCATTAAGATAACAAGATAATATAATGGTATCCCAACAAGTAAATAAATGTTCCAACAAGGAACGGCCTCCAATCTTCACCTGCAACTAGTAACGCAATAAGAGGGGCTGAGCAAAGCGGTAACATAGCCAATCAACGGTTTGCTAGGACATGGTGGGTTGGACGTTTGACATGGCAATTTGGGAGGCTTTAAACAAAGTGGTAGGCATCGTAGCATAGGCATAGCAAAAGAGCGAGCAATTTAGCATAGCAAAGATAGTAGTGATTTCGAGGGTATGATCATCTTGCCTGCAAAGTTGTCAGAGTTGACTGGATCCTCGAAAGCAAACTCAACGGGCTCCTCGTTAGCGAACTCGTCTCCCAGCTCTACCCAAACAAGACAAACAAGCAACAAGGACACAATCAACCACGTGCAAGGATCAAACAATATGATACAAGGATGGTATGCTATGCGGGATGCGATGCAGGATGCATATGCAATATTTGACAAGGAATGCATGAACCTGGCCTCAACTTGGTAATCCAAGTGTGCCACTTGAAAGATGAGATGAAATCGCTTGAAAACGATATAAAGAACGCCGGAATCGGAGATACGGTTTGGAAATGGCAAGCAAATCAAATATGACACCGGTCTGCGATTTACAGCAAGTAGCCATCTAAATGCAAAGAGATGAACATGCTACGGCACTCAAACATGGCATCAAAATACATGGCAGGGATGCATTCAGGATTCTTAACAAAAGTCTAGCACTGAGCTACGGCCAAATCATCCATTAACAGGTTCAAACAAGCATGGCAAAAATGCATATGCTAAACAGATCTCAGACTTTGTGAAATTAACACTTGTCTGGAATTTCAGATCAGGTAGCACACTTTGGAGCAACAAAACTATATGCTACAGGACCTGAACATGGCAAAGTAAAGCATGGCATGGAGCTACTCAAAGAGTTTAACAAAAGTCCCTTAGTGACCTTGAGCCAAAAGGGATCAGAAAATACAATTGCAAGCATGTGAACATGGCAAAAACATAATCAGTTCTCAGACTTAGTGAAAACTGGCACATGCTGAAAACAGATATCAAGTAGGCATGTTTACGAGCTCGATGCACTCACTACGGAGCAAGTCATGACAAGCTAAGCATACACCCATCAACAATACACAAAATTCAAGCTAGACATGGCAAGAACAATAGCATAGCATGCACGAATCAACTACAACATCATCGACAAAATCGCTAACAAGTAGACAATCTGCCCAGATTCACGAAGTAGCAAAAGTAGAGCTCGATTGACTCAAGCTAGGGTGCTCCATAATTGCAAACAAAGACATGGCTGGATAGAGCACTACAAGATTAACAAAACATCCTTACAGATCATCCTAAAAAGAGGCACGGATCACTAGGAAACAACATGAACATTGGCCATATGAGATAAACAGGTCAAGGACTTGGTGGAATTTCTAAGTCCCTGAAATCAGCATTACCAAGTGCCTCACTTTGCAAGCTTGTACTAGTCACCACACACATCACAAAAATACATGGGTTGCACCTCTGGAAATATAGCAAAACCCTTAACAAAACATATGTAGAGCTCATGGGCATATCATGCAGACAATAATCATGGCAAAAATGACAAATATCTAAATGGAGCAGCAGATCTGACAATTATCTCAAGTAGCACTCTTCTAACAGCATTTCGGGCATAAAAATGAACACCAATGAAAATGATGCAATGGAATGAAATGATGTACTCTCTGAGACGAACATTTTGATATGCTATATGCCCAAAACGGAGTTACGGACGCAAAGATACGACATGATGAAGTTTGCAAAAAAAATAAGTTGGAGGAGGAAAAAGTTAGGTCAACCTCCCAGATCTAGATCGGGCACGCGGATCGAGGTCAAATCCGAGTTCGCCGGAGTTCGTGCCGGCATCGACGGAGGGTGGCGGCCGGAGTGCGCCGCGGGGAGGAGGAAGAGGAGGCCGGAGTGCGCCGGTGACGAGGAGGCGGCGAGGAGGCGGCGCGGGCGTGGTCGCCGGAGCTCGGCCGGCGCGGCAGACCGTGCAGCGAGGTGGAGGGGGCGCCGTCTTGGCGGCGGCTGCTGGAGATCTGGCGGGCGGCGGAAGTGCGCCGGCGGCCGGCGAGGGAGAGGACGAAGGCGGCACGGGCGCGGGCGGGCCGGCCACGGGCCGCCACGGGCTTCGGCGGCGGAGGAGGTCAGCGGCCACTCAGGCAGTGCCACGTGGCGGCGGCGGGAGACTTCTGGACATGTCCGTCGGCGGAACTTTGTCCGACGCGTGAGGAGAGGGAAAGATCTAGGGTTAGGGGGGAAGAGACCCGGGAATTTCGGGAGAGGATCTATATATAGGCATAGAGGGAGCTAGGAGAGTCCAAATGAGGTGCGGTTTTCGGCCACGCGATCGTGATTGAACGATCTAGAAGATGGAGATGGTTTAGGTGGGTTTTTGGGCCAAAATGGAGGGGTGTTGGGCTGCAACACAGACAAGGCCTCTTCGGTCCCTCGGTTAACCGTTGGAGTATCAAACGAAGTCCAAATGGTACGAAACTTGACAGGCGGTCTACCGGTAGTAAACCAAGTCCGCTTGGCAAGTCTCGGTCCAATACGGAAATGTTTAATCCTCACACACGAAAGAAAGGTAGAAATGACCACCAAAGGAGAACGAAGCGCCGGAATGCAAAACGGACAACGGGGAAAATGCTCGAATGCATGAGATGAACATGTATGCAAATGCAATGCACATGATGACATGATATGAGATGCATGGCAACGACAACAACACACGGAGACAAAAACCCGAACCCGAGAAAATAAAATAACTTAACACCGGAAACGACAAGAGTTGGAGTACAAATTGGGAAAGTTACATCCGGGGTGTTACAACACTCCACCACTACGAAAGGATCTCATCCCGAGATTTAGGACTGAAAGAACGTCGGGTACTCAGAACGGAGGTGATCCTTGCGTTCCCAGGTAGCTTCACGGTCGGAATGGTGTGACCATTTGACTTTGAGGAATTTGATTGACTTGTTGCGAGTCTTGCGTTCAGTCTCTTCAAGAATAGCAACTGGGTGCTCACGATATGAGAGATCTTCTTGGAGCTCAATGTCCTCGAAGTTGACGGTGCGGTCAGGAGTCTTGAAGCACTTTCGGAGCTGAGAGACATGGAACACATCATGAACATTTGCAAAGTTTGAAGGAAGCTCGAGTTGATAGGCGAGATCGCCTCTCTTGTTGACAATCTTGAAAGGTCCCACGTATCTAGGGGCAAGCTTCCCTTTGATACCGAAGCGACGAGTACCTTTCATGGGAGAGACGCGGAGGCAAACATGATCTCCAATCTCGAAAGCCAAATCACGGTGCTTACTGTCATAGTAGCTCCTCTGGCGGGATTGGGCTGCTTTGAGGTTATCTCGAATGACTTTGCACATTTCCTCTGCCTATGTGATTAAGTCATTACCCAAAAGCTGACGTTCACCGGTTTCAGACCAGTTGAGAGGTGTACGGAACTTCCTGCCATACAGAATTTCAAATGGCGCCTTGCCTGAACTTGCTTGAAAACTGTTGTTGTAGGAGAATTCAGCATAAGGAAGACAATCCTCCCACTTCATGCCGAAGGAGATCACACAAGCCCTGAGCATATCTTCAAGAATCTGGTTGACACGCTCGACTTGACCGCTAGTTTGAGGATGGAAAGTTGTGCTGAAGCGGATGTTGGTGCCCATGGCTTCTGAAAAGAATCCCAAAACTTGGAGGTAAAGATGCTGCCACGGTCTAAAGAGATCACTTGAGGAATACCGTGCAGAGAGACAATCCGAGAGGTATAGAGTTCCGCCGATTGAGCCGTAGTGATTGACTCTTTGATAGGCAGAAAGTGAGCCACTTTGGTGAGTTTGTCCATGACAACGAATATAGCATCATTGCCACGCTTGGACTTTGGAAACCCAGTCACGAAGTCCATTTCAATGTGGTCAAACTTCCATTCTGGAATGGCAAGAGGTTGGAAGAGACCAGCTGGCTTTTTGTGTTCTTCCTTCACTCTTCTGTAGACATCACATTCATTCACGAATTGAGCAATCTCGCGCTTCATTCGAGTCCACCAATAAGCCTGCTTGAGGTCCTGATACATCTTTGTACTCCCAATGTGGATGGAGAGGAGAGAATTGTGAGCCTCGTTCATGATCACTTTACGGAGGTCACCTTTGGGTACAACAATACGATCCTCGAAGAAGAGAGTGTCCTTGTTATCAAGGTGGTAGCACTTGTACTTGGGTTGACTCTTGGCAATCCCAATCTTCACCTTTTTCACCATAGCATCAAGAAGCTGGGATTGGCGAATCTGGTCTTCTAAGGTAGGAGAGACTTGAAGGTTGGTGAGGAAACCTTGAGGAACAACTTGCAGATTAAGTTTGCGGAAAGCTTCACAAAGCTCGGGTTGATAAGGCTTGAGAATAAGACTGTTGCAATAAGCCTTTCTGCTCAATGCGTCAGCAATCACATTGGCCTTGGCTGGAGTATACTCGATACACGGATTATACTCTTGAATCATTTTGACCCATCGAGTTTGCCTGAGGTTGAGATTAGGCTGAGTGAAGATGTACTTGAGACTCTTGTGATCAGTGAAAATGTCCACTTTTCTTCCCAATAAGAGATGTCTCCAAGTCAAAAGAGCATGCATAACTGCCGCCAACTCGAGATCATGAGTGGGGTACTTCTTCTCATTGGGCTTCAATTGGCGAGAGGTATAAGCAACAACTTTCTTCTCTTGCATCAATACTGCGCCAAGACCTTGGAGAGAGGCATCACAAAAGACCTCGTACGGCTTGGATTCATCAGGCAGAGTCAGAACTGGAGCAGTGATCAAATTCTCTTTCAAAGTGTTGAAAGCAATGTCACACTCCCGAGACCAAACGTACTTGACGTGCTTCTGGAGAAGATTTGAGAGAGGCTTCGTGATCTTAGAAAAGTTTTCAATGAATCTTCGGCAATAGCTTGCGAGACTGAGGAAGCTACGGAGTTGCTTCATGTTCTGAGGAGGTTCCCAATTCACAATTGCAGACACTTTCTCAGGATTCACGGCAATGCCCTTGGCAGAGATGATATGACTAAGATAAAGAACCTCATCGAGCCAAAATTCGCACTTGGAGAACTTGGCGTAGAACTGATGTTCCCTCAGTTTATCAAGCACCAAACGCAAGTGCCTGGCATGATCTTCCTTGTTCTTCGAGAAAACCAGAATGTCGTCGAGATAGACCAAAACGAAGTCATTGGTGTAGGCGTTGAAAATGAAGTTCATCATGCGAGAGAACGTCGGAGGAGCGTTGACGAGGCCAAAAGACATGACAGTGTATTCATATGTACCATATCTTGTCCTGAAAGCCGTCTTGGGAATATCTTGCTCACGGATTCGAATCTGATGATAACCCATACGGAGATCAAGCTTGGAGAATACTTGGGCACCTTTGAGTTGTTCGAACAGCTCATTGATGTTGGGAAGTGGGTATTTGTTCTTTATAGTCTTCTTGTTCAATGGACGGTAATCAACACAAAGCCGGTCCGTTCCATCCTTCTTCTTCAAAAAAAGAACCCCACAACCCCACAGAGAAGAACTAGGCCGGATGAGACCCATTCTTTCTTGAATATCAAGTTGCTTCTTCAGCTCCTTCAACTCTTCAGGTCCGAGCTTGTAAGGACGCTTGCACACTGGTTCCGTGCCACGCTCAAGATCAATAACGAATTCAACTGGCCGATGCTGAGGCATTCCTGGAAACTCTTCTGGAAAGACGTCTTGATATTTCCAAATGACTAGAATTTGCGAGATAGCATCCAGTTCACCCTTCTCATTGAGAGAAAACAGACGGATAGTATTATCCCGAGCGGCAAAGACAATTACATCCTCAGACGAATGAGTCAATTGAATCTGTCTGACTGCACAATCAAACTGAGCCTTGTGCTTAGAAAGCCAATCCATCCCGAGAATAAGATCAATATCTGAGTTACCAAGAACTATTGGAGAAGCTAGAAACTTGAAATCACCCATCAAGATAGAAATATCCGGAACCATCATACTAGAACTCAGACGCTTAGCCGGAGAGACGACTTGCATAGCTCTAGGTAAAGCCTTAGTACTAAAATTGTTCTCCGATGCAAATGGGAATGACATGAAGGAATGCAATGCACCAGAGTCAAAAAGTACTTTTGCATGAATATCATTAACAGGAAGGTTACCCATGATGACATCTGATGAGTCCTCTGCCTGAGCTGCGTTCATCAAGTTTACCTTGGCGTGCTTGGGGTTATGCTTGACCACAGCTGTACTTGCCGATCTGACCGGAGGAGGAGGAGGAAGACGCCTCTGATTGAAACACTTGTTGGCATGGTGACCCTTCTGTTGGCACTTGTTGCACGTGACCTCTGAAAGCGGACGGTGATACGGAGCACTCGATCTTGGAGGTTGAGACGAAGTCTTGTTCTGAAAGCCAGGGTTGGGTGGGTGGGAAGATCCACTGCCACCTTTGCTCTTCTGCTGATACGGCTGACGGAACAGAGGAGGAGGAAGCCAATACTTCTGCTGCTTGGCCACTTGAGTAGAGGAAGAAGGAGTAACATCTCTGACTCGCTTCTTGGAAGCATCACACCTCAATTGAGCAGCCTCTTGCTTCAATGCCATGTTCTAGAACTCATCGTACCTCAAGGGATCAAAGAGGACAAGAGCTAACTGAATTTATTCTCTGAGACCACCCCTGAACTGGTATATCATGCTCTTCTCATCCGGGACGTCCTGCTTGGCAAAGCGGGCAAGCTTCTGAAACAACTTGTTGTAGTCATAGACAGACAAAGAGCCTAGCTTCAGGTTGCGGAATTCCTCACGCTTGCTTTCAACCATGCTCTGAGGAATATGGTGAGCTCTGAAATCTTGACGGAATTCATCCCAGGTAATAACACGTCCACCTCTGGAATCCTTGTACTGCTAGAACCATTCTGCAGCTTGATCTTTGAGTTGGAAGGAAGCGAACTTGACGAAGTCCTCAGGCCTGACGTTACTGCAATCGAAATGCTTGCACAGATCCACAAGCCAATCGTCAGCATCACTTGCCTCAACACAATAGCTGAAAGTCTTCGGCCGTTAGCAAGGAACTGGTTGAGTGTAGCAGAGTGATTCTGATTGTTGCCTTGGTTCCCTTGGTTGCCTTGATTGCGCTCTTGGAGAATTTGCATGATCAACTGTGTGTTTGCATTGGTTGCGGCCATCACAGCTTGCCATGCCTCCGGAGGAGGTGGAGGTGATGGCGGATCAGGATTCGGAGTCGTGCGCGTTGGAGGAGCCATCCTGAAGAGGTTGACATCCATTAGCACATTGATGGACAAATATTGAAGCTGAATCCAACGGAATGAAAATTGCAACATATAGTCTTCACATCCGAACAAAATGAACGAATGCATTCCTCTTGAAATGGTCACATATCCATAAATTGAGAAGCCACACAGAATTAAGGTAGAGAAATAAATCAACAAGGTACGGATCAAGAACGAATAATCGGTAAGAAATCCCAATCTCAAACCAATATCCGTGGAAGAAGAACTAGAGCTACGAGAATTCCCACCTATGAAACTCCCGAACCATTCCGGTTATGCAATCAGGTGTTGGGGATATAGGGGAAGCATAATATATCACCCAAATCTAGCAAATCCTACATCCAGCTGTATCCATCCTTCAACACATAACCGAGAAAAACTTCGGAAACCATCTACCTCAACCTTCGAAAAGCATCTGTTATACAAGTTATGGCGATACTCCCGAACTCCCGCCCCAGTACTGGGTGGCGTCGAGGTTATCTCACCAACGAACTGCATAAAAGAGATTTTCGATGTCGGTGTACTAAACTCAGGTATTCTAGAACTACAACGATAAAATTATGACGACAACACCTCAGAGCTCAACTCCCCGGGACACTTCCACAAAACCCCTGACAGGAGGCACCAAGACAATGTTCTCATCATAAAACCATCGGAACGATTCCAAGATACCCGCGTGATCCTAAATTTTTTTTGTGAAATTTGAGAAGAGAAGAGTCAAAACTCTACGTCAGGATGCCTTACCAGAGCGATGAGGAGACTGGGAAGTAAAAAAGAATTACTAAACTCTCCGATATATAATTCCTAAATGACTCAAAGCATTTTTTCTAGACACAACTCGGCTGCTAAGAACGATCAAGCAATGGGGCTCCTAAGGTCGGGGAAGGCTCTGATTACCAACTTGTAACACCCTCAATGCGACTATATCTCCCACGTGTCGAGGCACGACTTAGAGGCATAATCGCATTGAAGGCATATGTCGCAAGTAAGGTAATCTTCACAACATCCCATATAATATAAATAATAAAGGGGAGATAACATAGTTGGCTTACACTCGCCACGTCAACCAAGGTACATAAATAACATTACATCAACCAAACACTCATGGCCCGACTACAGCGCCAAAATAAAAGATAACCCAACATGTGACACGGTCCCGATCACCCCCAATAGGGCACCACTACTGATCATCAGGAAAAGAAACATAGTATCGCTGAGAGTCCTTGTCGAACTCCCACTTGAGCTCGAGCGTGTCACCTGGAGCGGAATCATCAGGCCCTGCATCTGGTGTAATAGTAAACTGTGAGCCACAGGGACTCAGCAATCTCGCACCCTCGCGATCAAGACTATTTAAGCTTATAGGTAAGGCAAGGTAAAAATAAGTGGAGCTGCAGCAAGCAACTAGCATATATGGTGGCTATCCAGTTCGCAAAAGAGAGCGAGAAGAGGAGGCAAAGCGCGAGCGAGAAACAAGAGAGCAACCTGCGCAAACATTACTCCAACACAGTGTCCACTTCCCGGACTCCGCCGAGAAGAGGCCATCACGGTAACACACTCAGTTCATTCATTTTAATTAAGCTTTTGAGCCAATGTCGGGCTAGCCCTTTAAGCTTGAGGGGTAAGTATTTTATGGCGTGGAGGTCATCTCCTCTGGCCATGTGTATGTGGAGGATATAATCCTCGATCCATACCCCAGGGTCTGTTGTTCCGTCGTATGCCCCTATGTTTACGGGCTTGAATCCCGCTGGAAATTCATGGTCCAGCACCTCATCGGTGAAACATAGGGGGTGTGCGGCACCCCTGTATTTGGGTGTGCCGTGATGTTCGGATATTTGTTGTGTTGCATTGCTTGCTAGAGCTTGCTTTCTTGGCCCGTATATAGATCTGGCTGGGCCCTCTTTTTGATGCGGATCCTTTGGTGGATCGCGTGCCAGCTTGTGTGCGGCGCCGCTCGCCGCTCCATGCTGGCCATGCGGTCATCCATCCAACTGGATGGCTTTCCTATTTTTTGACTACGGGGGCTCAAAGGCCTCCTTGTCAAATTCAGGCAGCAGCTTTCGCTTTGGATAGCTTTGTCTGCGGCGACTGCCGGCATATTTGTCTGCGGTGTTGCGTACTTTGCTCCATCTGATTCTGAGTGCATCTTCTGCAGTTTTGAGCTTCCGCTTCTGCTTTTTCAGGCTATGCAAAGTGGCGACGAGCCTTTTGTGGAGGTTCTTCTGCTCCATGAGTTTATCCGGTGTAAGGTTGTCCGGACTATTGTTTTCGCCGGGGAC
Organism: Triticum dicoccoides; assembly: GCF_002162155.2. NCBI lineage: Eukaryota > Viridiplantae > Streptophyta > Magnoliopsida > Poales > Poaceae > Triticum > Triticum dicoccoides. Next base: position 381,666,413 of record NC_041386.1, read on the forward strand.
GGGGTGTTCAGTTTGTTTATCCAAGTTTCCCTGTTCAGACGCTTGCTCGAAGGCATGTTCGTCGTCCGCCGGCTCGTCCTGCTCTATGGCTGGGTCTATATGACTGCTGTCTCTGTCGAGGCGGGGCTTGGAGCGGCGCTTACGTTGCCGCTTTGATTGCTTTTCGAGTGAACGATCCCTCGTTGCATCCCTGTGTTCCTCGTCGTCGCTTCCTTTGGGTGTGTCCACCATGTATACATCATGAGATGAGGTGGCTGTCCAGTGCCTTATAGGTGTTGGTTCGTGTTCATCTCCTACATCGTCGTCCATACCGTCGATGTCTTCGGAGTCGAAGTCGAGCACATCGTTTAAATTATCGACAGTGGCTACGAAGTGGGTGGTGGGTGGGCTTTGAATTTCTTCATCATCCGCATCCCAACCTTGTTGACCATAGTCCGGCCAGGGCTCTCCTGATAAAGAGAGAGACTTTAGTGAATACAAAATATCGCCGAAGGGCGAGTGCTGAAAGATGTCTGCGGCGGTGAACTCCATGATCGGAGCCCAATCGGGTTTGATCGGTCAGGGCGCGTAGGGCTCAGAGTCTGGAGAGGAGTCTGGCTCCTTGGAGTCACGGGTTTTGCAGAGAATAGGGCAGGTGTTCGGCTCGACCGCCGTAGGGATTGCAGCCCCCGAGGCGGTGTCTAACCACCCATCCTCAATTGGTGTGATCGGCTCTGAGCTAGGGGTTGGAGTGGACATAGGTGCGGCCTCCAGGGCACTGTTCGGCGGCAGAGCTAAATTATGCCCATCGTGACAGTGCGGCGCGCTCGGCTGTGACTCGAATCCATCGAAGATCGAGTCTCCGCGGATGTCGGCCGTGTAGTTCAAACTTCCAAATATGACCTGATGGCCAGGGGCGTAGCTTTCGATCTGCTCCAGATGGCCAAGCAAATTTGCCTGCAGTGCAAAGCTGCCGAATACGAAGATCTGTCCGGGGAGAAAAGTCTCACCCTGGATCGCATCGTTGTTGATGATTGGAGAAGCCATTGGGCCTAAAAGTGATGACACAGAGGAACTCTCAATGAAAGCACCAATGTCGGTGTCAAAACCTGCGGATCTCGGGTAGGGGGTCCCGAACTGTGCGTCTAGGTCGGATGGTAACAGGAGGCAGGGGACACAATGTTTTACCCAGGTTCGGGCCCTCTCGATGGAGGTAAAACTCTACGTCCTGCTTGATTAATATTGATGATATGGGTAGTACAAGACTAGATCTACCACGAGATCAGAGAGGCTAAACCCTAGAAGCTAGCCTATGGCATGATTGTTCTTTGTCCTACGGATTAAACTCTCCGGTTTATATAGACACCGGAGAGGGCTAGGGTTACACAGAGTCGGTTACAATGGTTGGAGATCTACCTATCCGTATTGCCAAGCTTGCCTTCCACGCCAAGGAAAGTCCCTTCCGGACACGGGACGAAGTCTTCAATCTTGTATCTTCATAGTCCAGGAGTCCGGCCGAAGGTATAGTCCGGCCATCCGGACACCCCCTAATCCAGGACTCCCTCAGTTAGAGTGTGAAGATTGAAGAATAAACACCTTTTGAAGTTTTTGATGAAATCACTGGAATCAATAAGGGCAGTAAAAGTGACTTTTAATTACCCTTGATGAAGAACACGACGAACTTCGAGTGTAGATTGGAACTTCGTCGGTCCAGATCTTCCACGCCCTAACTTGGTAGTGGAAGATAGCTACGACGGCGATGGAGTGAAGAAATCCGCGGCTGGCGCGAGTACGACGGCGACGAGGTCGAGGCAGCGAAGCTCTTCCTCACCGGCGATGATGGAAGTAGCAGCGGTGCTAGGTTTTGAGAGCTTGGGCGAGGGAGTGAGGTCGAGCGGAGTAAAAATAGACTGAGGAAGGGAATCGGTATATATAGCTACGGTGAAAAACTGCCCGTCCGAGGAAAATGGATGAACGTGCCCCTGACCTTTCTCATCTATGTGACATGTGTCACACACGTACTATGAGGTGGAGATCGTGTGAGATCGTGGGTGAATTGATAAGTATTATCATGGAATGTGGAATGGTTTGGGCGGCAAAAGCCAAAAATTCGGATATGAAAATTTTAATGTTCCGTTCGCAAATTCTTCAGCTGACAAGGACACAGTGAAGATTATGAAATGGTTTCAAATAGAACGCATATGAGGAATTTGTGAACAGACTGTGTTGAGTTTAGCATAGAAGGGGAAGAGTCTGATCACATTCACTTAGCAGGAAAAACAACTTGAAGAAATAGCAATAAGTGAATGCTATAGAGGACATAAACTCATATATTTATATAGCCAATGAAGAAAAACAACGGAAACAGTGAAGACTTGCGAAGTTGAAGAATTTGAACAACTGAGGAATTTCAAAAATGAAAAAAACCCTTTGAAGATTTTCAACTTTTGTTGGTGGCGTGACCCACCGTATAAGAATGATGATTTCAGACGTCGCGTACAATTGTCGTAGGGCTCTGAGAATCAAATCCTTCGTTAATTTCTTCACACTTAGAGGGTTCGTCTTCATTGATTGAAGAAAAACGTTACTTCGTGTATTGCACATCTAAGTCATCAGTTTTGCATAAGTGTTAGGATGTGTGTCCTTTTCAAAGGACATTCGAAGATTCTAAGATATTTAGCTCACACCGCAACTTGCTAAATCTCTTCTCATCCACTGGCTTTATGAAGATATCGTCTAGCTATTCTTCAGTCATCACGTGCTCGATGGAGATGTCGCCCTTCAACACAGGATCACGAAGAAAATGATGACGGATCTGAATGTGCTTTGTCTTCGAGTGCTGAACTGGGTTATGAGCAATCTTTATGGCACTCTCATTGTCACAATAGAGTGGCACATTCTTCACATTGATGCCGTAGTCCTTGAGAGTTTGCTTCATCCATAGCAATTGAGCACAACACGATCTAGCAGCAAGGTACTCAGCTTCAGCAGTAGAGAGTGATACGCAGTTCTGTTTTTTCGAAGACCAGCAGACCAAGGATCGTCCGAGGAAATGGCATGTGCCTAATGTTGACTTGCGGTCCACACGATCACCAGCATAGTCAGAGTTTGAATATCCAATGAGATCAAAAGCCGATCCCTTGGGATACCATAATCGAAGTGTTGGAGTGTGAGCTAGATATCAAAGAATATGCTTCACAGCCTTATGGTGTGATTCCTTCGGTGTAGCTTGAAAATGGGCACACATGCAAACACTAAGCATAATATCTGGCCTAGATGCACATAAATACAATAAAGAACCAATCATGGAGTGGTATACCTTTTTATCCAAGTCAATACCATTTTCATCAGTGCATAGATGGCCATTTGTGGGCATAGGGATTTTGATGCCTTTGCAATCTTGCATGCCGAATTTCCTCAATACATACTTGAGGTATTTTTCCTGAGATATGAATATGCCATTGTGTTGTTGACAAATCTGAAGACCTAAGAAGAATTTCAATTCTCCCATCATAGACATTTGATATATTTCACTCATCATGTAGGCAAATTCATCACTGTAACGTTAATTAGTACAGCCAAAGATGATACCATCAACATATATTTGGCACACGAATAATTCATCATCATAAGCTTTGGTGAAAAGAGTTGAGTCAGGTGAACCGGGTTTGAAGCCTTTCTTCATGAGGAATCCCTTCAAAGTATCATACCACACCCGAAGGGCCTGCTTGAGGCCATAGAGGGCCTTATTGAGTCTGAAGACTTTGTTAGGATGCTTTGGATCTTCAAAATCTGGGGGTTGAGCAACATATAATTCTTCCTCAAGCTTACCATTGAGGAATGCACTTTTCACATCCATTTGATATAAGATGATATTATGATGGTTAGCATAAGCAAGTGATATGCGAATAGCCTCAAGTCTAGCAACAGGTGCAAAAGTTTCAGCGAAATCAATTCCTTCAACCTGTGTCTACCCTTGAGCTACAAGACGTGCCTTATTCCTCACCACAAGGCCATTTTCATCTTGCTTGTTGCGGTAGATCCATTTTGTGCCGATGATATTGTGCTTGCGAGGGTCTGGTCGCTTGACAAGTACCCAGACGTTGTTGAGCTCGAACTGATGTAATTCCTCTTTCATAGCTTGAATCCACTCGGGCTCCAGAAATGCTTCATCTACCTTAGTAGGCTCTGTGATAGACACGAAAGCAAAGTGCCCACAAAAGTTAGATAAATATGAAGCTTTTGAGCGTGTGAGAGGACCTGGTGCGTTGATGTCGCTGATGATTTTCTCAATCTGCACTTCATTAGCGACGCGAGGATGAGCTGGTTGACGATGAGGAATTTGCTCAGCATTTTCTTTAGAGCCATTTTCTTAAAAAACACCAGCATTATGTTCTTCACGTTCTGGAATGACTTCTCCAACAGATTCTTCAGTAGGAATGACATCCTTAGTAGCCTTGAACTTAATAGATTTCCCAGGAGGTATTTCATCTATCATAGGAGGTAGGTGCTCTCTTTGCGAGCCATTAGTCTCATTGAACCGCACATCTACAGTTTCAACAACCTTGTGGTGATAGGTGTTGAAGACTCTGTAGGTCTGCGAGTCCTTACCATAACCAAGCATAAAACCTTCATGTGCTTTTGGTGCAAATTTAGAACTGTGATGAGGATCTCTAATCCAGCATTTAGCACAGAAGACTTTGAAATAACTCACATTGGGTTTCTTGTCAGTGAGGAGTTCATATGCAGTCTTCTTGAAGAATTTGTGAAGATATACTCTGTAGATGATGTGGCACGCAGTATCAATTGCCTCGGGCCAGAAGCGAGGAGGCGTCTTGTACTCATCAAGCATAGTGCGGGCCATCTCCAATGGTCCTGTTCTTGTGCTCCACGACGCCATTCTGCTGAGGAGTTTAAGAAGCAAATAATTCATGAACTCAGTTCATCAAGATAGTCATCAAGACCAGTGTTCATCAAGATAGTCATCAAGACCAGTGTTCTTGAACTCAGTTCCATTGTCACTTCTGATGTGCTTGATTGTAACACCCCGGATATGACTTTCCCAATTTGTACTCCAACTCTTGCCGTTTTCGGCTTTAAGTTATTTTATTTTCTCGGGTTCGGGTTTTTGTCTCCGTGTCTTGTTATCGTTGTCATGCATCTCATATCATGTCATCATGTGCATTGCATTTGCATACGTGTTCATCTCATGCATTCGAGCATTTTCCCCGTTGTCCGTTTTGCATTCCGGCGCTTCGTTCTCCTCCGGTGGTCATTTCTACCTTTCTTTCGTGTGTGGAGATTAAACATTTCCGTATTGGACCGAGACTTGCCAAGCGGCCTTGGTTTACTACTGGTAGACCGCCTGTCAAGTTTCGAACCATTTGGACCTCGTTTGATACTCCAACGGTTAACCGAAGGACCGAAAAGGCCTCATGTGTGTTGCAGCCCACCACCCCTCCAATTTGGCCCAAAACCCACCAAAACCTTCTCCATCATCTAGATCGTTCGATCACGATCGCGTGGCCGAAAACCGCACCTCATTTGGACTCTCCTAGCTCCCTCCACCTCTATATAAAGAACCCCCCATTTCAATTCACGGACGAAACCCTAGTGCCACCCACCTCTCGCGCCGGCGGACATTTTTTTGTCCGGCCGGACACTTCCGGATCCACCCGCCGCCGCCACGTCAGCACCCGCGAGCCCCACTTCGCCGCTGCCGCCAG
>NC_041386.1:381672601-381690046 GCF_002162155.2 Triticum dicoccoides
GCGCGCCCTCGCCGGCGGCCGCCTCGCCCCTTGCCGGCGACGACCCCGGCAGCGCTGCCCCGCGCCACCAAGGCCGCCGCCCCGCCGTCAACCGCCTCCCCACGCCAGATCCGGTTCCTCTCCACCTCTCCCTCGACTTCGGTGACGCCCTGCAGCTCCGGCGAGCACGAACTCCGGCGCCGGCCAACCTCATAATCCGCGCCGATCCAGATCCAGTTTCCTCTCGGGTTGACTTTTATCCCCAAAACCCTAATAATTTGCATATTTCATCATGCTATAACTCCTCATCCGTAACTCCGTTTTGGGCATATAGCATATCAAAATGTTCATCTCAGAGAGTACATCATTTCATTCCATTGCATCATTTTCATTTGAGTTCATCTTGATGCCTGAAATGCTGTTAGAAGAGTGCTACTTGAGATATTTGTCAGATCTGCTACTCCATTTAGATATTTGTCATTTTTGCCATGATTATTGTGTGCATGATATGCCCATGAGATCTCCATATGTTTTGTTAAGGGTTTTTGCCATCTTTCCAGAGGTGCAACCCATGTATTTTTTTGATGTGTGTGGTGTCTAGCACAAGCTTGCAAAGTGAGGCACTTGGTAATGCTGATTTCAGGGACTTAGCATTTCCACTAAGTCCTTGATCTGTTTATCTCATATGGCCATATGTTCATGTTGTTTCCTAGTGATCCGTGCCTCTTTTGAGGATGATCAGTAAGGATGTTTTGTTAATCTTGTAGTGCTCTATCCATCCATGCCTTTGTTTGCAATTATGGAGCACCCTAGCTTGAGTCAATCGAGCTCTACTTTTGCTACTTCGTGAATCTCGGCAGATTGTCTACTTGTTAGCGATTTTGCCGAGGATGTTGTAGTTGATCCGTGCATGCTATGCTATTGTTCTTGCTATGTCTAGCTTGCATTTTGTGTATTCTTCATGGGTGTATGCTTAGATTATCATGACTTGCTCCGTAGTGAGTGCATCGAGCTCGTAAACATACCTACTTGATATCTGTTTTCAGCATGCTTCAGTTTTCACTAAGTCTGTGATCTGATTATATTTTTGCCATGTTCACATGCTTGCAATTGTATTTTCTGATCCCTTTTGGCTCAAGGTCACTAAGGGACTTTTTGTTAAGCTCTTTGAGTAGCTCCATGCCATGCTTTACTTTTCCATGTTCAGGTCATGTAGCATGTAGTTTTGTTGCTCCGAAGAGTGCTATCTGATCTGAAATTCCAGACAAGTGTTAATTTTACTAAGTCTGAGATCTGTTTACCATATGCATTCTTGCCATGCTTGTTCGAACCTGTTAATATATGAATTGGCCGTAGCTCAGTGCTAGACTTTTGTTAAGCATCATGAATGCATCCCTGCCATGTATTTTGTTGCCATGTTTGGGTGCTGTAGCATGTTCATCTTGTTGCATTTAGATGGCTACTTGCTGTAAATCGTAGATTGTGGTCATATTTGAATTGCTTGCAATTTCCAAACCGTATCTCTGATTCTGGCATTCTTTATATCGTTTTCAAGCAATTTCATCTCATCTTTCCAGTGGCACACTTGGTTTTCCAAGTTGAGGCCAGGTTCATGCATTCCTTGTCAAATCTTGCATATGTAACCCGCATCGCATCCCGCATAGCATACCACCCTTGCATCATATTGTTTGAGCTTTGCACGTGGTTGATTGTGTTCCATTTTCTTGTTTATCTTGTTTGGGTAAAGTTGGGAGACGAGTTCGCTAACGAGGAGCCCGTTGAGTTTGCTTTCGAGGATCCAGTCAACTCTGACAACTTTGCAGGCAAGATGATCATACCCTCGAAATCACTACTATCTTTGCTATGCTAGATTGCTTGCTCTTTTGCTATGCATATGCTATGATGCCTACCACATTCTTTCAAACCTCCCATATTGCCATGTCAAACCTCTAACCCACCATGTCCTAGCAAACCGTTGATTGGCTATGTTACCGGTTTGCTCAACCCCTCTTATAGCGTTGCTAGTTGCAGGTGAAGATTGGAGGCCGTTCCTTGTTGGAACATTATTTACTTGTTGGGATATCATTATATTATCTTGTTATCTTAATGCATCTATATACTAGGTAAAGGGTGGAAGGCTCGGCCTCTCGCCTAGTGTTTTGTTCCACTCTTGCTGCCCTAGTTTCCGTCATATCGGTGTTATGTTCCCGGATTTTGCGTTCCTTACACGGTTGGGTTATAATGGGAACCCCTTGACAGTCCGCCTTGAATAAAACTCCTCCAGCAACGCCCTACCTTGGTTTTACCATTTGCCACCTAGCCTTTTTCCCTTGGGTTTCGCGGACTAAAGGGTCATCTTATTTTAAACCCCCGGGCCAGTGCTCCCCTGAGCGTTGGTCCAACCTAGAGCACCGTGCGCGGACGTCCCTTGGCAACTTGGGTTACGTTGGCTCCCGTACGCTTAGCTTATTCGGTGTGCCCTGGGAACGAGATATGTGCAGCTCCTATCTGGATTTGTCGGCACAGCGGGTGGTGTTGCTGGACTTGTTTTACCATTGTCGGAGTTGTCTTGAAGAACTGGGATGCCGAGTCTGATCGGAATGTCTCGGGAGGAGGTATATTCCTTCGTTGACCATGAGAGCTTGTCGTGGGCTAAGTTGGGACTCCCCTGCATGGATTGGAACTTTCGAAAGCCGTGCCCGCAGTTATGGGCAGATGGGAATTTGTTAATGTCCGGTTGTAGATAACTTGAACCTTAACTTAATTAAAATGAATCAACTGAGTGTGTTACCATGATGGCCTCTTCTCGGCGGAGTCCGGGAAGTGGACACGGTGTTGGAGTAATGCTTGCGCAGGTTGCCCTCTAGTTTCTCGCTCGCGCTTTGCCTCCTCTTCTCGCTCTCTTTTCCGAACAGGATAGCCACCATATTTGCTAGTCGCTTGCTGCAGCTCCACATATTTACCTTGCCTTACCTATAAGCTTAAATAGTCTTGATCACGAGGGTGCGAGATTGCTGAGTCCCTGTGGCTCATAGATTACTATTACACCAGATGCAGGGCCTGATGATTCCGCTCCAGGTGACACGCTCGAGCTCAAGTGGGAGTTCGACGAGGACTCTCAACGATACTATGTTTCTTTTCCTGATGATCAGTAGTGGTGCCTAGTTGGGGGTGATCGGGACCGTGTCGCTTGTTGGGTTATCTTTTATTTTGGCGCTATAGTTGGGCCATGAGTGTTCTGGATGATGTAATGTTATTTATGTACTTGATTGACGTGGTGAGTGTAAGCCAACTATGTTATCTCCCCTTTATTATTCATATTACATGGGATGTTGTGAAGATTGCCTTACTTGCGACATATGCCTTCAATGCGATTATGCCTCTAAGTCGTGCCTCGACACGTGGGAGATATAGTCACATCGAGGGTGTTACAAGTTGGTAATCAGAGCCTTCCCCGACCTTAGGAGCCCCATTGCTTGATCGTTATTAGCGGCCGAGTTGTGTCTAGAAAAATGTTTTGAGTCATTTAGTAATTATATATCGGAGAGTTTAGGAATTATTTTTACTTCCCAGTCTCCTCATCTCTCTGGTAAGGCATCCTGACGTAGAGTTTTGACTCTTCTCTTCTCAAATTTCACTAAAAAAAAATTTAGGATCACGCGGGTATCTTGGAATCGTTCCAATGGTTTTATGATGAGAACATTGTCTTGGTGCCTCCTGTTAGGGGTTTTGTGGAAGTTTCCCGGGGAGTCGAGCTCTGAGGTGTTGTCGTCATAATTTTATCGTTGCAGTTCTGGAATACCTGAGTCTAGTACGCCGACATCGAAAATCTGTTTTATGCAGTTTGTTGGTGAGATAACCTCGACGCCACCCAGTACTGGGGCGGGAGTTCGGGAGTATCGCCATAACTTGTATAACGGATGCTTTTCTAAGGTTGAGGTAGATGGTTTCCGAAGTTTTTTTCTCGGTTATGTGTTGAAGGATGGATACAGCTGGATGTAGGATTTGCTAGATTTGGGTGAGATATTATGCTTCCCCTGTATCCCCAACACCTGATTGCATAATCGGAAAGGTTCGGGAGTTTCATAGGTGGGAATTCTTGTAGCTCTAGTTCTTCTTCCATGGATATTTGGTTTGAGATTGGGATTTCTTACCGATTATTCGTTCTTGATCCGTACCTCGTTGATTTATTTCTCTACCTAAATTCTACGTGGCTTCTCAATTTATGGATATGTGACCATTTCAAGAGGAATGCATTCGTTCATTTTGTTCGGATGTGAAGACTTTATGTTGCAATTGTCATTCCGTTGGATTCAGCTTCAATATTTGTCTATCAATGTGCTAATGGATGTCAACCTCTTCAGGATGGCTCCTCTAACACGCACGACTCCGAATCCTGATCCGCGACCACCTCCACCTCCTCCGGAGGCATGGCAAGCTGTGATGGCCGCAACCAATGCAAACACACAGTTGATCATGAAAATTCTCCAAGAGCGCAATCAAGGCAACCAAGGGAATCAAGGCAACAATCAAAATCACTTTGCTACACTCAACCAGTTCCTTGCTAATGGGCCAAAGACTTTCAGCAATTGTGTTGAGGCAACCAATGCTGATGATTGGCTTGTGGGTCTCTGCAAGCATTTTGAGTGCAGTAATGTCAGGCCTGAGGACTTCGTCAAGTTCGCTTCCTTCCAACTAAAAGATCAAGCTGCAGAATGGTTCCAGCAGTACAAGGATTCCAGGGGTGGATGTGTGATCACTTGGGATGAATTCCGTCAAGATTTCAGAGCTCACCATATCCCTCAGAGCGTGGTTGAAAGCAAGCGTGAGGATTTCCGCAACCTGAAGCAAGGCTCTTTGTCTGTCTATGACTACAACAAGTTGTTTCAGAAGCTCGCCCGTTTTGCCAAGCAGGACGTCCCTGATGAGAAGAGCATGATATACCAGTTCAGGGGTGGTCTCAGAGAAGAAATTCAGCTAGCTCTTGTTCTCTTTGAGCCCTTGAGGTACGATGAGTTCTACAACATGGCATTGAAGCAAGAGGCCGCTCAACTGAGGTGTGATGCTTCCAAGAAGCGATTCAGAGATGCTACTCCTTCTTCCTCTACTCAAGTGGCCAAGTAGCAGAAGTATTGGCTTCCTCCTCCTCCGTTCCGTCAGCCGTATCAGCAGAAGAGCAAAGGTGGCAGTGGATCTTCCCACCCACCCAACCCTAGCTTTCAGAACAAGACTTCGTCTCAAGCTCCAAGATCGAGTGCTTCGTATCACCATCTGCTTTCAGAGGTCACGTGCAAGAAGTGCCAACAGAAGGGTTACTATGCCAACAAATACTTCAACCAGAGGCGTCTTCCTCCTCCTCCTCCTGTGAGATCGGCAAGTACAGCTATGGTCAAGCATAACCCCAAGCACGCTAAGGTCAACTTGCTGAATGCAGCTCAGGCAGAGGACTCGTCAGATGTGATCATGGGTAACTTTCCAGTTAACTCTTTTCCCGCACAAGTACTTTTTTACACTGGTGCATCGCATTGTTTCATGTCAAGATCATTTGTTTCCAAGCATGACTTCGTTTCACAAATGTTGGGCCGGCTAAGTCTATGAGGGCTACTTCAATAGTTCCGGATGTTTCTATCATGATGGGTGATTTCAAGTTTCTGGCTTCTCCAATGGTTCTTGGTAACTCGGATATTGATCTTATTCTCGGCATGGATTGGCTTTCTAAGAACAAGGCTCAGCTTGATTGTGCAGCCAGGGAGATTCAATTGACTCATTCGTCTGAGGATGTAATTGTCTTTGTCGCGAATGACGATACCATCCGTCTGTTTTCTCTCAATGAGAAGGGTGAACTGGATGCCATCTCGCAAATTCCAGTCGTTTGCGAATATCAAGATGTGTTTCCAGAAGAGCTTCCAGGAATGCCTCCGCACTGGCCAGTTGAATTCATCATCGATCTTGAGCCGGGCTCGGAACCAGTGTGCAAGCGTCCTTACAAGCTCGGACCTAAAGAGTTGAAGGAGATGAAGAAGCAACTCGATATTCAAGAGAGAATGGGTCTAATCCGTCCTAGTTCTTCTCCGTGGGGTTGTGGTGTTCTTTTTGTGAAGAAGAAGGATGGAACGGACCGACTTTGTGTTGATTACCGTCCATTGAACAAGAAGACCATCAAGAACAAATACCCACTTCCCAACATCAATGAGCTGTTCAAACAACTCAAAGGTGCCCAAGTATTCTCCTAGCTTGATCTCCATATGGGTTATCATCAGATTCGAATCCGTGAGCAAGATATTCCCAAGACGGCTTTCAGGACAAGCTATGGTTCATATGAATACACTGTCATGTCTTTTGGCCTCGTCAACGCTCCTCCGACATTCTCTCGCATGATGAACTTCATCTTCAATGCCTACACCAATGACTTTGTTTTGGTCTATCTCGATGACATTCTGGTTTTCTCGAAGAACAAGGAAGATCATGCCAAGCACTTGCGTTTGGTACTCGATAAGTTGAGGGAACACAAGTTCTACGCCAAGTTCTCCAAGTGCGAATTTTGGCTCGATGAGGTTCTTTATCTTGGTCATATCATCTCTGCCAAGGGCATTGCGGTGAATCCTAAGAAGGTGTCTGCAATTGTGAATTGGGAACCTCCTCAGAACGTGAAGCAACTCCGTAGCTTCCTCGGTCTCGCAAGCTACTGCCGAAGATTCGTTGAAAACTTTTCTAAGATGGCGAAGCCTCTCTCAAATCTTCTTCAGAAGCACGTCAAGTACGTTTGGTCTCCGGAGTGTGACATTGCTTTCAACACTTTGAAAGAGAAATTGATCACTGCTCCAGTTCTGACTCCGACTGATGAATCCAAGCCGTACGAGGTCTTTTGTGATGCCTCTCTCCAAGGTCTTGGCGCAGTGCTGATGCAAGAGAAGAAATTTGTTGCTTATACCTCTCGCCAATTGAAGCCCAATGAGAAGAACTACCCCACTCATGATCTCGAGTTGGCGGCAGTTGTGCATGCTCTTTTGACTTGGAGACATCTCTTATTGGGAAGAAAAGTGGACATTTTCACTGATCACAAGAGTCTCAAGTACATCTTCACTCAGCCTAATCTCAACCTCAGGCAAACTCGATGGGTCGAAATGATTCAAGAGTATAATCCGAGTATCGAGTATACTCCAGGCAAGGCCAATGTGATTGCTGACGCATTGAGCAGGAAAGCTTATTGCAACAGCTTGATTCTTAAGCCTTACCAACCCAAGCTTTGTGAAGCTTTCTGCAAACTTAATATGCAAGTTGTTCCTCAAGGTTTCCTCGCCAACCTTCAAGTCTCTCCTACCTTGGAAGACCAGATTCACCAATCCCAGCTTCTTGATGCTATGGTGAAAAAGGTGAAGATTGGGATTGCCAAGAGTCAACCCAAGTACAAGTGCTACCGCTTTGACGACAAGGATACTCTCTTCTTCGAGGATCGTATTGTTGTACCCAAAGGTGACCTCCGTAAAGTGATCATGAACGAGGCTCACAATTATCTCCTCTCCATCCACCCTGGGAGCACGAAGATGTATCAGGACCTCAAGCAGGCTTATTGGTGGACTCGAATGAAGCGCAAGATTGCTCAATTTGTGAATGAATGTAACGTCTGTAGAAGAGTGAAGGCAGAACACCAAAGGCCAGTTGGTCTCCTCCAACCTCTTGCCATTCCAGAATGGAAGTTTGACCACATTGAGATGGACTTCGTGACTGGGTTTCCAAAGTCCAAGCGTGGCAATGATGCTATATTCGTTGTCATCGACAAACTCACCAAAGTGGCTCATTTTCTTCCTATCAAAGAGTCAATCATTGCAGCTCAATTGGTGGAACACTATACCTCTCGAATTGTCTCTCTGCACGGTATTCCTCAAGTGATCTCTTCAAACCGTGGCAGCATCTTTACCTCCAAGTTTTGGGATTCTTTTCAGAAGGCCATGGGCACCAACATCCGCTTCAGCACAGCTTTCCATCCTCAAACTAGCGGTCAAGTTGAGCGTGTCAACTAGATTCTTGAAGATATGCTCAGGACTTGTCTGATCTCCTTCGGCATGAAGTGGGAGGATTGTCTTCCTTTTGCTGAATTCTCCTACAACAACAGTTTTGAAGCAAGTTCGGGCAAGGCCCCATTTGAAATTCTGTATGGCAGGAAGTGCCATACCCTCTCAACTAGTCTGAAACCGGTGAACGTCAGCTTTTGGGAAATGACTTAATCACAGAGGCAGAGGAAATGTGCAAAGTCATTCGAGATAACCTCAAAGCAGCCCAATCCCGCCAGAAGAGCTACTATGATAGTAAGCACCGTGATTTGGCTTTCGAGATCGGAGATCATGTTTACCTCCGCATCTCTCCAATGAATGGTACTCATCGCTTCGGTATCAAAGGGAAGCTTGCCCCTAGATACGTGGGACCTTTCAAGATTATCAGCAAGAGAGGCGATCTCGCCTATCAACTCGAGCTTCCTTCAAACTTTGCAAATGTTCATGACGTGTTTCATGTCTCTCTGCTTCGAAAGTGCTTCAAGACTCCTGACCGCACCGTCAACTTCGAGGACATTGAGCTCCAAGAAGATCTTTCTTACCGTGAGCACCCAGTTGCTATTCTTGAAGAGACTGAACGCAAGACTCTCAACAAGTCAATCAAATTCCTCAAAGTCAAGTGGTCACACCATTCCGACCGTGAAGCTACCTGGGAACGTGAGGATCACCTCCATTCTAAGTACCCGGCGTTCTTTCAGTCCTAGATCTCGGGACGAGATCCTTTCGTAGTGGTGGAGTGTTGTAACACCCCGGATATGACTTTCCCAATTTGTACTCCAACTCTTGCCGTTTCCGACTTTAAGTTATTTTATTTTCTCGGGTTCAGGTTTTTGTCTCCATGTGTTGTTATCGTTTTCATGCATCTCATATCATGTCATCATGTGCATTGCATTTGCATACGTGTTCATCTCATGCATTCAATCATTTTCCCCGTTGTCCGTTTTGCATTCCGGCGCTTCGTTCTCCTCCGGTGGTCATTTCTACCTTTCTTTCGTGTGTGGAGATTAAACATTTCCGGATTGGACCGAGACTTGCCAAGCGGCCTTGGTTTACTACCGGTAGACCGCCTGTCAAGTTTCGTACCATTTGGACCTCGTTTGATACTCCAACGGTTAACCGAGGGACCAAAAAGGCCTCGTGTGTGTTGCAGCCCAACACCCCTCCAATTTGGCCCAAAACCCACCAAAACCTTCTCCATCATCTAGATCGTTCAATCACGATCGCGTGGCCAAAAGCGCACCTCATTTGGACTCTCCTAGCTCCCTCCACCTCTATATAAAGAACCCCCCATTTCAATTCACGGACGAAACCCTAGTGCCACCCACCTCTCACGCCGGCGGACAATTTTTTGTCCCGCCGGACACGTCCGGATCCACCCGCTGCCGCCACGTCAGCACGCGCGAGCCCCACTTCGCCGCCGCCAGGGCCCGCGGGGCCCATCGCCGGCCCGAAGCTCCCGCGCCGCCCGCGCGTGACCCCGCCGCCCCAGCGCTGCCCCGCGCCGCCAAGGCCGCCGCCCCGCCGTCAACCGCCTCCCCGCACCGGATCCGGTTCCTCTCCGCCTCTCCCTCGACTCCGGTGACGCCCCGCAGCTCCGGCGAGCACAAACTCCGGCGCCGACCGACCTCGTAATCCGCGCCGATCCAGATCCAGTTTCCTCTCGGGTTGACTTTAATCCCTGAAATCCTAATAATTTGCATATTTCATCATGCTATAACTCCTCATCCGTAACTCCGTTTTGGGCATATAGCATATCAAAATGTTCATCTCAGAGAGTATATCATTTCATTCCATTGCATCATTTTCATTTGAGTTCATCTTGATGCCCGAAATGCTGTTAGAAGAGTGCTACTTGAGATATTTGTCAGATCTGCTACTCCATTTAGATTATTTGTCATTTTTGCCATGATTATTGTGTGCATGATATGCCCATGAGCTCTACATATGTTTTGTTAAGGGTTTTTGCCATATTTCCAGCTATGCAACCCATGTATTTTTGTGATGTGTGTGGTGTCTAGCACAAGCTTGCAAAGTGAGGCACTTGGTAATGCTGATTTCAGGGACTTAGCATTTCCACTAAGTCCTTGATCTGTTTATCTCATATGGCCATATGTTCATGTTGTTTCCTAGTGATCCGTGCCTCTTTTGAGGATGATCAGTAAGGATGTTTTGTTAATCGTGTAGTGCTCTATCCATCCATGTCTTTGTCTGCAATTATGGAGCACCCTAACTTGAGTCAATCGAGCTCTACTTTTGCTACTTCGTGAATCTGGGCAGATTGTCTACATGTTAGCGATTTTGCCGAGGATATTGTAGTTGATCCATGCATGCTATGCTATTGTTCTTGCTATGTCTTTCTTGCATTTTGTGTATTCTTGATGGGTGTATGCTTATATTGTCATGACTTGCTCCATAGTGAGTGCATCGAGCTCGTAAAGATGCCTACTTGATATCTGTTTTCAGCATGCTCCAGTTTTCACAAAGTCTGTGATCTGATTATGTTTTTGCCATGTTCACATGCTTGCAATTGTATTTTCTGATCCCTTTTGGCTCAAGGTCACTAAGGGACTTTTGTTAAGATCTTTGAGTAGCTACATGCCATGCTTTACTTTGCCATGTTCAGGTCATGTAGCATGTAGTTTTGTTGCTCCGAAGAGTGCTATCTGATCTGAAATTCCAGACAAGTGTTAATTTCACTAAGTTTGAGATCTGTTTACCATATGCATTTTTGCCAATGCTTGTTTGAACCTGTTAATGGATGAATTGGCCGTAGCTCACTGCTATACTTTTGTTAAGCATCATGAATGCATCCCTTCCATGTATTTTGTTGCCATGTTTGGGTGCCGTAGCATGTTCATCTTGTTGCATTTAGATGGCTACTTGCTGTAAATCGCAGATCATGGTCATATTTGAATTGATTGCCATTTCCAAACCGTAACTCCGATTCCGGCATTCTTTATATCGTTTTCAAGCGATTTCATCTCATCTTTCCAGTGGCACACTTGGTTTTCCAAGTTGAGGCCAGGTTCATGCATTCCTTGTCAAATCTTGCATATGCATCCCGCATCACATCCCGCATAGCATACCACCCTTGCATCATATTGTTTGAGCTTTGCACGTGGTTGATTGTGTTCCGTTTTCTTGTTTGTCTTGTTTGGGTAGAGCTGGGAGACGAGTTCGCTAACGAGGAGCCCGTTGAGTTTGCTTTCGAGGATCCAGTCAACTCTGACAACTTTGCAGGCAAGATGATCATCCCTCGAAATCACTACTATCTTTGCTATGCTACATTGCTCGCTCTTTTGCTATGCCTATGCTACGATGCCTACCACTTGCTTTCAAGCCTCCAAAATTGCCATGTCAAACCTCTAACCCACCATGTCCTAGCAAACTGTTGATTGGCTATGTTATCGCTTTGCTCAGCCCCTCTTATAGCGTTGCTAGTTGCAGGTGAAGATTGGAGGTCGTTCCTTGTTGGAACATTATTTACTTGTTGGGATATCATTATATTATCTTGTTATCTTAATGCATCTATATACTTGGTAAAGGGTGGAAGGCTCGGCCTCTCGCCTAGTGTCTTGTTCCACTCTTGCCGCCCTAGTTTCCGTCATATCGGTGTTATGTTCCCGGATTTTGCGTTCCTTACGCAGTTGGGTTATAATGGGAACCCCTTGACAGTCCGCCTTGAATAAAACTCCTCCATCAATGCCCTACCTTGGTTTTACCATTTGCCACCTAGCCTTTTCCCTTGGGTTTCGCGGACTCAAGGGTCATCTTATTTTGAACCCCCGGGCCAGTGCTCCCTTGAGCGTTGGTCCAACCTAGAGCACCGTGCGGGGCCGTCCCTTGGCAACTTGGGTTATGTTGGCTCCCGTACGCTTAGCTTATCCGGTGTGCCCTGAGAATGAGATATGTGCAGCTCCTATCCGGATTTGTCGGCATAGCGGGTGGTGTTGATGGACTTTTTTTACCATTGTCGGAGTTGTCTTGAGGAACCGGGATGCCGAGTCTGATCGGAATGTCTCGGGAGGAGGTCTATTCCTTCGTTGACCGTGAGAGCTTGTCATGGGCTAAGTTGGGACTCCCCTGCAGGGATTTGAACTTTCGAAAGTCGTGCCCGTGGTTATGGGCGGATGGGAATTTGTTAATGTCCGGTTGTAGATAACTTGAACCTTAACTTAATTAAAATGCATCAACTGAGTGTGTTACCGTGATGGCCTCTTCTCGGCGGAGTCCGGGAAGTGGACACGGTGTTGGAGTAATGCTTGCGTAGGTTGCCCTCTAGTTTCTCGCTCTCGCTTTGCCTCCTCTTCTCACTCTCTTTTGCGAACAGGATAGCCACCATATTTGCTAGTCGCTTGCTGCAGCTCCACATATTTACCTTGCCTTACCTATAAGCTTAAATAGTCTTGATCGCGAGGGTGCGAGGTTGCTGAGTCCCTGTGGCTCACAGATTACTATTACACTAGATGCAGGGCCTGATGATTCCGCTCTAGGTGACGCGCTCGAGCTCAAGTGGAAGTTCGACGAGGACTCTCAACGATACTATGTTTCTTTTCCTGATGATCAGTAGTGGTGCCCAGTTGGGGGTGATCGGGACCGTGTCGCTTGTTGGGTTATCTTTTATTTTGGCGCCGTAGTCGGGCCATGAGTGTTCTGGATGATGTAATGTTATTTATGTACTTGATTGACGTGGCGAGTGTAAGCCAACTATGTTATCTCCCCTTTATTATTCATATTACATGGGATGTTGTGAGGATTGCCTTACTTGCGACATATGCCTTCAATGCGATTATGCCTCTAAGTCGTGCCTCAACACGTGGGAGATATAGTCGCATCGAGGGTGCTACATTGATCTTCACACCAAAGTTGGTTGAAGCCCTCGAGGAAAATCATTTGAAGACTTCCTGCACTTCAGTTTTGTAAGTGATGATATGCACGCATGTATAATGAGAATAATCATCAACAATGACAAAGCCATATAAAGATGTAGCATTACTAAATGTGGCATAGTGAGTAGGGCCAAAGAGATCCATGTGAAGCAATTCAAATGGACGAGTGGTAGTCATGATGGTCTTTAAGGGATGCTTGGCCTTGGTCATCTTTCTAGCTTCACAAGCTCCACACAAATGGTCCTTGAGGAATTTGACACCCTCGATGCCAATGACATGCTTTTTCTTCGCGAGCATGTGCAAGTACCTCATCCCAGCATGGCCAAGTCATCGATGCCATAGGCAGCCTTCTGAAGCTTTTGCAAGTAGACATGTAGCAGGGTGTGGTCCTGTAGAGAAATCAACAATATACAAATCTCCTCTCCTAAAGCCTTCGGAGACTTTGGAATTGTCAGCTTCCATGATCACAACACAACGATACTTGCCAAAGACAACAACCATATCAAGATCACAAAGCATTGAGATCTATATGAGGTTGAACCCGAAGGACTTGACAACCATGACTTTGTCCATGTGTCGATCCTTTGTGATCGCAACCTTACCTAGACCCAATACCTTGCTTTTGCCTTTGTCAGCGTAGGTGATATGATTCAGATGCGATGGAGATAAGGGAGCGTCTATCAATAGATTATTGTCACCAGTCATGTGATTTGTACATCCACTATCGAGGACCCACTCAGTGGCTTTGGGTTGATCATCCTGCAGATGAATTAGTGTAGCTTACGAACTCATGTACTTCATTAGTGAAGAATATGACATCAAATTCATCAGATCAACTTCATCAAGCAATAGAACAGATATAACAATGTGAGGACGTGAGAAATGAAAATTCATTTCTTCATGATTAGCTTGTGTCCTTTCAAGCATATTCAGGTCTCCAGCAAATTCTTCAGACGTTTAAGTACGTCTGGAGACCTGACTCTGCATAAGAGATTAGTTATTTTTCTTCACCACCCACATCTGAAGGGGTGGCAAAGAGTTCATCATTCTACGAGCTCCATAAGAGAACCAGGGCATAGAAGCCAGTCCACTTCGTTTCGCATAAGAGGGGTTAGGGTAAGCATATGAGTAAGCAGAGAAATTCTTCGAGGATTTATGAACATAATGATTTGAAGAATAGTGCACATATCCATAATCCTTAGCCTTTCCCTGCGAAACAGAGGTGTTAGCACGATGATGGTCATATGAGGACTTTGATCCTTGTGCGGAATGTGGTCCATATGAGGACTTGGATCCATATTAAGACTTTGGTCCATATGAAGAATTTGATCTGGGGTTCCTATTCTTCACAGGTGGTGTCATGATGACATTCACCTGAAGGCTTTCAAGGCACCTTTTAGGATCCTATATTTAATTCATAGGGGGCCGTTCCTGCAGTTAGTGCCAACATATCTAGCAAATACTTCACCATCCTGATTTTTGAACAGTTTGTAATTGGAGTCAAATGACTCATCAGAAGAATATGAAGATTCACATGTAATGCCAGACAAAGTAGATGGATCCACTGAAGGTCCCTTTGCAGCAACCCATGAGGTTTTGGGATACTGCTCAGGTTTCTAGTAGGTCCCATCAACATTGAGTTTCCTCTCAAAGGCAATACCCTCTTTCCTAGGGTTCGTGTTGAGGATCTGCTTCTTAAGCACATCACAAAGAGCCTGATGCCCATTGAGGCTTTTGTACATGCCTGTCACATACAATTCCTTCAGCCCTGCATGGTTAGTGAAACTAAGCATCCTTAGATGAGGAATTAGTGATAGCAGAGACATGTGAAGAATTTGCAACTACAGAAGCATTTGTGCATTCAGGTGAAGAATTAGCATATTCATGTTCAATGCACTTCAAACATGGAGGATTAAACTCTTCCTGAGCAGCGTTGATTTGTTGAGCAAGTAATGAATCACACTCCTTCTGAAGATCTTCATAACTCACTCTTAACTATTCAAGATATTGCTTTCTTTGAAGAAAATCATAAGAAAGCTTCTCATGATCAGATGACACTAGTGCAGAATCGGGCAATAACACCGGTTCGTAAGGCCCTTCAGTGTTGGTTCGGTAACCGGCACTAAAGTGTGGGCACTGAAGGCCCCCCCCCCTTTAGTACCGGTTCAGCATGAACCGGTGCTAAAGGGCAACCATGTGGCATGAGCCAGCTCTGTGGGCGTGTAGGACATTAGTACCGGTTGGTAACACCAACTGGTACTAAATGTTTGGGTGTGTTTTGGTTTTATTTTTTATTTTTACTTTAATTTTGTGTTTTCAATTTAATTTAGTGATTGTTTTACATTATAATGAGTTGTTAAATCATTAGGTGAATGTACCGCATATTAGTTTGACTGGATGCATGTGGATCCTAGCTAAGTCATCAAGTATATATATGTCATATCCATATTATATATACTTGATCACCTAATTAAGTGATCGAGGTAATATGGATATGGCATATACTTGATCACTTAGCTAGAATCCATCCAGTTGAAACTAATCTGCAGTTTCTTTCATAAATGATATAATAACTCATCATCATCATTATCATATTAATATAAAAACTCTTGCATCATATATATCATCATCAACAATAGTTTTCATAGCTAGCTAAAAATCATCATATAATATTTGTCTCATTACCACTACTTAATCATCATATAGTCATTACCTCTATCTAATCACCACCAACACTACCTTAAAGAAGAAACATTCACTTGTACCAGAAGAAAAGATATCATCGAGTTCAACATGGTAATGATATTATAAGCGTTCATAACACCACAAAAGCAAATCACTCTTTGAGATTAAGTTCAGGACGAAGAACACGGATATGACAGGACAAGTACTAAGAGCATGAACTAGCTAATTAATCACTCCTGCTGCTCTCTCTCTCTCAGGTAAAATAGCATAGAACATGTATAGCTTCCCTGATTCATCATATTGGAGCATGCAGATGAACCTGTCTCCTAATCGTGGGTTGCGCTTCTGATTGCTGCCCCCTAGTACTTCTCTGCGATCGTTCACAATTTTGCTGCAGTCTTTTACTATTGAGCATTCCTCGCTATTAGAAATCCTGAATGCACTAAAGTGCATTGTAGGATATCTTGGCCGTAAGCTAACAATATTCATGGTACCTTTAGTGTCGATCCCATAAGGCACAACATTCATCGGGAGTCCCTGTTGAAGAACATCGTATAGTAACATACTTAGCAATGAAGTTTAGCTTAAAAATAATGTATGCAAAAGATGCATTGAGGAGAAATAGTATAAATCTTACCATCTTTCCTACATATATGTGACCGTAGTTCAGTACGAACACTATTGGTCGCACGTTTTGAGTACTAACATTTCTAAGTGCAGGCAAAAAATTTGTCTTGACAGAATCAAGATCCTCAAGTCATGAAACATAATGACTTGTCTCCTCGCAGTTTAGTTCAGCCACGGGACAGTGGACGGTCCTGTCTACCAACTGCCGGACATGTTTGCTTGATTGGAAATAAGTTGTCAATATAAATTGAGATCTATTAATTATTCAACTGGTTCAAATAATCTCATATCGAAGACATAAATATGGTTGAGAAACTCACATAATGGTAGAACTGGAGGCGTCTTCACATTGACCCAGATGTCTCTATTACCTTCAATATCATCTTCCAGACGAATATCAAAGGTGATAACCATATCAGGCTCAAATGCATAAGCCTTGCATAGTGCTTGCCAAGTTTTGCATTCAAAATAGGTGTATGTGTCTGTATTGTATAATTTGACGTTGAAGGTATAACCATGCTCGGTCTTCAAGTAAACTCTTTTTACCTCCATAGTTTCATTAGGACTGAAACCTATCTTATCCAAGACAAAAATTCTTACATGGCAGGGGATACGCTAGTAGAATAGTGAAAAAATAAAATTAAAAGTTGAAGCAAAAGAAGCATAAGTCATGCTTAATTACGAAAAAAGACTTATCGTTGTGACTTACTGTATCCACTTCGAAGTTCTCATCCAGCTTGATGCTGAAGCATCTATCATCAACTAGAAAATTTCTGCCGCACAGGCCGCGCTGGTCTTTGCAGTATTCGCACATAATGAAATCGTGTTCGTCGTCAAACGGCATTCCTATGTTCATAGGTGAAACATTAAACACTTATTAGTTCTATTAATTCAACTAATTCTGTTAATTCAACTAGTTCAACTAATAAATTAAACTAATTCAACTAAGCACTTACAAAAAATATACCTAAATAAAGTAGCTCAACTAATTCAACTAATTAGTTCAACTAATTAATTCAACTAATTCAACTAAACTAGTTCTATTAACTTCTTATAACTAAATTAAACTAAAGTTAATTAGATTCAACTAAATTAAACTAATTAATTCAACTAATTCAACTAACTAGTTCAACTAATTAATTCAACTAATTCAACTAAAGTAGCTCAACTAATTCAACTAACTAGTTCAACTAAACTAATTCAACATTCATATG
>NC_041386.1:381690669-381706257 GCF_002162155.2 Triticum dicoccoides
ACTAAAAATAAACTACTTCTATTAATTTTCTTACTAAAATATATAAAGTAGCTATATATATAGTAATATTTTAATTAGATCATCAAATCTCATATACCTAAATTTTCTTACTAAAAATAAACTAGTGCAAATTCAACTAGCTAGTTCAACTAAGCATTTACTAAAAATAAACTAGTTATATTAATTCAACTAGTTCAAATAATCTCATATACCTAATTAATTAATATCTAGCTAATTCATCTAACAATTGACACTAATATTTAACTTCTCTATCTAATTCATCTAATATTTCTATAACTAAAAACAGAAAAATTTCTAACATTTCTATAAATAAAAAACATAAAAATTTCTATAACTAAAATTTATAACTAAAAAACTAAAAAACAATGTGTGTGTGTGTGGACATGCATGGCGGCCGGGGCAGGATCTCACCGGCGAGGCGAGGCAACGGGGGCGGCGACGGGGACGGCGACGGGCGGCGCCGACGGGGATGGTGACGACGGGGATGGCGACGACGGGGATGGGGACGGGGCGGCGACAACGGGGACGGGACGGGCCAGGCGGGGACGACGGGGAGGGGCGCGGCGACAGGGACGGGAACGGCCAGGGCGGCGACGATGGGGATGGGGACGGGGCGGCGACGGGGGCGTTGACGAGGCGTCGAAGGGGGCAGCGACGGGGCGGCGGGCGACGGGACAGATGTGAAGAAGAAGATGAGAAACTGAATTTTTTGATGTGTTTTCTTATATAGGATGGGCCTTTAGTACCGGTTGGAGCCACCAACTGGTACTAAGGGCCAACTTTGGCCAGGCCAAGAGGCGGGAAGAGCACCCTTTAGTACCGGTTGGAGCCACCAACCGGTACTAAAGATCACCCTTTAGTACCGGTTGGAGCCACCAACTGGTACTAAAGGTTGTGCGCTGCCACCCGCGGTGCACAAAGTTTAGTCCCACCTCGCCGGGCGAAGGGCAGCCGCACTGGTTTAGAAACCTAGCTGCGGCTGCCCTTTCGAACTCCTCTATAAAGCAGGCTTCTAGGCCTAACTACGGCGCGCTGCCCTGTGAGTCTGCTTTGCCTTGACGGCCTGAAATTGCACGCCCGTGGTCTAGGAGGCCCATAGGACAGCGCCCCAATTTTTTTATATAGTTTTTTCTTTTCTGTTTTATTTTTTCTTCTATTTATTTCTGAGTAGTTTTTTTTTCTTTTCTGCTATATTTATTTTCTTCTATTTATTTCCGAGTAGTTTTTTTATATAGTTTTTTGTTTTCTGCTATAGTTTTCTTCTTTTCTGCTATTTTTTCCTTTTCTGCTTTACTTGTTTTCTTCTATTCATTTATTTTTATATAGCAGAACATGCAAAAACAGCAAATGATGTCAGAACATGTTGGAAATTGATGACGTCGCTTTGAATGTTTCATATTGAATACAAAAGAAGTCCGGAGTTCAAATAAGTTTGAAAAACATTGAAGTGCACGTGTAACAGATGAGTTCTTGTCCGAAACCCTGATACTCCGAAAGAGATTGTCCAGTTTGTACACGAAGTGCGTCCAGTTTTTGCCGTGACCCTCTACTCTTTCGCACATGCTATGCGGGTGAAATGATGATATCATGCTAAATTTCAACATTTTCATAGTTCATTTTGTAGTGATTTTCAATTTCACGGTCATTTAGCTCTTTAAACAATTCGGTAAATGACGGAAAAACAGCAAATGATGTCAGAACATGTTGGAAATTGATGACGTCGCTTTGAATGCTGCATACTGAACACAAAAGAAGTCTGGAGTTCAAATAAGTTTAAAAAACATTGAAGTGCTCGTGTAACAGATGAGTTCTCGTCCGAAACCCTGATACTCCGAAAGAGATTGTCCAGTTTGTACACGAAGTGCGTCCAGTTTTTGCCGTTACGCTCTCTACTCTTTCGCACATGCTATGCGGGTGAAATGATGATACCATCCTAAATTTCAACATTTTCACAGTTCATTTTGTAGTGATTTTCAATTTCACGGTCATTGAGCTCTTTAAACAATTCGGTAAATGACTGAAAACAGCAAATGATGTCAGTACATGTTGGAAATTGATGAGGTCGCTTTGAATGCTGCATACCGAACACAAAAGAAGTCCGGAGTTCAAATAAGTTTAAAAAACATTGAAGTGCCCGTGTAACAGATGAGTTCTCGTCCGAAACCCTGATACTCCGAAAGAGATTGTCCAGTTTGTACACGAAGTGCGTCCAGCTTTTACCGTGACCCTCTCTACTCTTTCGCACATGCTATGGGGGTCAAATGATGATACCATGCTAAATTTCAACATTTTAACAGTTCATTTTGTAGTGATTTTCAATTTCACGGTCATTTAGCTCTTTAAACAATTCGGTAAATGACTGAAAAACAACAAATGATGTCAGAACATGTTGGAAATTGATGACGTCGCTTTGAATGCTGCATATTGAACACAAAAGAAGTCCGGAGTTCAAATAAGTTTAAAAAACATTGAAGTGCCCGTGTAACATATGAGTTCTCGTCCGAAACCCTGATACTCCGAAAGATATTGTCCAGTTTGTACACGAAGTGCGTCCAGTTTTTGCCGTGACCCTCTCTACTCTTTCGCACATGCTATGCGGGTGAAATGATGGTACCATACTAAATTTCAACATTTTGACAGTTCATTTTGTTGTGATTTTTAATTTCACGGTCATTTAGCTCTCTAAACAATTCGGTAGATGACTGAAAAATAGCAAATGTTGTCAGAACATGTTGGAAATTGATGACGTCACTTTAAATGCCGCATACTGAACACAAAAGAAGTTCGGAGTTCAAATAAGTTTCAAAAACATTGAAGTGCCCGTGTAACAGATGAGTTCTCGTCCGAAACCCTGATACTCCGAAAGAGATTGTCCAGTTTGTACATGAAGTGCGTCCACTTTTTACTGTGACCCTCTCTACTCTTTCGCACATGCTATGCGGGTGAAATGATGATACCATGCTAAATTTAAACATTTTCACAGTTCATTTTGTAGTGATTTTCAATTTCACTTTCATTTAGCTCTTTAAACAATTCAGTAAATGACTGAAAAACAACAAGTGATGTCAGAACATGTTGGAAATTGATGGTGTCGCTTTGAATGCTGCATACTGAAGACAAGAAGTCCGGAGTTCAAATAAATTATTAAAAATAAAAAAGAGGTGCAATGCTGGTTAATTTGCTTCAAGCCTTTCGGAATAGTGTAGACTGCACTGCACATAGCTCAGTGCAATCTATGTTATTCCGAAAGGCTTGAAGCTAATCAACATGTAGATGAGCAGTGCGCCTCTTCGTCATTGTCTCTGCACTCACGGCTTATAAACTGCTCATACTGCCTCTCCCTTGGCGAGGTGGGACTAAAAATCAGTTTACTAAGAAACTCTAGTACCGGTTCATGCCATGAACTGGTACTAAAGGTCTTTGTGGGGGCCCCAGCCTGACCACAACCGCACTGGCCTCATTAGTACCGGTTCGTGGCATGAACCGGTACTAAAGGTTGCCCACGAACTGGTACTAATGATGTCCGCCCGCCTAGCCGTTGGAACCGGCACTAATGGTCACATTAGTGCCGGCTCAAATTCAAACCGGCACTAATGTGCTTCACATTTGACCCTTTTTTACTAGTGTGAGAGAGTGTTATGATGACTCTGAAGGTTATCAAACTTAGTCTGAAGTCTCTGAAGATTTTCAATCAAAGTTTTAGTGCGATCCATTTCATCACCCAACATATCATCGCTTTTGCCTAGCATATTTTGAACCTTTTCAAGAGCCTTTTGTTGTTTCACAGCAATCTTAGCAAGTTTAGAATAACTAGGCTTGAGATTTTCATCAGATTTATCCTCACTTGATTCAGAGGACGGATATTTGAGTACCTTTGCACCTTTTGCCATGAAGCAATAGGTGGGAGCGTAGTCATCATCGCCGTTGTCAGTGGTGTTGGGGAGGTCCTTTTCCTCAGAGTTGAAGATGGACTTACTGACGAACGCAGTAGCGAGGGCTAGGCTCGCCACACCAGTGTCTGACTCCTCAGATTCCTCCTCTTACTCATTTTCCTCATATTCAGCCTCAGAGTCCATTTCCTTGATAATGAATTCCCAAGCATTCTTGGTGCAGCTCTTCTTGTGAGATGAAGACCTTGAAGGTTTTGATGAAGAGGACTTTGAAGATTTTCTTCTTCTTCTTTGAATCATCAGAACTGTAGTCCTTGTACTTCTTCTTCTTTGATTCCTTTTCCCACCGAGGACAATCTTGAATGTAGTGACCGGGTTTCTTGCATTTGTGGCAAAGTCTCTTCTTGTAATCACGTGATGAGGAATCTGATCTTAAGTCATCACTTCTTGAGGATTTTCCAAAACAACCACGTCTGAGAACTTCTGGAATTTCCTCATGAGCATTTCTAGTTCCTGGCTCAGTTCTTCAGGATCACCAAGGCTCCTACCAGAATCTTCACCTTCATATTCAGACACTGCCTTGGCCTTCAGAGCTCGTGATTGCCGTAGGTTGGTCCATAGAGATCTCTCTTCTCAGCAAGATGGACCTCATGAGTGTTTAGCCTTTCGAGGATATCAGCGGGATCAAGTGACTTGTAGTCTCCTCGTTCTTGTATCATCAGTGCAAGGGTGTCAAATGAGGAATCAAGCGATCGAAGCAATTTCTTCACCACCTCGTGGTCGGTGATGTCAGAGGTACCAAGTGCTTGAAGCTCATTTTAAATGTTAGTAAGTCGATCGAAGGCTTGCTGAACATTTTCATTGTCAAGTCTTTTGAAGTAGTTGAAGAGATTACAAAGAATGTCAACTCGAGAGTCACGTTGTGTTAAGACTCCTTCATTGACCTTGGATAGCCTATCCCAGATAGGCTTTGCTGTCTCCAAAGCACTCACTCTACCATACTGCCCTTTGCTCAGATGGCCACATATGATGTTCTTCACTTGAGAGTCGAGTTGCTTGAATCTCTTCACATTAGCAGCGTTGATGGTAGGAGTGATAGAGGGAACACCATTTTCCACAAGGTACTAGAGATCATTGTCAATTGCCTCAAGATGCATGCGCATCTTATTCTTCTAGTAGGGGTAGTCCGTCCCATCGAAGGTCGGACACCCAGTAGAAACCTTGATCATACCTGCGGTCGACATAAGTAAAACTCCAGGCGGTTAAACCAAAATCACACAGAACAAGGGAGTACCTTGCTCTGATACCAATTGAAAGTGCATTAAGTCAACTAGAGGGGATGAGTAGGCGATTTTTATAAATTCTTCACTAAGGAATTTTAGGGTGAGGAAATTCCTAAGCGAATAACTACTTGTAGCGAAATAAGTACTCAGATGCATACATGACATAACATAAACATGGATATCATGATGAAATAAAGTTAGACACAGAGTACAGAAAGCGTAAGCACATGATAAAACAGAATGAAGACAAGCAGACTGAAGAAATTGAAGTGAGGAAATTGAGAAAGTCTTCAGTCAAAGTCTTCAAACAGATATGAACAGGTACACAACACAGTAATGAAGAAATGAAAGTGTTTAGGAAATAGAACTAGTAATCTTGGTGAAGACAATGATTTGGTAGACCAGTTCCAACTGCTGTGACAGTTGTACGTCTGGTTAGAGTGGATAGGTATTTAAACCTGAGGACACACAGTCCCGGACACACAATCGTCACTGTATTCTCCTTGAACTAAGGTCACACAGACCTCGTCCACTCGTGGTAAGTCTTCAGGTGACTTCCAAACCTTCACAAACTTGGTCACCCGGTGATCCACAATTTCCTATTGGATGCTCTAGACCATGATGCCTAACCGTCTAGAGGATGCACTGTCCTCAAAGGTAACAAGCATCGGTTCCACACAGGAACAATCTCTTCAGTGATGCTCAATCACTTTTGGTTTGTAGGTGTTTGGTTTGGGGTTTTGGGTTTTTCCTCACTTGATGATTCTCGCTCAAAGTCCTCGGAACATGGGATGCTCTCAACGACAAGTGTCAGTTTCTCGCGGAGCAGCAAACCAGCTAGTGGTTGTAGGGGGCGGCTATTTATAGCCTAGGGAGCAGCCTGACATGATAAGACATAAATGCCCTTCAATGATATGACCGTTAGGTGGATAAGATATTTTGGGACAGCTGGCACATAACACAACAATGGTCGGAAATTTGTCTATCAAATTCCTCAAGGCTATCATGTTCCTCACTTGTAGGCAATCCGCACTGGCGAATTCCTAACTCCTTAGTCAGAACAAATTCCTCGCAGACCAGAAGAACTTCGTCTCTATCACTGAAGAAATTGACCGAACTGTATGAGATTTCCAATGGCTTCACTCGAAGGTATTGGTAGGTGTAGGATTTTGAGATGAGCATCACTTGGAAACTTTTCCTTAGTTTTACCTCAACCCCCTTTAAAAGTACGGTGTTTCCTATGACTCAATAAGGAGAAAATGAAACTAGGAAAACAGAAGTCTTCACACTTCATGTTCCTCGCCTGAATATCAAGTCTTCATGGTCACACCATTTTCTTCACATTCAAAGTCTTCAGAAAGTCTTCAGAAATCCGAAGTCTTCACTCGAAGACATTCATTTTTAGGGGTCGACTTTCTCTGTAAATATCAAACTCCTCATAGACTTATGGACCTGTGTACACTCACAAACGCATTAGTCCCTTAACCTATAAGTCTTCAATACACCAAAATCACTAAGGGGCACTAGATGCACTTACAATTTCTTGCGCCATTGCCGGGGAGATCTACGCCAAGTCAAGACATACCAAGTACCCATCATAAACTCTTGTCCCTCGCATTACAATATTTTCCATTCGCCTCTAATTTTCCTCTCCCTCACTTCTAAAACAATTTTCGAAAACCTTCGCCTTTTCCTTCGCCCTTCTTCCGTTTGATCTTTTGTTTGCCTGTGTTACCATGTGCCTCCTTATTGCTTGCATCTTCGCTAACTAAAAGTTTATAGATCCTCATACACTTGCTAATCTTTTTAAGATATGCAATTATGATGAACCAATTTCTAGTTATTTGAGTGCACTATATTATCTTTATGAGGTTTTGCTTAAAATTCGTGAATCTGAAAATTGTGATGAAGTGTTGAAAGAAGAAAATTATGAAGACATTCACGATAGTTCCTTGAATGAAAAGCATGATTGCAATGATGTTTTTATAAATTCTATTGATGTCAATTCTGCTAATAATATGCAAAACCCTAAGCTGGGGATGCTAGTTTTTCTATGTCCATTACATGTTGCAATAATCATGATTGGGGTGACTCTTCTTATGATCTTGAAAATTTATTTAAGCTCCATGATGAATATGAGATTGATAATAGTGTTTGTAATAATATTGAAAGTGGGTTTGGAAGAGTGTCAACTTTACATCACACATATTTGGAGAATGTTCAATCTTATGAAATTTTTGATAAAAGTGGGATTGGAGAGGTCATGACTTTAGTTAATGTTAATCCCACTATTTTGGAAGAGTGTCAACTTCGCATGCATGTGGATCATGTTGAGAATATGTTATGTGACAGTTATATTGTTGAATTGGATTATGATCCTACATGTAATTATTATGAGAGAGGAAAATATGGTTGTAGAAATTTTCATGTTACTAAATTACCACTCGTTATGTTGAGATTGCTATTGTTCCTTTCTTCTTCCTTGCATGTGCTAGTTTTTGCTTGCCTTGATAATTTGTTTGCTTATAAAATTCCTATGTATAGGAAGTATGTGAGACTTAGATGTGTTTGTCACATGCTTTATGATGCTCCTTTTGTGCTTCAATTCTTGTCTTTCATGTGAGCATCGTTAAAATTATCAATGCCTAGTTAGGGGCGTTAAACGATAGCGCTTGTTGGGAGGCAACCCAATTTTATTTTTGTTATTTATATTATGTTCCTGTTTAGTAATAAATAATTTATCTAGCCTCTGTTATAGTTGTGTTTTTTATGTTTTAATTAGTGTTTGTGCCAAGTAAAGCCTTTAGGATCTTCTTGGGTGATTGTTGTTTGATCTTGTTGATAAAAACAGAAAGTATGCGCTCACGAGAATAATTTAATTTTATTACTAGAGAGCGATAAAATACCAATTCGTCCTGGTCGTCCTAATTTTTCAGAACTTTTGGAGTTACAGAAGTATCTGAAACCTACAGATTGGTACAGACTGTTCTGTTTTTGACAGATTCTGTTTTTTGCGTGTTGTTTGCTTATTTTGATGCATATATGGCTAGTATCGGGGGGTATGAACCATAGAGAAGTTGCAATATAGTAGGTTTAACACCAATATAAATAAAGAATGAGTTAATTATAGTACCTTAAAGTGGTGGTTTATTTTCTTATACTAATGGAGCTCACGAGATTTTCTGTTGATTTTTGTGTTGTGAATTTTCAAGTTTTTGGGTAAAGACTTGATGGATTTTGGAACAAGGAGTGGCAAGAGCCTAAGCTTGGGGATGCCCAAGGAACCCCAATGTATAATTCAAGGACAACCAAAAGCCTAAGCTTGGGGATGCCCCGGAAGGCATCCCCTCTTTCGTCTTCGTCTATCGGTAACTTTACTTGAGGCTATATTTTTATTCACCACATGGTATGTGTTTTACTTGGAACGTCTTGTATGATTTGATTATTTTCTTTTTAGTTAACCACAATCATACTTGCTGTACATACCTTTTGGGAGAGACACACATGAATCGGAATTTATTACAATACTCTGTGTGCTTCACTTATATCTTTTGAGATATACAATTTTTCTCTAGTGCTTCACTTATATATTTTTAGAGCACGGTGGTGGTTTTATTTTATATAAATTATTGATCTCTCATGCTTCACTTATATTATCTTGAGAATCTTTTAGAACAACATGGTAATTTTCTTTGGTTATAAAACTAGTCCTAATATGATGAGCATCCAAGATGGGTATAATAAAAACTTCCACATAAAGTGCGTTGAATAGTAGGAGAAGTTTGATACTTGATGATTGTTTTGAGACATGAGGATGGCCATATTATAGTCATGCTAGTTGAGTAATTGTGAATTTGAGAAATACATGTGTTGAGGTTTGCAAGTCCCATAGCATGCACGTATGATAACCGTTGTGTAACAAATTTGAAGCATGAGGTATTTCTTTGATTGTCTTCCTTATGAGTGGCGGCCGGGGACGAGCGATGGTCTTTTCCTACTATTCTATCCCCCTAGGAGCATGCGTGTAGTGCTTGGTTTTTGATGACTTGTAGATTTTTGCAATAAGTATGTGAGTTCTTTATGACTAATGTTGAGTCCATGGATTATATGCACTCTCACCCTTCCACCATTGCTAGCCTCTCTATTACCGCGCAACTTTCACCGGTACCATAAATCACCATTTACCTTCCTCAAAACAGCCACCATACCTACCTATTATGGCATTTCCATAGCCATTCCGAGATATAATGCCAAGCAACTTTCCACCGTTCCATTAATTATGACACGCTCCATCATCGTCATATTGCCTTGCATGATCATGTAGTTGACATCGTATTTGTGGCAAATCCACCGTTCATAATTTTTCATACATTTCACTCTTGATTCATTGCACATCCCAGTACACCGCCGGAGGCATGCATATAGAGTCATATTTTTGTTCTAAGTATCGAGTTGTAATCTTTGAGTTGTAAAAAATAGAAGTGCGATGATCATCATTATTAAAGCATTGTTCCATGTGAGAAAATAAAAAAAGATAAAGTCCAAATAAAAAAGGCCCAAAAAATGAGAGAAAAAGAGAGAAGGGACAATGCTACTATCCTTTTTCCACACTTGTACTTCAAAGTAGCACCATGATCTTCATGATGGAGAGTCTTTCTTTTGTCACTTTCATATACTAGTGGGAAATTTTCATTATAGAACTTGGCTTGTATATTCCAACGATGGGCTTCCTCAAATGCCCTAGGTCTTCATGAGCAAGCAAGTTGGATGCACACCCACTTAGTTTCTCTTATTGAGCTTTCATACATTTATATCTCTAGTGCATCCGTTGCATGGGAATCCCTACTCACTCACATTGATATCTATTGAGGGGCATCTCCATAGCCTATTGATACGCCTAGTTCATGTGAGACCATGTTCCTCCTTTTTGTATTCTCCACAACCACCACTCTATTCCACCTATAGTGCTATGTCCATGGCTCACGCTCATGTATTGCGTGAAAGTTGAAAAGGTTTGAGATTACCAAAGTATGAAACAGTTACTTGGCTTGTCATCGGGTTTGTGCATGATTTGAGTATTTTGTGTGACGAAGATGGAGCATGACCAAACTATATGATTTTGTAGGGATGAGCTTTCTTTGGCCATGTTAATTTGAGAGGACATAATTACTTTCTTAGTATGCTTGAAGTATTATTATTTTTATGTCAATATTAAGCTTTTGTCTTGAATCTTTCGGATCTGAACATTCACGCCACAATAAAGAAAATTACATTGATAAATATGTTAGGTAGCATTCCACATCAAAAATTCTATTTTCATCATTTACCTACTCGAGGACGAGCAGGAATTAAGCTTGGGGATGCTTGATAAGTCTCCAATGTATCTATAATTTTTTATTGTTCCATGCTATTATATTATCTATTTTGGATGTTTAACGGGCTTTAATATGCTCTTTTATATTATTTTGGGGACTAACCTACTAACCGGAGGCCCAGTGTCAGTTTCTGTTTTTTTGCCTATTTTAGTGTTTCGCAGAAAAGGAATACCAAACGAAATGAAACCTTCGCGATGATCTTTCTTGGACCGAAAGAAAACAAGGAAACTTGGAGTGGAAGTCTGGAACTCCGTGAGGCGACCACGAGATAGGAGGGCGCGCCCAGGGGGTAGGCACGCCCCCACCATCATGGGCCCCACGAAGCTCCACCGACGTACTTCTTTCGCCTATATATACCCTTATACCATGGAAACATCAGGGGGAGCCACGAAACCACTTTTCCACCGCCGCAACCTTCTGTACCCGTGAGATCCCATCTGGGGGCCTTTTCCGGCGATCTGTCGGAGGGGGAATTGATCACGGAGGGCTTCTACATCAACACCATAGCCTCTACGATGAAGCATGAGTAGTTTACCACAGACCTTCGGGTCCATAGTTATTATCTAGATGGCTTCTTCTCTCTCTTTGATCTTCAATACAAAGTTCTCCTCGATGTTCTTGGATATCTATTCGATGTAATACTCTTTTGCGGTGTGTTCGCCGAGATCCGATGAATTGTGGGTTTTTCATCTTGATTATCTATGAATATTATTTGGTTCTTCTCTGAATTCTTATATGCATGATTTGATATCTTTGCAAGTACCTTCGAATTATCGGTTTAGTTTAGCCTACTAGATTGATATTTCTTGCAATGGGAGAAGTGCTTAGCTTTGAGTTCAACCCTGTAGTGTCCTTTCCTAGTGATAGTACTGGCAGCAAGGCACGTATTGTATTGTTGCCATCGAGGATAAAAATATGGGGTTTATGTCATATTGCTTGAGTTTATCCCTCTACATCATGTCATCTTGCTTAAAGCGTTACTCTATTCTTATGAACTTAATACTTTAGATGCATGCTAGATGGCGGTCGATGTGTGGAGTAATTGTAGTAGATGCATAATCATTTCGATCTACTTGAAACAGACGTGATGCCTATATTCATGATCATTGCCTTAGATATCTTCATAACTATGCACTATTCTATCAATTGCTCGGCAGTAATTTGTTCACCCACCGTAATACATGCTATCATGAGAGAAGCCACTAGTGAAAGCTATGGCCCCCGGGTCTCTTTCTTATTATATTGCATCTCTTTTATTATCGCATCTCGTTTACTATTTTGCAATCTTTACTTTCCAATCCATACAACAAAATACCAAAAATATTTATCTTATTATCTCTATCAGATCTCACTTTCGCAAGTGACCGTGAAGGGATTGACAACCCCTTTAACGTGTTGGTTGCGAGGTTCTTGATTGTTTGTGTAGGTACTAGGAGACTTGTATGTTGTCTCCTACTGGATTGATACCTTGGTTCTCAAAAAATTGAGGGAAATACTTACGCTACTTTGTTGCATCACCCTTTCCTCTTCAAGGGAAGACCAACGCATGCTCAAGATGTAGCACGTGCTCTCACGACCCCATGGAAAAAATTTGGTAAAGTTTGGCACAAGTTTTGATGACCGCTCCTTCCAAACCGGAGCATCTCACATGAAGGATCATGGTTTTCCAAAAGGAGACGTGTCAATTCAAACTCCTCTGGCCGGTGACTTCATCGTTGGCATCATAAAAATTTCCCCACGGTACGCAATCACCAATATACCATGTGTTTGATTTTCTGGCGCATTTGAGGTATCATTAGATATATTTAAGACATTTTTTGAGATTAACGTGCATTTTGTGCATAAAACTAAAACTACAACCGGAACTGCATGTGCTGTCAAAAGGGATGAGGATCGCCGTTCAATCTGGGAGCATCCAACGATGAGACGTATGATCCATGGGGTTTGGGTTCTGGCCAATCAGAAAGCATGACTCAGATCATGGGCGGGGTGGCAGGGTTTGGTCAGCACACGGCTTTCATCAATGAACCGTGTGCTATTCGCAAACCAGATTGCATATGTTTGTTCACACATACTGTAGTGAGATCAATTGAGTGTGCTACCTCTATGTTATAATAATAATAATAGCAAAAAACAGTTCATATTCGTTCCCTGAGATAACAACATATCAAGGTTAACATATTAACAGTTCTTACATCAACAGAAAACTGGGCATAACTCACAAATTCAGTACATGCGATAGTTCTAAATTGAACGAATTAAGTTGCAGGGTATGCATAAAGACTAGTCTTACAGCTTAATTCACATGTACATGGGGGAACTGGGATCACTAAGTTGACCCCAAATGAACTTGGGTTTTTTGATGAGTTTACGTTGCTCTGTTACACGGGTGCATGATCCCTTGGCTGGCAACTCATCAAATTCATCCTACTCGTCCTGATCGGCAACATCATCGACACCCACTACCCCTATCTTCCCATGCATCACTAAATGGTCGTTCTTATACAAGGGGTCTTCCACAAAGAAAATCTGGGTAGCATCTCTGGCAAGAATGAATGCGTCCGCGTGATATGCCATCGTTGTCCTATTAACACAAGTCTTCATGTACTCATCAATCCTTACCTGACCAAGAGGGATCCATGCGCACCTGAATAATGCCACCTTAACTTTCACATAGTCAAGCTCCCAAATTTCTTTGATTGTTCCATAGTATACCCTTTTATCAGCTTCATTTACAGTCATGCATTCTATTCGAACAGAGCTGTTCTGATACGAGGTCTTCTTATCACGTTCCTCAGTGTAGAACATGTATCCATTTATGTCATATGCTTGGTACGTCAGCACCGTAGGTGATGGCTTTTGTGCCAACCATGTAGCAATGTCATCGATGGATCCTTGTGCCAAATGATTCTTCAACCATTCGGTGTAGTTCTTAGTGTGATCCTTCATCTCCACATCTGATGAACGCACCATTGGTAAGAATCTTTGGCGTACCTCTGCCAAGTGTTCTTTGGCATAAGTGATGAGAATTGGGATGTTAAGCAGTACCGTCAAATGGGCTTTCTCTGCCAATTCTCCAGGTGCAGCCATTTGCGTGCCAGCAAGGACCGGCTTACCTTTCAGCCTTCCTTCGTGGCGAGAGAGGGTAAAATCTATAGGTCTTTGTTTCATGTATTCAGTGCAAAACTCAACCACCTCCTCCACGGTATAACCTTGTAGGATGCTTGCCTCTGGATGGTTTCGGTTCTGACAAAAGTGCTTCAGTATTCCCATGAACCGCTCGAAGTGATACATGTTGCAAAGAAACACAGGACCACAATACTTTATCTCGGCGACAAGGTTGTGACGCCCCAAGACCGGAGCTCCAGGTGCCTTCCTTGTTTTCGAGATTCATCGTGTGATTTGTTTGGTTCGTTGCATTCATCTTTGCATCATGTCATCATGCCATCTTTTTCTCAAAGCTAGCTAAAACTCACTTAAATAAATTGTATGGGTCTTTGATCCATTTAAATTGAGGGAACT
The DNA here is from genome assembly GCF_002162155.2 of Triticum dicoccoides. Taxonomy (NCBI): domain Eukaryota; kingdom Viridiplantae; phylum Streptophyta; class Magnoliopsida; order Poales; family Poaceae; genus Triticum; species Triticum dicoccoides. Next base: position 381,704,761 of record NC_041386.1, read on the forward strand.
CACATGGTGTTTTCTCTTTAAAACATACCCTCCCAATATTTAGGGAGATATTATAAAGTATACCATTAATTTGGAATTATCCGCAACCCACTTGCATGTTAAATCCTTGACCTTTCCTTCTTCTAGTTTTCGATTCTCAAACTTTGTCGCTAATTCTTTTCTCCCTTATCCAAGCCCCACCAAAAATCCGAACATTTTTTGGCCACACCAAACCTAGAAATTCAAAACCATTTGAATTATATTCAAATGAATTTGAATTTAACTCCCCCTATCTTGACACTTCTATTTTTTCCGTGAACATGCTCATTTTTGGGAGCTCAAGAAAATTATCCGCTGCCCAAGTTCCTTCCCTAATCTTTCATTTCTCTCTTTTCTTTCCTTTTTTTCTGCTAGAGGAAATAAGATAATTAAGAGGGAGAGGGATTCCAGCACAGCGCAGCCGGCACATTGGCACCAAAGCCCACCTAAACCCTCGACCCCATGTAACGCCCTTGATGCGGCTATAGCTCCCACGTGTCGAGGCACGACTTAGAGGCATAACCGCATTGAAAGCAATGTCGCAAGTTAGGCAATCTTCACAACATCCCATGTAATATAGATAATAAAAGGGGAGATACATAGTTGGCTTACACTCGCCACGTCAATCAAAGTACATAAATTAATAGCATTACAACATTCAAACACTCATGGCCCGACTACGGCGCCAAAATAAAAGATAACCCAACATGCGACACGGTCCCGATCACCCCAACTGGGCACCACTACTGATCATCTGGGAAAGACACGTAGTATCGACGTGAGTCCTCATCGAACTCCCACTTGAGCTCAAGCGCGTCATCTGGAACGGAGTCATCAGGCCCTGCATCTGGTTTGGAAGTAATATGTGAGTCACAGGGACTCAGCAATCTCGCACCCTGGCGATCAAGACTATTTAAGCTTATAGATAAGGCAAGGTAAGTATGTGGAGCTGCAGCAAGCGACTAGCATATATGGTGGCTAACCTGTTCGCAAAAGAGAGCGAGAAGAGGAGGCAAAGCGCGAACGAATAACTAGAGGACATCCTGTGGCAAGCATTACTCCAACACCGTGTTCACTTCCCGGACTCCGCCGAGAAGAGACCATCACGATAACTCACACAGTTGATTCATTTTAATTAAGTTAAGGTTCAAGTTATCTACAACCGGATATTAAGAAATTCCCATCTGCCCATAACTGCGGGCACGGCTTTCGAAAGTTCAAAACCCTGCAGGGGAGTCCCAACTTAGCCCATGACAAGCTCTCACGGTCCACGAAGGAATAGACCTCCTCCCGAGACAATCCGATCAGACTCGGTATCCCGGTACAACAAAACACTTCGACAAGTTAAAACAAATCCAGCAACACCGCCCGAATGTGCCGACAAATCCCGATAGGAGCTGCACATATCTCTTTCTCAGGGCACACTCAGATTGTCTTAGGTACGGGTAGGCCAGCCCAGGGTTGCCCCTGGTGGCCACC
>NC_041386.1:381706515-381715946 GCF_002162155.2 Triticum dicoccoides
AAATAAGATGACCCTCGGGCTCCGGAAACCCAAGGGAAAAAGAGGCTAGGTGGCAAATGGTAAAACCAAGGTTGGGCATTGCTGGAAAAGCTTTAATCAAGGCGAACTATCAAGGGGTTCCCATTATCACCCAACCGCGTAAGGAACGCAAAATCCGGGAACATAACACCGATATGACGGAAACTAGGGCGGCAAGAGTGGAACAAAACACTAGGCGAGAGGCTGAGCCTTCCACCCTTTACCAAGTATATATATGCATTAAGATAACATGGCAATATAATGATATCCCAACAAGTAAATAATGTTCCAACAAGGAACGGTCTCCAATCTTCACCTGCAACTAGCAACGCTATAAGAGGGGCTGAGCAAAGCGGTAACAAAGCCAATCAACGGTTTGCTAGGACATGCTGGGTTAGAGGTTTGACAAGGCAATTTGGGAGGCATGATAAGCAAGTGGTAGGCATCGTAGCATAGGCATAGCAAAAGAGCGAGCATCTAGCATAGCAAAGATAGTAGTGATTTCGAGGGTATGATCATCTTGCCTGCAAAGTTGTCAGAGTTGACTAGATCCTCGAAAGCAAACTCAACGGGCTCCTCGTTAGCGAACTCGTCTCCCGGCTCTACCCAAACAAGACAGACAAGCAAACGGAACACAATCAACCACGTGCAAACTCAAACAACAAGATGCAAACATGGTATGCTATGCGGGATGCAATAAGTGATACATATGCAAGATTTGACAAGGAATGTACGAACCTGGCCTCAGCTTGGAAATCCAAGTGTGCCACTAGAAAGATGAGATTAAATCGCTTGAAAATGATATAAAGAACGCCGGAATCGGAGTTACGGTTTGGAAATGGCAAGCACTTCAAATATGACCACGTTCTGCGATTTACTGCAAGTAGCCATCTAAATGCAACAAGATGAACATGCTACAGCACCCAAACATGGCACTAAAAACATGGCAGGGATCCACTCAAGATGCTTAACAAAAGACTAGAATTGGGCTACGGCCAATTTATCCATTAACAGGTTCAAACAAGCATGGCAAAAAAGCATTTGGTAACACTCTTTGGAGCATGAAAACTATATGCTACAGGACCTGAACATGGCAAAAGGGATCAGAAAATATAATTACAAGCATGTGAACATGGCAAAAACATAATCAGTTCTCAGACTTAGTGAAAACTGGAGCATGCTGAAACAGATATCAAGTAGGCATGTTTACGAGCTCGATGCACTCACTACAGAGCAAGTCATGACAATCTAAGCATACACCCATCAAGAATACACAAAATACAAGCTAGACATGGCAATAACAATAACATAGCATGCACGGATCAACTACAACATCCTCGGCAAAATTGCTAACAAGTAGACAATCTGCCCAGATTCACGAAATGACAAAAGTAGAGCTCGATTGACTCAAGCTAGGGTGCTCCATAATTTCAAAAAAGGCATGGATGGATAGAGAACTACAAGATTAAAAAACATCCTTACTGATCATCCTCAGAAGAGGCACGGATCACTAGGAAACAACATGAACATATGGCATATTGAGATAAACAGAACAAGGACTTAGTGGAAATGCTAAGTCCCTGAAATCAGCATTAACGAATGCTCCACTTTGCAAGCTTGTGCTAGTCACCACACACATCACAAAAATACATGGGTTGCACCTCTGGATAGATGGCAAAACATATAACAAAACTCGTGAAGAGCTCCTGGGCATATCATGCACACAATCAACATGGCAAAAATGACAAATATCTAATTGGAGCAGCAGATCTGACAATTATCTCAAATAGCACTCTTCTAACAGAATTTCGGGCATTAATATGAACTCAAATGAAAATGATGCAATGAGATGAAATTATGTGCTCTCTGAGTCGAACATTTTGATATGCTATATGTCCAAAATGGAGCTATGGATGAAGAGTTACGATGCTATGAACAAGGGCAAATAAATTAGGGTTAGGGATAAAAGTCAACCCGAGATCCAGATCTGGATCCGGGGGTACTGTAGCAGCACGGTTCCCGAGGATCGCCGGAGGGTCGCCAGACTTGCCGGGGCGGTGAGGAGGAAGGAGAGGGACCCGGCGCGCGGCGCCTGCGGAGGAGAACGGCGGCGAGGTCGAAGCGGTGAGGGGCAGCCGGACCCGGGCGGCCTTGCGCGGCGGGGTGGCGGAGCTCCGGGCAGCCGCCGGAGTGGCGAGGCGGCAGCGGTCGCCGGCGATGGGCGGCGAGGTGGCGAAGCGGCGTCGGGCAGAGGAGGGAGAAACCCCCGGCGGCGGCGGGAGCGACCCGGGCCGGGAGGGCCGCGCGCGGGCTCTCCGGGCCGGCGCGGTAGGTGGAGGCGGCGGCGACACGTGGCGGCCCGTGGGTGGTCGCGGGTGGCGGCGGACGTTGTCCGGCGCCGGCGGACACGTCCGGCGCGCGGAGACAAGCGGGGCCAGGGTTTAGGGGAAGAAGAAGATCCGGATTTCGGAGGGTGTATTTAAATAGAGGTAGAGGGAGCGAGGATTGTCCAAATGAGGTGCGGTTTTCGGCCACGCGATCGTGATTGAACGCTCTAGAAGATGGAGAGGGCTTTGGTGGGTTTTGGGCCAAAATGGAGGGGTGTTGGGCTACAACACACACGAGGCATTTTCGGTCCCTCGGTTAACCGTTGAAGCATCAAACGAAGTCCAAATGGTACGAAACTTGACAGGAGGTCTACCGGTAGTAAACCAAGGCCGCTTGGCAAGTCTCAGTCCAATCCGGAAATGTTTAATCCCTACACACGAAAGAAAGGTAGAAATGATGACCGGAGGAGAACGGAGCGCCGGAATGCAAAACGGACAACGGGGAAAATGCTTGAATGCATGAGATGAACATGTATGCAAATGCAATGCACATGATGATGTGATATGAGATGCATGACAACGATAACAAGACATGGAGACAAAAACCCGAACCCGAGAAAATAAAATAAATTAATGCCGGAAATGGCAAGAGTTTGATTACATATTGGGGAAATCATATCCGGGGTGTTACAACACTCCACCACTACGAGAGGATCTCGTCCCGAGATCTAGGACTGAAAGAACGCCGGGTACTCAGAACGGAGGTGATCCTCGCGTTCCCAGGTAGCTTCACGGTCGGAATGGTGTGACCACTTGACTTTGAGGAATTTGATTGACTTGTTTCGAGTCTTGCGTTTAGTCTCTTCAAGAATAGCCACGGGGTGCTCACGATAAGAGAGATCTTCTTGGAGCTCAATGTCCTCGAAGTTGACGGTGCGGTCAGGGGTCTTGAAGCACTTTCGGAGCTGAGAGACATGGAACACGTCATGAACATTTGCAAAGTTTGAAGGAAGCTCGAGTTGATAGGCGAGATCACCTCCCTTGCTGACGATCTTGAAAGGTCCCATGTATCTGGACGCAAGCTTCCCTTTGATACCTAAGCGACGAGTACCTTTCATTGGAGAGACGCGGAGGTAAACATGATCTCCGATCTCGAAAGCCAAATCACGGTGTTTACTATCATAGTAGCTCTTCTGGCGGGATTGGGCTGCTTTGAGGTTATCTCGAATGACTTTGCACATTTCCTCTGCCTTTGTGATTAAGTCATTACCCAAAAGCTGACGTTCACCAGTTTCAGACCAGTTGAGAGGGGTACGGCACTTCCTGCCATACAGAATTTCAAATGGGGCCTTGCCCGAACTTGCTTGAAAACTATTGTTGTAGGAGAATTCAGCATAAGGAAGATAATCCTCCCACTTCATGCCGAAGGAGATCACACAAGCCCTGAGCATATCTTCAAGAATCTGATTGACACGCTCGACTTGACCGCTAGTTTGAGGATGGAAAGCTGTGCTGAAGTGGATGTTGGTGCCCATGGACTTCTGAAAAGACTCCCAAAACTTGGAGGTAAAGATGCTGCCACGGTCTGAAGAGATCACTTGTGGAATACCGTGCAGAGAGACAATAGGAGAGGTATAGAGTTCCGCCAATTGAGCTGCAGTGATAGACTCTTTGATAGGCAGAAAATGAGACACTTTAGTGAGTTTTTCGATGACAACGAATATAGCATCATTGCCACGCTTGGACTTTGGAAACCCAGTCACGAAGTCCATCTCAATGCGGTCAAACTTCCATTCTGGAATGGCAAGAGGTTGGAGGAGACCAGTTGGCCTATGGTGTTCTGCCTTCACTCTTCTGCAGACATCACATTCATTCACGAATTGAGCAATCTCGCGCTTCATTCGAGTCCACCAATAAGCCTGCTTGAGGTCCTGATACATCTTCGTGCTCCCAGGGTGGATGGAGAGGAGAGAATTGTGAGTCTCATTCATGATCACCTTAAGGAGGTCACCTTTGGGCACAACAATACGATCCTCGAAGAAGAGAGTATCCTTGTCATCAAGGCGGTAGCACTTGTACTTGGGTTGACTCTTGGCAATCCCAATCTTCACCTTTTTCACCATAGCATCAAGAAGCTGAGCTTGGCGAATCTGGTCTTCCAAGGTAGGAGAGACTTGAAGGTTGGCGAGGTAACCTTGAGGAACAACTTGCAGATTAAGTTTGCGGAAAGCTTCACAAAGCTGGGGTTGATAAGGCTTGAGAATCAGGCTGTTGCAATAAGCCTTCCTGCTCAAAGCATCAGCAATCACATTGGCCTTGCCTGGAGTATACTCGATACTCGGATTATACTCTTGAATCATTTCGACCCATCGAGTTTGCCTGAGGTTGAGATTAGGCTGAGTGAAGATGTACTTGAGACTCTTGTGATCAGTGAAAATGTCCACTTTTCTTCCCAATAAGAGATGTCTCCAAGTCAAAAGAGCATGCACAACTGCCACCAACTCGAGATCATGAGTGGGGTAGTTCTTCTCATTGGGCTTCAACTGGCGAGAGGTATAAGCCACAACTTTCTTCTCTTGCATCAACACTGCGCCAAGACCTTGGAGAGAGGCATCGCAAAGGACCTCGTACGGCTTGGATTCATCAGGCGGAGTCAGAACTGGAGCAGTGACCATTTTCTATTTCAAAGTGTTGAAAGCAATGTCACACTCCGGAGACCAAACGTACTTGACGTGCTTCTGGAGAAGATTTGAGAGAGGCTTCGCGATCTTAGAGAAGTTTTCAACGAATCTTCGGCAGTAGCTTGCGAGACCGAGGAAGCTACGGAGTTGCTTCACGTTCTGAGGAGGTTCCCAATTCACAATTGCAGACACCTTCTCAGGATTCACCGCAATGCCCTTGGCAGAGATGATATGACCAAGATAGAGAACCTCATCGAGCCAAAATTCGCACTTGGAGAACTTGGCATAGAAATTGTGTTCCCTGAGCTTATCGAGTACCAAACGCAAGTTCTTGGCATGATCTTCCTTGTTCTTCGAGAAAACCAGAATGTCGTCGAGATAGACCAAAACGAAGCCATTGGTGTAGGCGTTGAAGATGAAGTTCATCATGCAAGAGAAAGTCGGAGGTGCGTTGACGAGGCCAAAAGACATGACAATGTATTCATATGACCCATAGCTTGTGCTGAAAGCTGTCTTAGCAATATCTTGCTCATGGATTCGGATCTGATGATAACCCATACGGAGATCAACCTTGGAGAATACTTGGGCACCTTTGAGTTGTTCGAACAGCTCATTGATGTTGGGAAGTGGGTATTTGTTCTTGATGGTCTTCTTGTTCAATGGACGGTAATCAACTCAAAGTCGGTCCGTTCCATCCTTCTTCTTCACAAAAAGAACACCACAACCCCACGGAGAAGAACTAGGCCGGATGAGACCCATTTTCTCTTGAACATCGAGTTGCTTCTTCAGCTCCTTCAACTCTACAGGTCCGAGCTTGTAAGGACGCTTGCACACAGGTTCCGTGCCGGGCTCAAGATCGATGACGAATTCAACTGGCCGGTGCAGAGGCATTCCTGGAAGCTCTTCTAGAAAGACGTCTTGATATTCGCAATCGACTGGGATTTGTGAGATAGCATCCAGTTCAACCTTCTCATTGAGAGAAAATAGACGGATAGTATCATCACGAGCGGCAAAGACAATTACATCCTCAGACGAATTAGTCAATTGAATCTGCCTGGTAGCACAATCAAGATGCGCCTTGTGCTTAGAAAGCCAATCCATTCCAAGAATAAGATCAATATCCGAATCACCAAGAACCGTTGGAGACGATAGAAATTTGTAGTCACCCAAAGTGATAGTAACATCCGGAGCAATGGAGTTAGCATGCATGCGCCTACCGGGAGAGACAACTGCTAATGGACTAGTCAAAATTTGCAAAGCCAAACCATGCTTAGATGTAAACGGCCTCAAGATGAAACAATGCGATGCACCAGTGTCAAAAAGAACTTTTGCAGGAACATCGTTAACAGGAAGGTTACCCATGATGACATCTGATGAGTCCTCTGCCTGAGCTGCATTCATCATGTTGACCTTGGCGTGCTTGGGGTTATGCTTGACCACAGCTGTACTTGCCGATCTCACAGGAGGAGGAGGAGGAAGACGCCTCTGATTGAAGCATTTGTTGGCATAGTGACCCTTCTGTTGGCACTTGTTGCACGTGACCTCTGAAAGAGGACGGTGATACGGAGCACTCGATCTTGGATCTTGAGACGAGGTCTTGTTCTGAAAGCCAGGGTTGGGTGGGTGGGAAGATCCACTATCACCTTTGCTCTTCTGCTGATACGGCTGACGAAACGGAGGAGGAGGAAGCCAATACTTCTGCTGCTTGGCCACTTGAGTAGAGGAAGAAGGAGTAGCATCTCTGACTCGCTTCTTGGAAGCATCACACCTCAGTTGAGCAGCCTCTTGTTTCAATGCCATGTTGTAGAACTCATCGTACCTCAAGGGCTCAAAGAGAACAAGTGCTAGCTGAATTTCTTCTCTGAGACCACCCCTGAACTGTTATATCATGCTCTTCTCGTCAGGGACGTCCCGGTTAGCAAAGCCGGCGAGCTTCTGGAACAACTTGCTGTAATCATAGACAGACAAAGAGCCTTGATTCAGGTTGCGGAATTCCTCACACTTGCTTTCAACCACGCTCTGAGGGATATGATGAGCTCTGAAATCTTGACGGAATTCATCCCAGGTAATAACACGTCCACCTCTGGAATCCTTGTACTGCTGGAACCATTCTGCAGCTTGATCTTTGAGTTGGAAGGAAGCGAACTTGACGAAGTCCTCAGGCCTGACGTTACTGCACTCGAAATGCTTGCACAGATCCACGAGCCAATCGTCAGCATCAGTTGCCTCAACACAATTGCTGAAAGTCTTTGGCCCGTTAGCAAGGAACTGGTTGAGTGTAGCAAAGTGATTCAGATTGTTGCCTTGGTTGCCTTGGTTCGCTTGATTACGCTCTTGAAGAATTTGCATGATCAACTATGTGTTTGCATTGGTTGCGGCCATCACAGCTTGCCATGCCTCCGGAGGAGGTGGAGGTGGTGGCGGATCTTGATTCTGATTCTGATTGGTGCTCTTAGCGGGAGCCATCCTGAAAAGGGTGACAACCGTTAGCACATTGACAGATAAAATGAAGCTGAATCAAATGGGATGAAAATTGCAACATAAAGTCTTCACATCCCAACAAAATGAACGAATGCATTCCTCTTGAAATGGTCACATATCCATAAATTGAGAAGCCACTTAGAATTTAGGTAGAGAAATAAATCAACAAGGTACGAATCAACAACCAATACTCGGTAAGAAATCCCAATCTCAAACCAAATATCCGTGGAAGAAGAACTAGAGCTACAAGAATTCCCACCTATGAAACTCCCGAACCTTTCCGGTTATGCAATCAGGTGTTGGGGATACAGGGGAAGCATAATATATCACCCAAATCTAGCAAATCCTACATCCAGCTGTATCCATCCTTCAACACATAACCGAGAAAACTTCGGAAACCATCTACCTCAACCTTCGAAAAGCATCCATTATACAAGTTATGGCGATACTCCCGAACTCCCGCCCAAGTACTGGGTGGCGTCGAGGTTATCTCACCAACGAACTGCATAAAAGAGATTTTCGATGTCGGCGTACTAAACTCAGGTATTCCAGAACTGCAACGATAAAATTGTGACGGCAACACCTCGGAGCTCAACTCCCCAGGACACTGCCACAACCCCTAAAGATAGGAGGCACCAAGAACAATGTTCTCATCACAAAACCATCAGAACGATTCCAAGATACCCGCGTGATCCTAATTTTTTTTGTGAAATTTGAGAAGAGAAGAGTCAAAACTCTACGTCAGGATGCCTTACCAGAGCAATGAGGAGACTGGGAAGTAAAAAGAATTCCTAAACTCTCTGATATATAATTCCTAAATGACTCAAAACATTTTTCTAGACTCAACTCGGCCGCTAAAAACGATCAAGCCATGGGGCTCCTAAGGCCGGGGAAGGCTCTGATACCAACTTGTAACGCCCTCGATGCAGCTATAGCTCCCACGTGTCGAGGCACGACTTAGAGGCATAACCGCATTGAAAGCAATGTCGCAAGTTAGGCAATCTTCACAACATCCCATGTAATATAGATAATAGAAGGGGAGATACATAGTTGGCTTACACTCGCCACGTCAATCAAAGTACATAAATTAATAGCATTACAACATTCACACACTCATGGCCCGACTACGGTGCCAAAACAAAAGATAACCCAACATGCGACACGGTCCCGATCACCCCAATTGGGCACCACTACTGATCATTAGGGAAAGACACGTAGTATCGACGTGAGTCCTCGTCGAACTCCCACTTGAGCTCAAGCGCGTCATCTGGAACGGAGTCATCAGGCCCTGCATCTGGTTTGGAAGTAATCTGTGAGCCACAGCGACTCAGCAATCTCGCACCCTCGCGATCAAGACTATTTAAGCTTATAGGTAAGGCAAGGTAAGTATGTGGAGCTGCAGCAAGCGACTAGCATATATGGTGGCTAACCTGTTCGCAAAAGAGAGCGAGAAGAGGAGGCAAAGCACGAACGAATAACTAGAGGACATTCTGCGGCAAGCATTACTCCAACACCGTGTTCACTTCCTGGACTCCGCCGAGAAGAGACCATCACGGTAACTCACACAGTTGATTCGTTTTAATTAAGTTAAGCTTCAAGTTATCTACAACCGGACATTAACAAATTCCCATCTACCCATAACTGTGGGAACGGCTTTCGAAAGTTCAAAACCCTGCAGGGGAGTCCCAACTTAGCCCATGACAAGCTCTCACAGTCAACGAAGGAATAGACCTCCTCCCGAGACATTCCGATCAGACTCGGTATCCCGGTACAACAAAACACTTCGACAAGTTAAAAAAAATCCAGCAACACCGCCCGAATGTGCCGACAAATCCCGATAGGAGCTGCACATATCTCTTTCTCAGGGCACACTCAGATTGTCTTAGGTACGGGTAGGCCAGCCCAGAGTTGCCCCTGGTGGCCA
>NC_041386.1:381716106-381859826 GCF_002162155.2 Triticum dicoccoides
ACCCTCGGGCTCCGGAAACCCAAGGGAAAAAGAGGCTAGGTGGCAAATGGTAAAACCAAGGTTGGGCATTGCTGGAAAAGCTTTAATCAAGGCTAACTATCAAGGGGTTCCCATTATCACCCAACCGTGTAAGGAACGGAAAATGCGGGAACATAACACCGATATGACGGAAACTAGGGCGGCAAGAGTGGAACAAAACACTAGGCGAGAGGCCGAGCCTTCCACACTTTACCAAGTATATAGATGCATTAAGATAACATGGCAATATAATGATATCCCAACAAGTAAAAAATGTTCCAACAAGGAACGGTCTCCAATCTTCACCTGCAACTAGCAACGCTATAAGAGGGGCCGAGCAAAGCGGTAACATAGCCAATCAACGGTTTGCTAGGACATGGTGGGTTAGAGGTTTGACATGGCAATTTGGGAGGCATGATAAGCAAGTGGTAGGCATCGTAGCATAGGCATAGCAAAAGAGCGAGCATCTAGCATAGCAAAGATAGTAGTGATTTCGAGGGTATGATCATCTTGCCTGCAAAGTTGTCAGAGTTGACTGGATCCTCGAAAGCAAACTCAACGGGCTCCTTGTTAGCGAACTCGTCTCCCGGCTCTACCCAAACAAGACAGACAAGCAAACGGAACACAATCAACCACGTGCAAACTCAAACAACAAGATGCAAACATGGTATGCTATGCGAGATGCAATAAGTGATGCATATGCAAGATTTGACAAGGAATGCATGAACCTGGCCTCAGCTTGGAAACCCAAGTGTGCCATTGGAAAGATGAGATGAAATCGCTTGAAAACGATATAAAGAACGCCGGAATCGGAGTTACGGTTTGGAAATGGCAAGCAATTCAAATATGACCACGTTCTGCGATTTACAGCAAGTAGCCATATAAATGCAACAAGATGAACATGCTACAGCACCCGTACATGGCATAAAAAAACATGGCAGGGATTCACTCAAGATGCTTAACAAAATACTAGCACTGAGCTGCGGCCAATTCATCCATTAACAGGTTCAAACAAGCATGGAAAAAAAGCATTTGGTAAACAGATTTCAGACTTAGTGAAATTAACACTTGTCTGGAATTTCAGATCAGATAGCACTCTTTGGAGCATGAAAACTATATGCTACAGGAACTGAACATGGCAAAGTAAAGCATGGCACGGAGCTACTCAAAGAGCTTAACAAAAGTTCCTTAGTGACCTTGAGCCAAAAGGAATCAGAAAATACAATTGCAAGCACGTGAACATGGCAAAAACATAATCAGTTCTCAGACTTAGTGACAACTGGAGCATGCTGAAACAGATATCAAGTAGGCATGTTTAGGAGCTCGATGCACTCACTATAGAGCAAGTCATGACAATCTAAGCATACACCCATCAAGAATACACAAAATACAATCTATACATGGCAATAACAATAACATAGCATGCACGGATCAACTACAACATCCTCGGCAAAATTGCTAACAAGTAGACAAACTGCCCAGATTCACGAAATGACAAAAGTAGAGCTCGATTGACTAATCTAGGGTGCTCCATAATTGCAAACAAAGGCATGGATGGATAGAGCACTACAAGATTAACAAAACATCCTTACTAATCATCCTCAGAAGAGGCACGGATCACTAGGAAACAACATGAACATATGGCATATTGAGATAAACAGATTAAGAACATATGGCATATGGCATATTGAGATGAACATCTGGATAGATGGAAAAACATATAACAAAACTCGTGAAGAGCTCCTGGGCATATCATGCACACATTCAACATGGAAAAAATGACAAATATCTAATTGGAGAAGCACATCTGACAATTATCTCAAATAGCACTCTTCTAACAGCACTTTGGGCATCAAGATTTACTCAAATGAAAATGATGCAATGAGATGAAATGATGTGCTCTTTGAGACGAACATTTTGATATGTTATACGTCCAAAACGGAGCTACGGATGCGGAGTTACGATGCTATGAACAAGGGCAAATAAATTAGGGTTAGGGATAAAAGTCAACCCGAGATCCAGATCTGGATCCGGGGGTACTGTAGTAGCACGGTTCCCGAGGGTCGCCGGAGGGTCGCCGGAGTTGCCGGGGCGGTGAGGAGGAAGGAGAGGGACCGGGCGGCGCGCCGCCTGCGGAGGAGAAAGGCGGCGAGGTCGAAGCAGCGAGGGGCGGCCGGACCCGGGCGGCCTTGCGCGGCAGGGCGGTGGAGCTCCGGGCAGCCGCCGGAGTGGCGAGGCGGCAGCGGTCGCCGGCGATGGGCGGCGAGGTGGCGAAGCGGCGTCGGGCGGAGGAGGGAGAAACCCCGGGCGGTGGTGGGAGCGACCCGGGCCGGGAGGGCCGCGCGCGGGCTCTCCGGGCCGGCGCGGTAGGTGGAGGCGGCGGCGACACGTGGCGGCCCGTGGGTGGTCGCGGGTGGCGGCCGACGTTGTTCGGCGCTGGCGGACACGTCCGACGCGCGGAGAGAAGTGGGGCTAGGGTTTCGGGGAAGAAGAAGATCCGGATTTCGGAGGGGGTCTTTAAATAGAGGTAGAGGGAGCTAGGAGTGTCCAAATGAGGTGCGGTTTTCGGCCACGCGATCGTGATCGAACGCTCTAGAAGATGGAGAGGATTTTGGTGGGTTTTGGGCCAAAATGGAGGGGTGTTGTGCTGCAACACACACGAGGCCTTTTCGGTCCCTCGGTTAACTGTTGAAGCATCAAACGAAGTCCAAATGGTACGAAACTTGACACGCGGTCTACCGGTAGTAAACCAAGTCCGCTTGGCAAGTCCTGGTCCAATCCGGAAATGTTTCATCCCCACACACGAAAGAAAGGTAGAAATGACCACCGGAGGAGAACGGAGCGCCGGAATGCAAAACGGACAACGAGGAAAATGCTCGAATGAATGAGATGAACACGTATGCAAATGCAATGCACATGATGATATGATATGAGATGCATGACAACGATAACAACACACGGAGACAAAAACCCGAACCCGAGAAAATAAAATAAATTAACGCCGGAAACGGCAAGAGTTGGAATACATATTGGGGAAATCATATCCGGGGTGTTACACCAACTTCCCCTGCCTCCTCCTAGCACTGTCACCAGTGAACCCTTCGCCCGAAACCCCATCTCCTCGATCCCCCTCGTCCTCCTCCCGAGCGCCGCCTTCGCCCGACCCCATATCCCTCTCATCCCTCCCTCGGAGCCTGCGCGCACCTTCAGCCCGCGTCCTTCGCCGCCAAGCAGGTTGCCGCCCTGCGCACGCGACCACGCCGGCCTCTCCTCCCCTGCGGCCGTTTCGCCGTCGGCCTGCGACCGCCGCCACCGCTTTCTACAGGACCCCGACGCGACTGAGCCTCCCCCCAGCGCGCCCCTTCTCCTCCTCCACCTGGAGCCTGCAGAGCCGCGCGCCCCTACCATCCCCACGCCCGTCGCCTCCCTCTGTTCTACCCCACCTTAGCGCCCCGTCCTCCATGGCCGCAGCCAGCCGAGCTCGAAGCTCCCGCCGCTGCACCTCGTGGCCAGGGCCACTCCCCTTCCTCTACTGCTCCCGGCCGCACCATCGCCCAAGTCCATTAGAGGACTTTCGCTGCCACCATGGAGGCCTAAGCCGCCGATCTCGTCGGGCCTCCACCTCCGTCTCGCGCCCGCAGCCATGCTCTGGATTGAGAGGAGCTCGATCCTGAGCGCTTCTGCCCGTCCATGCCGTCCCTGAGCCCCGGCGCCCCCTTCGCTCCATTGCATGCCCATGGCATCCTCGTCGCTCAAGCCTTTCCCCGCACCCTGCTGCCTTCGGTTGCTATTGGTTTGTTTGGCCATGATGGACATGTTGTTGCAGATGCCAAGTACGACTACACCATGGCGATACATGAATGACTACACGGCTACGACAAGTGTACCTCTACATCCTGGAATCGCTAAGTACCGCACCGGAACGCAAGTACAACAAGGAAACCTGAAGGACTTGGATGCACCAAGTTCCTCTCCGACACGTGTACGACTACCGTCGCCGAAGACCCATGAACCAAAAACTTCAAGTTCGACCACCGTCGCAAGGACGAGACCGGCAAGTCCGAAGACCAAAGTACCATGACGCCAAGTACCCCTACGCGTGAAGACGCCAAGACCGTTTCGGGATTCACCAAGTACCGCTACCGATGACTCAAACATCTACGAAAACGTGTACCACTACTGTCGCCGAGATTGGGAGAACCTCTACCGACGACCTCGGAACATGTACGATGACCATTGTCGAAGACCCGTACCTCCACCGCTTCTCGAACATGAACGACTACCTCCAGTACAAACGCCCCGAGAACGTCTACTTCCTCTACCTCACTGAATCCGAACCATCCCGTTTGCCCGCTTCGAAGGTATAACCCCGACACGACGTACGTGAACGAATGCTTGCGATGTTTGAGATGAACTCCGTGTTTGCACCGTGCCCGTTTGTTCATGCACGTCCCCGTTTGCCATGCCATCGACCCATGGAAACCCGGTAACCATGATCACCCCACCATCTTTTGCATGCTCCCGCCACACTTCCATTGCACCGGTATCGCCATGAGCTACCAGAACTGTTATGTTGCCGTGGCAACATTTTCGGATTCATTCATGTGGCCCCTTTTCCTTCCGCCATGGTGACAAATACTCCATCTCATGTTCATATCAACATTTGCATAAAATTGCTTAAAACTTGCAATGTCATCCGCATCATGATAACAAATTCAAGAATGTTTAATTTGTTGTCTGCTTCAAATTGCTAAATGCATATGGGGAATTACCGGAATTGTTGTTTGATGTTTTTGGCCTCATTTAAAATGCCTCGCTGTGTTTTGTTCTCATGCTTCACCCTCTTGCCATGTTTTACAACTTTTAATATTGTTGAGTACATAAACATGAGTGAACTAAATAATCAAATGTGGTGTTTCGAAAATATGCAACTCGTTGCATATTGAGCTCCACTTAATTTGTAGTATTGTTTGTTGCACTTTGCCATGCCATGCATTCTTTAAACCGGACATGCATCATACTTGGTTGTGCATCATGCCTTGTTCGTTGTGTTGTTTCGTTTCCTGTTGATCAGTAGTGGAGCCCAGTCAGGTCGATCAGGGATCTAGCATTTGGGGTTGTCTTCTTTTACTTTGGTTCCATAGTCGGACCTTTTTTTGTAGTTTGGATGATGTATGAACTATTCATGTATTATGTGAATTGGTGATTGTTAGTCGACTCTTTATCCCTTTCTTATTCAGTACATGGGATGTGTAAAGATTACCCCTCTTGCGACAAGCCTACCATGTGGCTATGCCTCTAAGTCATGCCCCGACACGTGGGAGATATAGCGGCATTGTGGGTGTTACAAGTTGGTAATCAGAGCCATCCCTGACTTAGGAGCCCCCTGCTTGATCAAATCGCTGACGTTGTTGAGTCTCGAACAAAATGTTTTGAGTCTTAGGGTTATATATATATCGGAGAGTAGGATTATTTTTACTCCTCAGTCCCTTCGTCTCTCTAGTGAGGCCTCCTGACGTAGAAGTTTTGACTTTTCTCTGCTCAAATTTCACAAAAAAAATTAGTATCACGCGGGTATCTTGGAATCGTTCCAATAGTCTTGTGATGAGAACATTGTTCTTGGTGCCTCCTGACATTTAGGGGTTGTGGTAGTGTCCCGGGGAGTTGAGCTCCGAACTGTTGTCGTCAAAATTTTATCGTTGCAGTTCTAGAATTCTTGAGTTTCGCCGACATCGAAAATCTCTTTTATACAGTTGCTGGTGAGATAACCTCGACGCCACCCAGTATTGGGCGGGAGTTCGGGAGTATTGACATAACTCGTATAACGGATGCTTTTCGAAGGTTGAGGTACACGATTTCTGAAGGTTTCTTGGTTATGTGTTGAAGGATGGAGACAACTGGATGTATGTATTGTTAGTTTGGGTTAGATATTATGCTTCCCATGTATCCCCAACACCTGGTTGCATAACCAGAAAGTTTCGAGAGTTTATAAGTGGGAATTCAAGTATCACGTAGGAATATGTGCGCATGTTGTGGAAGGCGCAGATCGTACGACCACCCTTGGACGACACGGGAAGATCTCAACCGTGCTTGGTGTCCGATTCTGCCGCAAGTACGGCCACTCCTTTGTGCTTCACGTCCTTGACCTCGGCCTTCTTCTCCTCTGGATCTGCAGTAGGGAGCTCGAGGAGGGAGAGACGCCCCTCCTCAGCCCTTGCACACTTGGTTGCTATGTTGAACAACTTCAAGGTCGTGCATGGCTCCTCATGGATGGCGAGCTCCTCCTTCATCATGACGTCGCGGACGCCGTCAGAAAATGCTGAGACGATGGCCTCGTCTGTCACCTTGGGGATCTTGATATGTGCGTTGTTGAAGCGTTGGATGTACTTCTGCAGGGTTTCTCTCGGTTGTTGCTTGATGCGGCGCAGGTCACCCGCGACCAGGGGGCGGTCACGAGTGCCCTGGAAGTTGGCGATGAAGTGGCTGCACATCTCATCCCAGGAGGAAATTGAGCCTGGGGGCAGGTTCAGGAGCCATGAGCGGGCGTCGTCCTTGAGAGCCATGGGAAACCAGTTCGCCATGACCTTTTGGTCGCCATTGGCCGCTTCGATGCTCAGCTTGTAGAGCTGCAGAAACTCCGCATGGTCGGGGGTTCCGTCATAGTGAGGGGGCAGATCCGGCTTGAACTTGCCTGGCCAGACGATGCTACGCAGCGCAAGAGTGAAGGCGCGGCAGCCCGCCGTGGCCACCGGGGCCCATCGTGGAGGCGGAGCTTGACCTTGGCGTCCCTGTGCTGCCACAGCAAGTGGCATGTGGCCTTGTCGCAGCAAGCAATCCTAGCGTGGTGGTGCTGGAAGCGGTGGAACATCTTCTTGCGGACGGGGAACCTCCTGGCAACTTCTTTCTTCATGCGCGGGCACAGGGCGCGGCGGATCACGCTGTCGGGCCGCGCATCTTGGAGCGGGGACGCCTTCTTGACGCGGGGGAGGCTGAGGCGCTCCATGAGCCATGCGCCTCGGCATGAGGGCGCCATCTTGGTACTAAGGGGGCGGAGGCGCTCCGTGAGCCACATCGCCCGCAGCCGGGGGCAGGTGAGGCAGCGAGAGGGATGGTGCAGGAGAGCCCCCAATGACGCTGACGAGTTCGGCGATGCAGTCCAACCAGTCCTCATAGAGGTCATCAACCGGGCGGTAGCGTAGGAGCTCGCGTGCCATGAGCAGCGTGGCATGCGCGTCCGTGGGGGCGAGGCGAGCATAAGACGATGAGACGGCCGGAATCAGCGACGGGGTGGCGATGCGACCGTCTCGCCGCATAGAGGGGTGCAGTGAAGAGGCTTACTGCTCATTTGCCGCTGGGCCGGTGGCGGCGTTAGCGGCGGGTGACGGAGAATGACAGGGAGGTCCGCTGACAGGGGCGGTCTGGGCGACGCGGGTGGCAAGAGCGGCCGGGTGCTCAGCGCGAGCGTGATGAGCATCGGCCATGAACTTGGCAGAGTGGTGAAGCGTGGATTGATGAAGAGGAAAGCTTGGCGCACCCCTACCTGGCGTGCCAAATGTCGGATTTCGGGTTCCAGCAAAACCATTACGGTTCGAACACTAGGGTGCGCACAAAGATCTCTCCCCCTCTCTAGCTCGCACACTCTACGATCTCACGGCCTAGCTTAACAAACCTAAAGAACATGAGACACAAGATTTATACTGGTTTGGGCCACCGTTGTGGTGTAATACCCTACTCCAGTGTCGTGTGGTGGATTGCCTCTTGGGCTGATGATGAACAATTACAAGGGAAGAACAGCCTCGCGAGGAGAGGTGTTCTTGTGCTTGGTGAACTTGTCTGGTGGCCTAGGTGGAATGGATCTAGTCCAAGATGAGATGGATCCCTACGGTGTTGGCTAGTCCTATTTATAGAGGCCCTGGTCCTCTTCCCAAATATTGAGCGGGAAGGGATCCCACAACGGCCAAATTCGAAGGGAGACAACTAGTACAAGCTATCCTGACAAAAGTAGTCTTCGCCTGCCAAAGGCTCTGGTGGTGACGCCATCTTGGGCTCCATGGTGACCTCTGTCCTGCCGTCCTACTGGTCTTGGTCTTGTTGCACCGATGTGGAAACCTTTGCCTGATGCCTTGGGACTCCTCGTCTGCGCTTGCCCCTTTAGCAACAAAGAGGAAAAGAAGACACTGCGCGCTGGCGCCCGCCTGCCGCCCGCCTGGCTCTACTCGTCATGGCTTGCGTCATAGAAACCTCGCGAGGTGCCCTCGCCTTGATCTCTCCGCCCCTCGCAAACCAGCCTGGTGAGGCCGCCCCTGAGGAGGTCTTGCGTTGTCTGCGTCATGAGGGTCTTGAATGTTTGCTGGTGAAGATGGGTCGTACTGGGCCGTTGGTGGAGCCACGCTGCGGGCCGCAGGCAGGCAAGTCTGGGGACCCCCGTTCCTAGAACGCCGATAGGCTTCTACCGCAATTAATACACACCTTTACCATGCGGTGAATGCGGGGTCATGGGGGGAGTGGGGACAGTTAATCCCACGACCCCCCATGTTCTGCCACCTCGGCTCCGCTGCCAGGGACTCTAAGTAGGGGGAGGGGGGCAGCGGACGCACGCGCACCCTCATCTCCCTTTCCTACCCTTCTTCTTCTTCTCTCGCTGTTGTCCTGCCCCTTCTTCTTGCCGACGCATTGCCGTAGCTCGCCGTCGCCGAGTCCTCCCATGTTGCAGCTTTCTTGCCTTGCCACGGACTCTCCCGCTTGCCGTCGCGGCGCGCCTCCGTCCAGCATCCACGCCCATGGCGCGCGAAAGGGCTGGCGACTGGGACAGCTCCAACATTCATGAGGATCACCTCACCTTCGTCCATTGGACGTGCCGGCTAGCTCCTAAGGCATGCGTGAAAGAGTGTGTTCCTCCAGAGGCGGAGATCTCGCCGGCATAGGAAGACGACGAATGCGTCGTCTTCCGTTCTCACTTTCTCCGCGGCTTCCTCCTGCTAACAAGCAACTTCTTCTGTTCCTTTCTTTCCTTCTACAAAGTCTAGCCACCCCACCTCATGCCGAATACGTTGGTGCTACTGGCCACCTTCGTCGCTCTCTGCGAAGGCTACCTCGGCATACTCCCCACCCTTGAGCTCTGGGGGAGTTTTTCTACCTCAAGATGGGTACCGGCTCCAAGAATGAGGCGGCCTAGTTTGGGGTCTGCTTCCCGGCCCTTTCGTTGACGCAGTCTGTCAAGCTCTGGCAGCGATCCTACTTTTATGTCAAGAACGTCAACCCGGCGGAGGACTACATCAACCTGCCGACTTATCCACCCGGCCCACCGGCTGAGCCTCGCAACAACTGGCAGTTCTGGCCGAAGACTCTGTCGACCGCCTCCTCCGCCGCCCTCGCCTGGCTTCAGGTAATGACGGAGTTGGAGGGCCTCAAGGCCTCGAATCTGCTGACCGCCTTCATGGCGCGCCGAGTGCTTCCCCTTCTGTCCCAGCCCCACATCATCTGCCGTATGAGTGGGCACCCGGACCCATGTCGGATGACCACCAAGGAGATGCCGGACATGGAGATCATCCGGCTGGTAAAATACTTCTCCAACTGCAAGCTCTTGGAGAAGGAGTGGCGGTTCGGCAAGCCGCCGTACAGTCGAGCGCACCCTCCTCCGGCAGTAAGTCTTTTGACTCTTTTTTCCTTCATTCGTCTGTGTTCCTCTTTTTGCCGCCTGTCCAGTCGGCCACAGAGCTGATCCTCTTGACCCAGTCGGCCGCCGATGCCCTGGATCCAGGCCGTTGCTATCAACCGGACCGAGCGGTGAGCGACATGGACCACCTCGATTTGGGGGCAGCTGCCATGGAGGACGATGATGCCACAGGCGGTGGTGGAGGTGGAGCATGCGGCTCCTCAGTAGGCGGCCTTGAGGATTGGCCGGATGATGAGGAGGAGGACAATGATCCACGCCATTCTCACGACGCTAACAAGGCGGGTGCGAGCGCTTTAGCCGCACCGAAGCGCCGAGCCGACGCCGGGTTATACGGAAGTCGGCCCAAGATGCTCAAGTCTTCAGCTGCCACGACCAGGCAGCAGGAGGCTGCCGCAAGGGTGGCCCAACTCCTGAAGGCCCCAAAATAGCGCCCGATGGTGTCTGGGTAAGTAATCTAGCCTTTCCGTTGTTGCTTTGTATTTTCTTTTCTTCTTTCCTCACAATCTTTTTCTTAATTCTTCTTGTTTGACATGAACAGGGCCCCTCTCTCTCTCTCTTGAGCGGGCCCCATCTGCCTCGATGATCGGGGAGCAGGCAGCTCTGCAGAACCCTGCCGCATGCAACCCCTTGCCAACCTCTAGGAGGCAACAAAGAGGAACGCGCGGGAGGCGCTCAAGGAGCGGGAGCGGGCGGAGAAGGAGAAGGCGGAGGCGGCCAAGGCGGCACAGGTAGAGGCTGAGGCCGCCACCAAGACCCAACCGACGCAGTGGTGAGGGCGCAGGCAGACGCAGCCGCCAAGGCACAGGCGGAGGAGGCGGCCCGCGGCCGGACTGCAGAGCTTGTCATCCCGCTGCATGCGGAGCCACCGATGCCGGAGGGCCAGGCGCCAATTGGAGGGGTTGGAGGCGACCAGCCGGCCATGGAGAGGGATGGTGGATGCCCCATTGTCTTGGGGAGGAGGTACCTCCACATACACTGACTGTCAATGCTTAGAGAAGTTGGCCTGATGCGCCGGTGGTGCCGCCAGTCGGTGGCGAGTTTGTGGTGGGTCCGACCCTCGCAGCTCGGACTCTTGTGCGCTTCCGTGCGGAGAAGGCGGTCTCAGCGCCACGGCCGCTAGAGATCGGGGTTGCCAGCTCGTCGGGCCCTGACGCCGAGGCCACTAGTGCCGCCCCCTGGAATGGACGCGTGGGGTGGGACGGGTATCCTAAACTCGGTCGAGCAGGACGTCCAGGCCTAGTTCCAGGCCCAAGGCATTGCTCTTCAGCAGTACACGCAGGCGTTCCTGGCGACCCGGACGGATGTTTGGGTATGTCTCTTGCTTCTTGCTTTTTATTCCTGCAATCTTCTATAGGGGTGCACCAGCGCACCCACTGGGTGTAGCCCCCGAGTTCCGGGCCAACTGCTGAGCAGGCGGCTCGGAACTTATAGGTAATTTCTGAGTGCTGACTTGTTTTATTTTTCTTCCGATGTCTTTGTTGTGGGATTACCACAACATTCGCACAGCCGCCTACAACTCCCAAGTCTAGGAGCTGGCCAAGCGGACCGCTGACTTGGCTGAGAGTCAGAGTAAGTGTTTCGCCTTCTTTCTCGCGGGGGCGCGCCAGCGCTCCTACGGGGTGTAGCCCCCGAGATTTGGGCCGACTAATGAGCAGTCGGGCCAGATCTTCAAGCAACTACATGTCTTCTTTATTGATTATTGGTTTCTTTTTATCTCTGTAGGGACAGCTGCCGACTTGCAGCAGCGCCTGGGCGAGGCCCAGACCGAGCTCCGCACCAAAGAGGACGAGTGCAGCAAGGCGGTCCAGGAGTGCGACCGCCTGACCAAGGAGCTGGCAGACTAGGCGGAGCGTCACATGGCGGTGCTCCAAAAGCTTAAGGAGGCGGAAGGCTCCTTCATGGCCGAGTTCGAGACTCAACACTCACACTGGGCCGAGAAGGAAAAAATCCACTCCGACGGCTATAGCGCAATTGAGGACATGATCGACGGTAAGTCCCTTTTTTCCTTCGAAAAGCCGCCGACTGCATTAGGAGTCAGCTTCCGGCTTCTAATTTTTGTTTTCCTTCTTGTGTAGAATTTTTCCCTGGCTATGTCGTCGACGTGAGCCAGGCCATCGAGGTGCGGCGCGAGCAGTGTAGGAGGGATGGAGTGGAAATTCTGACCAACGCGCCTCAGAACCTCAACGAGCAGCTTCTCACCGTCAGGACGTGTTTCCAGCCGGCCCACCGCATGCTCCGTCTTCTTCAGTGCATTAGGGACCAGGTGCTGACTACCCTCTGGCCGAACGTTCAAGTGTCGTGCACCCCCAGTCGGACTTCCAACTGGCTGGAGGTAGCAGTCCACCGCTTTGAGGCTTGGAAGGGCGTGCAGCTTGGGCGGGTGCACGAACAGCCTTGGAGTTCGTCAAGGCGTGGTACCCCAGACTGAACCTGGAACAGCTGGCCACTTTCCAGGCTGAAGCTGGACCGGAGCTGGCGGCGGTGGACCAGGAGCTTTCCCAGCGGGCGGCGATGCTTGCCGAGTACGCCGATACCTCTGTCTTTGTCCCCGATCTGGATAAGTGGGGCGCCGCGGTGCCGCCCGACTGGTTCGGGCTGAACCCGGATGATGAGGACGACTCAGCGGAGGAGATCGCCTCCAGCGTCGAGGGTGAAGATGACGCACCGGAGGACAGAGCAGATGGCCAGCCTCAGCCCGATCGAGCCTCAAGCAATGAGCCGCGTGCGAATGTTGCTGATGCTGACCAAGTGGAGACTCTCCAATCGGCCACTCCACCAGCCCGCGCCGCCGACTCCACCAACCTGCCGGACCCGCCTAGTGCTCCTCTGGCCTAGGCAGCCAGTTTTATCTTATTTTTTCCTGCGCTTGTAATCTTTTGAACAATTCTTGTAAAATTTACATAGTTCCACCCACTGGGTGTGTATTCAGACCTTGTTGAATTCTGGCTATGAGCAACACTATGTAAATAAATCTCGCACAAGTGTGTGCTTTGTCGGGTTCTACTTTGACTTGCTTTCATGTTCTATTTTGGCTTTTTTCCTTTGCCACTTTCCTTTGGCTACCTCCCTGCCAGCTGGATAGCCGCTCTGCGGTCTGTTCCAGGGTCAGGGACTTAGCAGTTTTTGGAAGACAAGTACTTTGGCCGCTTAGAACATAACAAGTCAAAAATGAGAAGCCGGACGGTAAAGGCATGGAGCCGACTTGGCCTATACCAGCACATTTATCCTTAGTCATTTTTCGTGTGGACACCGTTTCATACCTTTAGCTATTGCCAGCCGGACAGTCGCTCTACAAACTGCGGTTTAAGGAAAGAGAGAGCTCTAGATGTTGGCACACTACTTGTCTGACTGCAGGTAGTGTTGGCATAGGACAAGCCGGCTAGCCCCCGGGCCAAGTGGTCCGACCCGCTGCCAGGCAGACGAATGAAAATAACACATTCATAGGCAGAAACTTATCATATAGATAAAAATGGTAGCCCCCGAGTGCTCCTCGAGGGTCCCGATGTCTTAGCTCTTAATACAAAAGTAGCCTGGTACATAATGCATTAACTGTAGAATCTTCGAAGGAGATCCGTGTTCCATGGGCGCTCCATCTCCTTGTCGGAATCGTCCCTCTTGCTTGCCCTGGGATTCTCTGCGTCGATGAGGTAGCAGGAGCCGTTGCCCAAAGCTTTGCTGATGACAAAAGGGCCCTCCCACGGGGCCAAGAGCTTGTGCTGGCCGGGTGTTCACTGGATCAGTCGGAGCACAAGGTCTGCCTCTCGGAAAGATTGAGGCCTAACCTTCTGGCTATGGTAGCGGCACAGGCCATGCTGGTAGATGGCGGACCAGTTGAGGGAGCCTAGACTAAGGGGTCCTCGGGCGTCTGGCCTGTTACCGTGGGCGGACTGATGGGCTGTGGAGATACAAAGACCGAACACTGCACCCATGTCCGGATGGGACTCTCCTTGGTGTGGAAGGCAAGCTTGGCGACCAAATATGTAGATTCCTTTCTTTGTAACCGACCTTGTGTAACCCTAGATCCTCCCGGCGTCTATATAAACCGGAGGACTTAGTCCGGAGGACATACATTACCATAACCATACAAGCTAGACCTCTAGGGTTTAGCCATTACGATCTCGTGGTAGATCAACTCTTGTAATACTCATATTCATCAAGATCAATCAAGCAGGACGTAGGGTATTACCTCCATAGAGAGGGATTGAACCTGAGTAAAACATTGTGTCCCCTGTCTCCTGTTACCATGGACCTTGGACACACAGTTTGGGACCCCCTACCCGAGATCCGCCGGTTTTGACACCGACATTGGTGCTTTCATTGAGAGTTCCAATGTGTTGTCATCAAGAGGTTCAATGGCTCCTTCAACCATCTACTACGATGCTGCCCAAGGGGGAGTTTTCCTCCTCGGATAGATCTTCGTGTTCGGCGGCTTCGCTCTGCGGGCCAAATCGCTTGGCCATCTGGAGCAGATCGAAAGCTACGCCCCTGGCCATGAGGTCAGATTTGGGAGCTTGAACTACGTTGCGGACATCTGTGGGGACTTGATCTTCGCCGGATTCGAGACCGCAGCTACCACTCCTAGCCACCCCGAGGGACATGACCTAAATCTGTCATCGGACTGCATCTAGGAGACAACTCCCATATCCGCTCCGGCCTTAGATCCAGAGCAGACTGCACCATCCAATCAAGGGAAGCTCAACCACGCCACGGAGGCCACAAATTCCCCGATGTTGGAGCCGCACATAGACTTGATCTCACACGATACCTGTGCCACCGGAACTCCGGACTCGTTTCCGGCCATAAGTTCCGAACCATGTGAGCCCATGGACGCCGAACTTGATCGTTTATCGATCTTTGAATTCAGCGCCGCAGACATCTTCCAGCACTCGCCTTTGGGCGACATGCTAAACTCATTGAAAAACTTGTCCTTGGCAGGGGACTCACATTCGAACTATGTTCGGTTCGAACTAGGGACTGATGATGGAGAATCTTGCTTCCCACCCGCCACCCACTCCATAGCCATTGTCGAGGACTTAACCGACATGCTCGATTACGGCTCCGAAGACTTCGACGGTATAAACAACGATGACAAAGAAGATCCAGTTGAGGATAAAGCTCCTGAGACACAGCCAAGACGCTGGCGTCAGCGGCTCCACTCTAAGTCACGTCGCGCAAAAGACAGTAATACCGGCACCAGAGAAAACAACACCCCGGAAGATACCGACGACAATGAAGCCCCTGTTGGGGCAACATCCGAACAGGATGAACTGGAAGACGGGGACGATAGCCCGCATGAATAGGCCATACACGAAGACTCAGAGGACAGTAATTATCTTCCGCTCTCAGAGGATGAGGAGAGCCTCGGTGACGAGGATTTCATCGTGCCTGAGGAACCTCTTGAGCAGGAGCGCTTTAAATGTCGATGTCACAGCCCTAGAACACCTGAGTGTATTAGTGGCATCAGTGAGCATGCATCATGTTTAACTTCAAGAAACTTAAATTGAGGAAAAGTGATAGCCTCATAAATCAATTTAAAAGAAGGGCAAGAACCCTTTAAATTGCATTCATTGTTTCCAAAATGCCTTCATAAATGTTTGATAATTTTGGCAAGGCTTTGATACCAAACCAAGAAAATTGAACATTTTTGTGGAATATTTTGGGCGTTGAATTTAAATCACTACTCTATTTGAATTTGGAAATATACCCAAATATATACGGGATATATTTCCAAATACCTCTGATATATTTTGTGTGCTTTTGGAGAAGTCCAATAAGCAACATAAAAATGGTCAGAGAATATTTTGCATTGTTTTGAATTCCTTTGAATTTGCAAAACAGTGGCAAAGTAATAAAAAATAGAAATAAAAAGAAAGACCCGTACCTGGGCCACTTACCTGTAGCCGGCCCAGCTGCACCAGTCCAGCCCACCAGGGGAGAGCGGTTGTCTTCAACCTCTGCCAGTAGGCAGAGCCGAAGTAGCACGCGCGCACGCGGAGGCCTCCACCTCCTACTTCACGGTGGCAACCTCCCCGACATCCTCGCGATGCCACGGAGATGCCCAGAGACCCCTGTCCTCTCTCTCCCTCTCCCGTCCCCTCTGCTCTTTCTCCCATGGCCGACCGAATGAGCTGGAGCGCACCGACGCCGTTCGCCGCGGCGACAACCACTCCCTCGCTCCCTCTCCATGACCCCGAGCTCCGCATCTTCGCCCTCCTCGTCCACGCCGAGCCAAACAACTGGGGGAGCACCGCACCACCGTCCCGTATGTCTTCTTCAACCTCGGTGCCGGCGATCCCCGCCGCTTGATTCATCACCGTCAGGCCGTCCCCGAGCCTGCTGAGACTGCCGTTCGACTCCCTGTGAGCTCCTTCATCGTTACCCACTCTTCCCCGCGTCGATTCCTTGCCGGAGCGTTGTTCCCCGCCATGACCGAAGCTCACCGCCGCCTGGCTTTGTCACCGTCGTGGCCTAAGCTCAAACCACCCACGCCCTTGCACTGCATCACGCTCCTGGTGCCTCCAGGAGGCCGCCTAGCCTCTCTACTCGCTCCCCTGCTTGATGCAGCCCCGCGCCCGCAACCAGCCGAACTTACTGCCATCGCTGCCACCGGCCACCCCAGCTCGCCCAGCGTGCTCCAGAAGATGCGCCTCGCTCCCAGTGTTCCGTAGCCGCAAGCCGCGCGTGAAACGATGCCCCATAGCGCGAGTCCGGCGAGCTCTCGCTGTCGGTTTGGTCATCGCCGGCGTAGATCCGGTGATGATGACGTGGCAGATTAGTTTAGGCTAATGACGCAGTTAGTTACCACCTAGTAAGACTGACAGCAGGGCCCGGCTACCTAATTAACCTTAGATTAAGTTTCTGCTTAGTATTAACTAACCTAGTGGCCCCACGCGTCAGCATTGACCATGTTGACGTGGCCATTGACTGGGCCCACACGTCAGCGACCCTAAATAGGACTGAGACACTGACCAGTGGGTCCCACTGGTCAGGTTTGACCTGGACGGCTCCTGTTGACCTGTCGACGTTAGCATGACCTAATGCTGATGCAGTAATACATTTTATGGATTTATTAATAATCAGGAAATTCCAGAAAATATCCAAAACTTCAAAAATTCATAGAAATTAATCTATATCTCCAAATGAAATAATTTATATATGAAAAATTATCAGAAAAATCCAAAAATCTGTTTATGGCATTTTCATGCATATTTGAACAAGTTAACCTCACTGAATAGGACAATTCATGATTATGGAATAAATGGTAATTAGTTTTGGAGTTGGAATTTGCTATAGGTTTGAATTCCACTTCAATGAATATGACTAACCGTTGCACTAGGTCAATTGAGTACTTTAATATGACATATCATTCATATGAATGTGCATTGCATTGATTGTGGTTCCTGTTGTGTTTGTCAGTGGTTGTTCCCTCTTAGTAGACGATGTTTCCGACGACGTGATCGATGACACCGATGAAGAGATATACTATCTTCAGAAGTGCTAGGCAAGCAAAACCCCCTTGTTCATTCCGATATAATCCCACTATCTCGCTCCTGCTCTCTTTTACTGCATTAGGACAACAACGTTTCAACTGTTACATGCTGCGGTAGCTGAACCCCTTTCCTCTGCATGACCTGTCATTGCCATAGTAAATAGATGAAACCCACTAGCATGAGTAGGAGTTGTTTGAGCCCTGATGTGCCTACTCATTCATGCTTGATTGTCATGCCTGCTACTGCTTAGAGTTGAGTCAGGTCTTATTCATCGGGGATGAATTGGAATGGTGTTGAGCATGTCCTACTGTGTGTGAGCTAACTGTGTGAACACGATTTGGTAAAGGCAGCGGTGAGAGGCCATGTATGAGTACATGGTGGGTTGTCTCATTGCAGACATTCTTAGAAACTGAGTTCTGAGTTTGTGATCCATGAACAGTTACTACCACACATTGGGTGCTGGTAATGCGGCCCATCTCGGCTTATTAATCAACTTGATCTCTGTCCAGGAGTTGCAACTAGTTTCTGGTGTTTGTAGGTAGTGTTAGTAGTCTACCAAGTGGCACCCGGTATAGGTGGGCTTGGGACAGACTAGGCACAGTGGCACGGTGTACCAAGTGGCACCCGGATGGTGGGCTTGGGAACCCTGCATACATCGTTTGGGGCCATGAGCGACACCCCGGCCGGATCTCCTTGCGGATGGAACCCGAATAGGCGATAAACCTGGACGAGAGACTTGTGTGGTTAGTCAGGTCGTGGCCGACGCCCTCGTCTAGCTTCCGCTTGAAGGTTGCCGAGGTACATGATGTGTACAGGGAGATAAGTGGCAAGAGCGTGTGTGAAGAAGTACACCCCTGCAGGGTTATCATTATCTATTCGAATAGGCGGATTCCTCGGATATGGAAACTTGGACCCCTTGCATAGTTCATAGACAAGTGAAAGTGGATACTCTAAAATGCGCAAGATAAGTGTGAGTGCTATGGATGGCATTCTTGTAGGGAGACGGGAGTGGATCCATAGTGGTGTATTGATATGGTGAATTTTTGGACTCGTGTGCGCAACCTCAAAAGAGTTGCTTGCAGTCGTAGTTCAGGTTAGCCACTGAGTCAAAGCTGGCTTGCTGCAGTCAAACTCCACCACCCCCTTTGTTTATATTGATGCATATGTAGCTAGTTCTGATGTAAGTCTTGCTGGGTACATTTGTACTCACGTTGGCCTATTTTATGTTTTGCAGAGAGACATCTGTCTCGCTAGTAGTCCCGCGTGCACTTCGACGTTTAGCTTGTTACCTCAGCTACGATCTTGTGCCCTCGGCAGGATCTGGTAGATAGTCAGGCTTCTCAGCCTTTTTCATTTGTAGAAGTCTGTACTCAGACATGTTAAGCTTCCGCATGTGCTTTGACTTGTATGCTCTGAATGTTGGGTCATGAGACCCATGTTTGTTTTATCTGGCCCTTTGGAGCCTGATGAATAAATACTCTGAGTCATAGAGTCTTGTTGTGATGCCATGTTGTATTTACACATATCAAGCATATTGTGTGTATGATTGAAATGCTTGGTATGTGTGGGATCTGACAACCTAGTTGTTTATCCTTGGTAGCTTCTCTTATGGGGAAATGTAGTCTTGTGCTTCCATGAGTCATAGTAGTCTGCTACAGCCCGGTTCACCGGAGTCCTGCCAGCCCAGCACTACTGCTCTGGGACACTTGACTGGCCGGCATGTGATTCACTTTGTTCCTGTGTCTGTCCCTTCGGGGAAATGTCACGCGGTGACATCCGGAGTCCTGCCTAGCCTGCTATAGCCCGGTTCACCGGAGTCCTGTTAGCCCAGTGCTACAGCCCGGATTCGCACGCTGCTGACCGACATGCTCGATGTTGATTCATGTATGCCTGTCCCCGTAAGTTAGTGCCACTTTGGGTTCACGACTAGTCATGTCGGCCCGGGTTCTCTGTCATATGGATGATAGCGACACTATCATATACGTGAGCCAAAAGGCACAAACAGTCCCGGGCCAAGGTAAGGCGACACCCGTGGGAATACCGTGCGTGAGGCCGCAAAGTGATATGTGTTACAGGCTAGATCGGTGTGACTTAGAATCGGGGTCCTGACAGCCGGCTATTAGCCACGGCAAGGAGCATGAAAAAGAAACAGCAGCAGCTTCAAGCTGACCAAGACCTGCTCAAGGATAGATGGATAGACATCCTAGTGGCCGAAGAATACGGCCCCAAGTACACAACCAAGGGTTACCCGAAGCACAGATTGCCAGCTTAGTTCGATGAGGAGGCGCTGACACTTGTACCACGCAGTCGGGACAATGCAGCTAACCAACCACTATGCAGTTGGGATAAAGTGGAAGCTCAAGCCGAACAGCAGCCGGCCTCACCCTAAAGAAAAAACAGAGACAAAACAGCTTGGGGTCATACATACAACCCTCGGTAGAACCTGGATAGTAGAGAATGACACAATAGGTCGATCTACAGATCGCGAGGATGTGCCTTGACATGCGATGTCGGCTACCTATTCGGATGGGACAAGTCTAGTTATGCTCGGGCTGAAAACTGCTGACGGACTCCATCTAAACTATGTCGCGACATGGCCCAATATAGAGGCGCCGCACACCCACTCTGCTTCACTGATGAAGTAATGATGCATGAATTCCCAGAGGGGTTTAGACCCGTGAATATCGAATCATATGATGGAACAACCGATCCCGCGGTATGGATGGAGGATTTTCTTCTCCATATTCACATGGCTCGCGGAGATGACCTTCATGCCATCAAATACCTCCCACTAAAACTCAGAGGACCAGCAAGGTACTGGTTAAACAGTCTTCCTGAAAACTCTATCGGTAGCTGGGAGGATCTGGAAGACGCTTTCCGTGACGACTTCCAAGGTACATATGTCCGGCCACCAGACGCCGATGACTTAAGTCACATCATCCAATAGCCCGGAGAGTCAGCCAGAAAGCTCTGGACTAGGTTCTTAGTTAAAAAGAACCAAATCATAGACTATCCGGACGCAGAAGCCCTAGCGGCCTTTAAACACAGTGTCCGGGATGAGTGGCTCACCCGCCATCTCAGTTAGGAAAAACCAAAATCCATGTCAGCCCTTACCGCTCTGATGACCCGCTTTTGCATGAGAGAAGACAGCTGGCACGCTCGTAGAAGCAACAGTGCCAGCGACCCGAACACTTCCGAAGCTCGAGACAGCAACGGGAAACCACCACGCAATAAGCACAGGCATGGCAATAGTAATGAGGGAGCGCACGACACAGCGGTCAATGCCAGATTCAGCGGCCCCAAACCCGGTCAACCAAAGAAGCCATTCAAGGCAAACAGAGACGGACTATCCAATTTGGATAAGATATTTGATAGGCCCTGCCAGATTCATGGCCACCCCAATAAACCAGCTAACCACACCAACAGAAGTCATTGGGTCTTCAAACAGGCCGGCAAGTTGAACGCCGAATTCAAGGGGAAGAAACCGCCCGACGACGACGATGACGATGAAACTCACCAACCAAACACCAGGGATCAGAAGTAATTTCCCCCCGAAGTAAGGATAGTGAACATGGTACACATGGCACTGTCCCCTACAGGGGAACGCATGGACCGCTCTCCACGTGCAGAGGATCACACTACAGCTATCTCAGCCGAACTACACAGCGGGGGCATTATATGGCATACCACGTTGGCCATTAAGCCACCGGTCTCCATTGAACATGGCCTTTAAATCCCATACATGACTAGTAGTTCGGTTTCCGCCGTCCGCCGCATATACCTGGAAAATTTGTACCGCGCATGCATAACTACGCACCAGCGGAAGCACAATACGGACGGACCTGAAAGTACTCCCAAAACTTTCCTTTTTTAATTATTTTTTCGTCTTCCTTTTTCTTGTGTCCCTCCACAGGTGGCTCAATGGCTGGCCTCGGACTCTATTGGAGTTCGGGTTCGTACACTCACCCAAGGGCTATTTCCGTCAAGGAGTCCCATCACCGAGCAGGCGGCGCAGACGTGCGACAAGAGGTCCAAAATAACTTTTTGTAGACCACACTCTTTATTTCGAGCCTGTAAAGTTCCTTTTTCCTCCGCCTCCGACCCCTGGCATATCAAATAGTCGGGGTTGCGGCTTTGTTATCTATATGGACAATTGGCACATCACTCAGATCCCAGTAAAAATAATCCATTCTTTTCTAAAGAACCGAGTTTTGCCCCTACGGTTGTTTCAAACATCCACCTCCGCATAACTTGCCAGGGGCTCGATATGGGAACAAACGAGTTGCCGACAAGTCCGAATAGCTCTATAGCGTACTTCGGCGTCGCGAGTTTGGCCTTATATGCATCAGCTCTGAATCATGTCTTGGGTCAATAGTTGGGTTGCCCGGCTACTGTGCTTGCTATCCTATGTTCCGCTCTATCGGCTAGGGTAGTAAAGGGAGAACTACTGCGATTGTGCTTCTGGTTCACCTGGTTAAGCACCTCAGTAGAGAAAGCCGAAAACTGACTATCATGATGCGGCGAGAGCTAGTCAACCACTCGATGACTTATCGGAATCTTTCGCGATTCCCTCTATGTCACACGAAGGACCCCTTTTGGGTGAATTATGTAAACACATCGTATGAATAAGCCGCATACATACCAGGGGCTATGTTGTAGAACCACCATAAAACTCCTATGGCTAAGTGAATGTCTTAATGCCCTATAATCTGGTTGCCTGGTTCGCCACATTGACACCTCCTTCACGGTCCAAGACGTTGGGTCAAGAGTGATCAGATGCTTTTTCAAACACCCCCATACTTCCTACGAGGGGGCTGAAGCCGACGACTGGAGAACTTTCAGATCATATACAAACGGCCACACAGGAGGAACAAAAGCCTTTAGGCAAAATCAAAATATAGGTTGATTATAACAATTGTCTTTTACACTTCATAAAGAGTTCACTTGAATATTATGCCTTTCGAACATTGACCCTCTATCAAGTGGGCAGCCTTTAAGACGTCCTCAAAGTAATGCTCTTGTGCATGATGGTCCTTGCCCTTGGGTGGACCCTGCGCTGCAACATTGACGGCCTTCATCTTCCCCCAGTATGTCTTGACTCGGGCAAGGGTCATCCGTGCACCTTCAATGCACGCCGACCGCTTCATGGCGTCGATACGTGGCACCGCTTCAACAAGCCGCCGCACCAAGCCGAAATAGCTATTCGGAATCGGCTCAGTCGGCCACAACTGAAGTATGACGTACTTCATGGCAGCACCGGACATCCTGTGAAGCTCGGCCCATTGGGACATCTGTTCATTCAGTAGTAGAGGGCGTTTTGATCCGCCGAACTATGACCACAAAAGCTTCTCCGTTGCATATCCCTATTGTGCTTGGTAAAACTGCGCCGCATCGGATGAACTCTTTGGTAGGTCCAATAACACGTCTGGAGAACTCCACACTTGGTTAAGATGAGCATAATTCGGATCGCCGAACTTAGTCTGTAATAAAAAGGGCTTACCAGCCGCAATCTCCCCAGCTTGCCAGATCTCCTCACGGGCCGCTCTAGATTTGGACCGCGCTTCTTTCGCCTCTCGCAAGGCCTTGTCAAGCTCAGCCGCTTGGCTTTACTCTCCTCCTCTAGGAATTCATAGCGGCTAGTAGCATTTTTTCAGTTCGAGCGCCATCGAGGATATTTTCTCCTCGTATTGGTGTCGAGCAGCTTGTTCTGCCCTTAACTCGGCCGATGCCTTTTCGGCAGCCGCCTTACTAAATTGGGCCTGCTCCTTGGCCCGGGCCAGCTCCGCCCGAAGAATCTCAACGGCGGCGACACCATCTCCAGCCATGCATATTCTAGTATGCAACTTTCACTGTCACGCTTCTATTACAAACACGTATATGTAAGGATTGCTCCGAAACGTACCTCGTGACTCGTCAAGACGCCTGTTGATAAGCGTGATATCATTATCTGCCTCATCAATCTTGTGTTGCAAATCTGCAATCTCTACAGTCCAGACAGTTTCTAGGGAGGTCACAGCAAGTGTTCCAATTAATCATATTACTTCCAAGGCATATCTTTTGATCCTCTGATCGCCTCCCTCGGGAAGCCAATCAGAGTCTCAAGGGCTAATATCTATACACAAGTGTGTTCTTGAATAAAACACAATCGAACATATTACAATACAAACCTCAAGGCCTCTTAGAAGGCCCACGAAGGCCTCGTTCAATCCGCTTTTCGCGGGCAGGACGTTTTCGACCACCGTGCACATCAAGGTATGATGTTCCCCTGAGACGGACGCCTGTCGCAGCATGTTCGTCAATATATCCAGCGCCTCTGGGTCTCCGAAGGCTGCTGTAGGAGTACGGCCTCCCTTTGAAGGGATCTGTTTAATCGTATTCGGCTATAGACCGAAATGTTTGGGGCCTTTATTGTTGATCCCCTGACCCTGGGCCACCGAAGTATGACCTTTGGGTTGTGTCTTCATCATCCCTCGCACCACTTGTTGATCGGGAGAGACCCTCCGCGACGACACCTCGAAGTCGTTCGCCCTGTTGGGCGAGGAGATTGGTGGAGGCGTCTCGCTTTCCATCATCTCCGGGAGAAGATCCCCTGAGGAAGAGGATTGTTGAAGAAGACTGCGTGTCGAACTGCAAAAAAACATATATTCTAGACGTTACAAGAAAAGGGCGAGACGTGTTTAAAACACCCTTGTTCACTTACGATTTGGCCTAAGGCTTGTCCTCGTCATGGGACTGTGCAATGATATTGTCCTCCAAGCCCAAGCCACCCGACGAAGGCATCTTGCCTCGCTTAGGAGCCTTTTCCTCCCAATCTTCGGAGGCGGCCCTTTTCTTCGCATGGGGGGAAGATACATTGACTTCCCCATCATTTTTGTCTTCGGACGATGGAATCTTGTTTGGCGCACCTTCGGGATGGGGGCCATCTTTGGTCCTCTCTGCCTTTCCCTCCTTCACAGACATCTGGTACGGTGTCGGGGCTAGCATCCTTGTTAATACAGGGTCCGCGGAACCTTCGGGAAGGGGGGCCGGACACCTAATCAGCTCCGCTTTCTTTATCCAACCCTGGAAGGAGATAGTTTGCTTAGTAATGTATTACGACATACTTCAAAAAGGGTGTTCGGAAGTCAAGTGCTTACCGGGGTATCCAGACGGTTATAGTCGAGGCCTGTGTCCTCAGTAGTGCCTGGCCAATGTTTTCGTTTTCTGAAAAACAACTTCCACATCCCTTTGTGCGTAATGCCGAAGAAGTGTTGGGGGGTTCGTGGTCCTTCTGGATTGAACTTCCACATACGGAGAGGCTTACGCTGGCATGGTAGGATTCGGCGGATTAGCATTACTCGAATCACACTGACAAGATCGATGTCCCTCTCGAGGAGGGTTCGGATGCGGCTTTGTAGAGTTCGCACTTCATCAACTGATCCCCAATCTAGCCCCTTGTTGGCCCATGATGCAAGCTATAAAGGTGGGCCAGGGTGAAACGTGGATGCAGATACCCACTTGGTGCTGTGGGGCTCCGTAACGCAAAACCACTCTCGCTGCCATTGATTGGAAGTTTCGGTAAAAGAGCCTTTTGGCCAAGGAGTGTTGGTGAGATGGATGACTACAGCACCACCACACTCTACCTGTTCCCCGTCGACTACCATTGGTGTCACACTGAAGGTCTCGAGCCATAAGCCGAAGTGTGGGGGGATTCGGAGGAAGGCCTCGCACGTAATGATGAACGCCAAGACATGGAGGAAAGACTCTGGGGCTAGATCATGAAAATCTAGTCCATAATAGAACATTAGCCCCCGGACTAAGGGGTGAAGAGCGAGCCCTAGCCCTCGAAGGAAGTGTGAGATGAATATGACCCTCTCGCCAGATCTGGGGGTCAGGATAACCTGCCCTTGAGAAGGAAGCCTGTGATGGATTTCCATGGTCAGGTATGTGGCCGCTCGAAGCTTCGCAATATCCTCCTCTGTAACTGAGGAAGCCACCCATCGGCCTTGAGGGCAGGGTCCGAACATGATGGGGAAGCTCGGAGCAACGAAGTCGAAACCTTGGGTGCTAGAACTCAAGTTTGGAGAGGCTGAGGAGAAGTTTCACGTCAAAAAGGACAGCCCTTGGTTCCTTTATAAAGGCAGCAGGAATTAAACGCCTCCTCTTGAGCCTAAAAGCCTGCCTATTCCTAAGGGATCTTTCCAACAGAACGGTTGGGTTACCCACGCTCGTGTTAATGAGAATCCCACAATCAGGGGACATGATCTCTGTTTCGACAGAGTGTGCCAATAGCAACCGTGCCTCTAAACGTGGAATGGCGGGACATGAAACGGTTCGGAAAACGCCCGGTGAGCGTGACGTCACGTTATAAAAGTTGTCATCACATTGGACTCGTGGAATATTATATTCTCTCCGCGGTTGTGTGTGGTGTTGTGTTACAGGTCCGGACACGTTCAAATACGTCCGAAGACTATCTTGGAGTTCAGAGGAAGGAACCCACCTTGCAATGCCGAAGACAAATCTACGCATCGGATACATTGTCATTGAATCCAGGTTCAGGGGCTACTGAGGGAGTCCTGGACTAAGGGGTCCTCAGGTGTCCGGCCTATTAGCCATTGCCCGGACTGATGGGCTGTGAAGATACGAAGACCAAAGACTGCACTCGTGTCCGGATGGGACTCTCCTTGGCGTGGAAGGCAAGCTTGGCGACCAAATATGTAGATTCCTTTCTTTGTAACCGACCTTGTGTAACCCTAGATCCTACTGGTGTCTATATAAATCGGAGGACTTTGTTTGGAGGACATACATTACCATAGCCATACAAGCTAGACCTCTAGGGTTTAGCCATTACGATCTCGTGGTAGATCAACTCTTGTAATACTCATATTCATCAAGATCAATCAAGCAGGACGTAGCGTATTACCTCCATAGAGAGGGCCCGAACCTGGGTAAAACATTGTGTCCCCTGTCTCCTGTTACCATTGACCATAGACGCACAGTTCGGGACCCCCTACCCGAGATCCGCCGGTTTTGACACCGACATCGGTTGAGTGCTAGCAGCCAGCCCTCTTCCAGCAGGTCGACGCTGTCTTCTCGTGTTTCCTTTGCTTCCGCCTCCGTGTACATGGTGACGCGAGGCGAGTCAAACTCGATGTCGGTTGGGATGATGGCCTCGGTCCCATACACAAGGAAGCAAGGAGTGAAGCTGGTTGACTTGTTCGGCATGGTCCAGAGACTCCAGAGGACGGCCGGTAGTTTATTGATCCAGCAGCCGGCCGAGCGCTCCAATGGCTCGACCAGTCGGGGCTTGATGATGGACAAGATGAGGCCATTTGCTCGCTCGACTTGGCCGTTGACTGTGGATGTACAATGGACGCTAAGTTAAGTCGGATGCCCTGCGTCGCACAAGAACGGGCCAAGGCGCCTTTGACGAAGTTTGTGTCGTTTGTCGGTGATGATGTTGTATGGTACACCGTACCGTACGGTGATATTTGCAATGAAGGTCGTAGCAGTCAGACCACTCAGTTTCTTGATTGGCTTCGCTTCAATCCATTTGGTGAATTTGTCCATGGCAACCAGCAGAAGGGTCATGCCACCGCGTGCTGTCTTGAATGGGCCCACCATGTCCAGCCCCCAGACGGTGAAAGGCCAAGTGAGGGGGATGGTCTTGAGTGCAGAAGCCGGCATATGTTGCTTACAGCTAAAGCATTGGCATCCATTGCACTTCTTGACCAAGTCTTTGGCGTCATCCAAAGCAGTCAGTCTGAAGAAACCATGGCGCAAAGCTTTGGCGACAAGGGATCTAGAGGCCGCGTGGTGGCCACATTTGCCTTGATGAATGTCTCTAAGTATTTCTTTTCCCTTCTCTGGCTCGACGCACCATTGAAAAACGCCAGTCATGCTGTGCCTCACTAGCTCTCTGTTTACTATTGTGTATGCTACTACCGCGTGTTGCACTTGTCGTGCCAGGATTTCATCGGCTGGTAGCTCGCGGCTCACCAGGAAGTTGAGGATGGGCTGGGCCCATGATGGTGCTTCGACCACTATCATCACGGCTACTGGTATGAGGGCGGTTGGGTTGGGAAGTGTCAGTTTGGAGTCGGCCGCCGCTTGTTGTGTCGTTGAAGTCCCCGGGCCGACTACTGCAGCCCCGGGGCCAGGTTCTAAAATCCCCGGGCTGGGTGCAACTACCGTAGTCCCCGTGCTGCCTACCGAATTCCCCGGTCCGCCTGCTGCAGCCCACGGGCCGGGTTCTGAAGTCCCCTGGCCGGGTGCGACTGCTGTAGTCCCCAAGCTGCCTGCCGAAGTCCCCGGGCCGGCTGCTGTAGCCCCTGAGTTGGATCCGACTGTTCCAGGAGTAGCCGGTATGAAGATGGACTCTGATTCCGATGAAGGCTTGATAGATGGCTTGCGGAGGCATTGGAGGGAGACGCCGGTTGGTACCGCTTGGCGGGTGGAGCCGGTCCGTGCGAGGGCATCAGCTTGCTCATTGTTGGCTCATGGCACGTGAAGGAACTCGCACCTGTCTAAGTATCCGCTGATCTGCTGGACGAGGAAGCGGTAGCTCGCCATGTTTGCATCCTGGGCATCCCAGTCGCCAGACGACTACTGGACCACCAAGTCTGAGTCGCCGTAGCACAAAATCTTGCGGATGCCAATTTCCTTGGCCAGGCAGAGTGCGTGTACGAGCGCATCACACTTGTAACACCCCAAGACCGGAGCTGCAGGTGCCTTCCATGATTTCCGGGTTTCGTCGTGTGATTCGTTTCGTCCGTTGCATTTCATCTTTGCATCATCTGCATTGCATCATGTAATCATGCAACCTGTTTTAAAACTCACTAAATAAATTGTATAGATCTTCGGTCCATTTAACCCGAGGGAATTCACGTGGTGATTCTCTTTACAACATATATCCCAATATTAGGGAGCTACAATAAATATTCCACTATTTCGGAATTCAGCTTAACATACATGCAATTTAATTCCCATGCCTTTTTCCCGCTTCAAGTTTAGTCCTCAAACTTTGCCCATATTTTCTTTCATCGCTTTCCCGATCTCCACAAAAATTCCGAACATTTTTGGACTCTCCAAAAATGTTTTTCTAATTCAAACTTATTTGAATCACATTCAAATGTGCTTGAATGCAATCCTTTCAAGCGGTGCCAAATGCATTTTCTCGGAACGAACTCATTTTTATGAGCCCGGGAGATTTAACCGCATGCCCAAATTCTTTCTCTAACCCCTCCTTTTATTTTTCTTTCTTATCTTGTTTTGTTTTCTTTTTTTCTTTAGAGTGAGAGGGAAAGAGAGCCTAACCAGCCTCTGGGGCCTAACCCACCTTGCAGCCATGCTCTCCTCAGCCCACCAAGGCCCATCCAGTGCCGGCCCACTCCCTAACCTAACCCTAGGCCCAATCACTCCCTCTCGATATCTCCCTCTGCCCGCCGCCACCACGCTCGATTCCCTCGCACTTCTCTCTTTCCCTAGATCTCGCACGTCTCCCCCTCCTCCTCTTACGCCACCAGAGGAGACCCTCTCCTCGATCCTCACCCTCCCCTTGGCTCTGCCATGCCGGCCTGCGATGCCACCGCCAAGCTCCACCAGGACCACGCCGGTCTCTCCTCCTTCCTCGCCATGCCTCTGCCTCCGGCCGTCGCGAGCGAGCAGCTCCCCTGCTTCGTCCATGGCCTCCACCGCCACTGAGCTTCCAACCTCTGGCAGCCGCTGATGCGAGTTCAGCGCCCTATTTCTTCTTTGTCATCGGCGAGCCACGCCGTCCCTGACAACAGCTAGGCCGCCGCTCCTGCCAAGTCCCTCGCCCGGATCCGTCAAGCCCCGCCGCCTCCTACTGTTTTCTTCCCTCGCTGGAGCCGTGTCAAGTCACGTCGCTGCCCTGCTTAATCGTCCTCAACGTCGCTTCCCTACACCTCTAGGCGCCTCCCTCGCAGCCCTCTCCATCGAGCAGGATCAAGAGCGCCACGAGGACGCCCGCCTCGACCACGCCTGGGCTGCGTTCTCGCCCTCGCTGCTTGCCCAAGGACCATGCGGCCTGATGCCGGCCTCGCCAAGGCCCAGCTTCGCCAGCTCCTTCGGCCCAGCTCCCACTGACCTCCTCAAGGTCACGACCTAGGACCTGAGACCCGTGGCCTTTGCTGCTAATTTCTGTGGACGTCAAGTACTAGTACCACGACCCTGGATGATTGCGAGTCGTGTACCTCTACAACTAGTGTGCTTTGCGTCAAGTCCGACTGCGACATAAACGACTACGTGATGACCCCGAAGGACTTGGAGTCACCAAGCACCTCTCCGAACGAACGGGAACGACTACCATTGCCAAGATCAAGAGTACCTCTACGAAAACGCCAAGTACCTCTTCATGTCGGCAAGACCTGCTAGTCGGACCCTGAAGGATCGATGACTCGTGGACCATCTACAACTACCACCGCCTTGGGTTTCGTCAAGTTCCTTACTATGACTATGAACGTCTATGAACCGTGTGCAACTACTGTTGCCCGAAGAACCGTGGGTCACAAGACTCGTGTACGACTATCGCGAGTACCTCTACCGTCATCATGTACCACTACTTCCACTACCGTCGCCGTGGACCCGACAAGTTCGTGAGTACAACTACTTCCTCTACGAACTCGAACCGGTCCTCTTCGAGATGCACGCTTTGAAGGTATAACCCGAGACGACATCCATGAACGTTTGTTGTGTGTTGTATGAGATGAACCCCACATTTGCACCGTGTTTGAAATTGTCGCTTGCATGGTCCTCCTCGTTGCCATGCCGTCCACCCGTGGGAACCCGGTAACTGGGATCACCCCATCATCTTGCATGACACGCTCTCGTCACACTTCCTTTTGCACCGGCATCTCAATCGAGTACCGGAACCGGAACGTTGCCGTGGCACCATTACCATTATCAATGTCGTGGCACCCCTTTTCTTTCCACCACGGTGACAAATGCTTCATAATGCTCTTATCAACTTTTAATAAATAATTGCATAAACTTGAACAAGTCATCTGCATCATGATAATAACATTTAAAATATTTAAATTGTTGTTTGCATTAAAATTGCTAAATGCACTTGAGGATTCGTCCAGACTTGTTGTTTGTTGTTCCGGCCTCATATAAACTTGCCTAGTTCGGTAGTTATCTTTTGCTTCACCTCTTTCCATGTTAATATTGTTGGGTACATAAACGAGATTGAACTAAATAACTTGAATGTGGTGTTGTTTGTGCACTTTGCCATGCCATGCTTCTTTAATCCGGACATGCATCATACTTGGTTGTGCATCATGCCATGTTCATGTGATGATTGTTTACTATGTTATTTGCTTCTTTCCGGGTTGTTTCCCTCGTTAGCTTCGTTTCCGTTCCGGAGTTGTGAGGATCCATTTGACTACGTCCTTTTGTCTTCTTCATGGACTCATTCTTCTTCCTTGCAGGATCTCAAGCAAGATGACCATACCCTCGAAATCACTTCTATCTTTGCTTGCTACTTGCTCGCTCTATTGCTATGTTGCGATACCTACCACTTGCTATATCATGCCTCCCATATCGCCATGTCAAGCCTCTAACCCACCTTGTCCTAGCAAACCGTTGTTTGGCTATGTTACCGCTTTGCTCAGCCCCTCTTATACCGTTGCTAGTTGCAGGTGAAGATGGAGTTTGTTCCTTGTTGGAACATGATTTACATGTTGGGATATCACAATATCTCTTATTTAATTAATGCATCTATATACTTGGTAAAGGGTGGAAGGCTCGGCCTTATGCCTGGTGTTTTGTTCCACTCATGCCACCCTAGTTTCCGTCATACTGGTGTTATGTTCCTTGATTTTGCGTTCCTTACGCGGTTGGGTTATAATGGGAACCCCTTGACAGTTCGCCTTGAATAAAACTCCTCCAGCAAGGCCCAACCTTGGTTTTACCATTTGCCACCTAAGCCTTTTTCCCTTGGGTTCTACAGACTCAAGGGTCATCTTTATTTTAAACCCCCGGGCCAGTGCTCCTCTGAGTGTTGGTCCAAACTAGAGCACCATGCAGGGCCATCCCTTGGCAACTTGGGTTACGTCGGCTCCTGTACGGTTAGCTTATCCGGTGTGCCCTGAGAACGAGATATGTGCAGCTCCTATCAGAATTTGTCGGCACAGCGGGTGGTCTTGCTGGTCTTGTTTTACCATTGTCGAGATGTCTTGTAACTGGGATTACGAGTCTGATCGGGTCTTCCTGGGAGAAGGAATATCCTTCGTTAACCGTGAGAGCTTGTGATGAGCTAAGTTGGGACACCCCTGCAGGGTTTTGAACTTTCGAAAGCCGTGCCCGCGGTTATGGGCAGATGGGAATTTGTTAATATCCGGTTGTAGAGAACTTGACATGTAACTTAATTAAAATGCATCCACCGCGTGTTTAGCCGTGATGGTCCCTTTCCTGCGGAGTCCGGGTAGCGAACACGGTTTGGCGTATGTAGTTTCAGGATCACTTCTTGATCACTTCTAGTTCACGATCGTGCTTTGCTTCTCTTCTCGCTCTCATTTGTGTATGTTAGCCATCATATATGCTAGTGCTTGCTGCAGCTCCACCTCATTACCTTTTCCCTACCCATAAGCTTAAATAGTCTTGATCGTGAGGCTGTGAGATTGCTGAGTCCCCGTGACTCACAGATTACTTCAAACAGTTGCAGGTGCCGATGATAACCGTGCAGGTGACGCAACCGAGCTCAAGGAGGAGCTCGATGAAGATCGTGTTCGTTGTGTAGTTTCGTTTCTAGTTGATCAGTAGTGGAGCCCAGTCGGGGCGATCGGGGATCTTTCGCATTAGGGGTGGTATTCTTTTATTTTGGTTCCGTAGTCGGACCTTGATTGTATTCTGGATGATGTAATGCTATATTCATGTATTGTGTGAAGTGGTGATTGTAAGCCAACTCTGTACCTCTTTCTTATTCAGTACATGGGATGTGTAAAGATTACCCCTCTTGCGACATGCCTACAATGCGGTTATGCCTCTAAGTCATGCTCCGACACGTGGGAGATATAGCCGCATCATGGGTGTCATAAGTTGGTAATCATAGCCTTCCCCGACATAGGAGCCCCTTGCTTGATTGAATCGCTGGCGTTGTTGAGTCTAGAAAAATGTTTTGAGTCTTATAGGATTATATATATATATATATATATATATATATATATATATATATATATATATATATATATATATATATATCGGAGAGTAGGATTCTTTTTACTCCTCAGTCCCTTCGTCGCTCTGGTGAGGCCTCCTGACTTAGAGTTTTGACTCTTCACTCCTCAAATTTCACTAAAAAATTTAGGAT
The DNA here is from genome assembly GCF_002162155.2 of Triticum dicoccoides. Lineage (NCBI taxonomy): Eukaryota > Viridiplantae > Streptophyta > Magnoliopsida > Poales > Poaceae > Triticum > Triticum dicoccoides. Next base: position 381,748,601 of record NC_041386.1, read on the forward strand.
CACGCGGGTATCTTGGAATCGTTTCGATGGTTTTGTGATGATAACATTGTTCTTGGTGCCTCCTGACATTTAGGGGTGGTGGCAGTGTCCCGAGGAGTTGAGCTCCGAGGTGTTGTCATCACAATTTTAGCGTTACAGTTCTTGAATACCTGAGTATCGCCGTCATTGAAAATCTCTTTTATGCAGTTGCTTGTGAGATAACCTCGATGCCACCCAGTACTGGGGCGGGAGTTCGGGAGTATTGCCATATCTCGTATAACGGATGATTTTCGAAGGTTGAGGTAAATGACTTCCGAAGGTTTCTTGGTTATGTGTTGAAGGATGGATACAGCTGGATGTAGGATTTGTTAGTTTTGGGTGAGATATTATGCTTCCCCTGTATCCCCAACACCTGATTGCATAACCGGAAAGTTTCGGGAGTTTATAAGTGGGAATTCTAGTAGCTCTTAGGATATCTTTCCGAAAGATGCATGATATTAAATTGGGGTTCGACGTCTAGTGGTCTGCCTGTCCACGGTTGGTTTTACAGTGGTCTCACCGTGTCTTAAAGAGTCCTTGGCTATGCTGACTCGAGGACACTTCGTATGTCATGTGCACTACCTTGTACATGATGGTGATGTACGATCGAGCCCGTGTGGGCCCCACCACGAAAACTTCGGATGAAATCTCTATCATATGTTTGTTCCGGCTTATTCTCCAAGCCAATCCTTTGTGTTGTTTTCAGCTGTGGTATTCGAGTTGCTTCAATGTCAAGTGTTGATTCCATACCTTTTCTAAGCGGTGTTCTCATTTTTTACGTGAATACCAATCCTTCTTAATCGTCGAGTTTGCCATCTCAATTTCTTCTGAACCGGTGTGTCTCTATTCAAGTGGATCCGATCGTTTTCAACATCCGCAAGAACAACTCAAATTTGTTTCGTCAACGGTGTTTGTTTCATCCGTCTCCAAGTTGTCTTTGTTTTCCCACCCTCCCACCCTTTTTCTTCAGGGACTCAGATTTCTTATTCAATTATCCTTTTATTGATGGGAAGCCTCTCCATTCCTTTTCCGTCAATGTTCTTATCTGGTGATTCTCATGAAGATTCTAATGGAGCTTCAAGTTTGTCATTCTTCGTTCTTTTCATCTCCGGTGGTTTCAAGTCAAGCTTTGTTGATCATATTCTTTCCTCGTTTCAATGCTTTCTCATGTCGGTGCAATTCTTAGTCATTCATCTCTCGCTATTCATTTGTTCCTGAGTGCTGAAGATATCTGAGAAGATGCTAGTGTTTATTCTCATTCATTCTAGATCTTTCGAGGATGTTATCTCATTAAAGCCTTTTAGATCAACCGATGCGATCTCTCTCTCTAAATCATTTCAACGGTGTTTCTCTTGAGTGGACCCTAACCCACAGGTTTTTTTCCAGGATCCTACGTGACTCTTCTTATTTTCCCAAAGCTATCCGCAATTTTTTCCTAAAAGTTTGACGTAAAAATGAGTTATCATCAATCAAATGGCTTTCTCCAAGATCTGTCAAATTCTTTCATTGTTGGTTCAACCTTTCTAATATCCATTCTGGAGTGCCTCAACAATTCATGGCGGTGTTTCTCATTGTCATTATCAACATTTGAAGACCGAAGAAGAGTTACTCTGCAATCATATCCGTTCTCTTGAAGATTCTTGGTGCTAGCTTTATGCCATCCTCTCATAATTGTTTTCGATTGTGAGAATTATTTTCACCCATCCGGAGCAATTCAGGAGTCTTTTCAATTTGATTCTTCGGAGCCCATCATCTCATAATTATTCATTCCAGCTTTCAGCTCTCGTTCTCCAAATATTACCGGTGCATCATTTAAATATTCTCTAATCAGTTCATGATCTCTTCGTTCTCAGGTATCTAAATCCTAGCAAGTATCTTATTTCCTTTTTCCAATTCTTACCGGTGATTCATCCCTTTACTTCATTCGTTTTTCAATTATAACGGTGTTTCGTCCAACATTTCTCTTCCTCGGTTATTTATTAATTGTTTTGTTGTTTCCAAATCCTACCGGTGGTTCATTCAAGAGTTCTTCTCCTTCATTGTCATACAGATTCATTTGTTTTTCATCCTACCGGTGGATCATCGAAGACCGTCTCAAGTTTGCGCCATATCTCTTCTTAATCCTTTCTACGAGAATAAGTAGTATGCCAAATTCGTTACTTGTCATCAATTTAAATTGGTGAAGGATAAGCATAATGTAAGTCTTATTCTTGTTTCATCGAGTAAATTCAATTCCTTATTCCGGAGGTTCATCAAAATTCTTGATTTCAATTGTTCATCTTTCTTTTCGGAGTTCCAAGTTTTTCTCGGTTATATCATCGCGAAGCTCCATCTAACCATTGCAAGACTTCAATCCTATTTGCTTCAAACCTTCAATTCTTTTATGTTCTCATTTCCTATCCGGAGTTCTTCATGGAGGCTCAACATGGTGGTTCAGCAAGGATTTAATTCGTTCTCGAAGTGTTCACCAAGAGGAGCTCAAGGATTCTTCATCTTGCATTCCAAAGTGCAATTCTTTCATATCTCATCTTTTGAGGTGGTGTTATGTCATTGTTGATAATTTTCCTTCGTGTGTCATGATTCAATAGTTTTCAAGAGTGACACATCTTAAACCATCATTTTCTCTTCGCTCAAGACATCTTTTCAACCAATTTTCTCTTCTTTGGAGTTATCTTGGGTAATATTTCACCTTAAGCCTTCCCTAAGGATTGCTGCTATTATGGTGCTTATAAATGACCCCAAGTTATTCATCTATCCTCCCGGTGAAATAGTTTTCTCGTCTCCTTGTTGATCTCAATCAAATCTATCATTTCCACTAGTGGCAGAATTTCACCTCAGTTTTGAGATGTTCTCCATAAGCCCACTTAAAGCTTATCCTTTCGTTGTTGATAATATAACGACTCCGTTCCAGCATTTGTCGTAAGCGTGCTCTCCCAAGATCGTGTTTCCCTCCGTTCATTCATTCCATTCTTTCATTTCTCCCGGAGGCATTGTAATGTTGCTCTTTTCAATCATCATCTCGAATGGTGAGGATCGTGTTCTTTTCGTGCTTATCCTTTTAACCGGAGCGTCGTGTCCTCTTTTCATGTATCCTCTCATTTTGCCAAGTTCATATTCTTACCTTCCATTTCCAACCGGAGTGTTGTCGTAATTAATCGTTATCGTTTCTAGTACATCTCGTTTCAACCGAAGTGCTTGCATGTACTTCTTATCCATTGCACCCTTTCCTGATGTCTTTCAACCTACAAGGTTCTAGTAATGCTCCTTGTTCGTCTTTTCTAACGAAGTGTTTTTGACTTTGTTCATCTTCATTATATTCTTTCTTTTGTTTTGTTCAATCTCTCAAGGTTCTTTGGTTTCACTCAATTGTCAAGAAGCAACTTAGTTTTACCTCTTCTCTTCCTCTTCCATTTCTCTCCGGTGCCATCCTAGATCTCGGGACGAGATCCTCTCGTAGTGGTGGAGTGTTGTAACGCCCCAAGACCGGAGCTTCAGGTGCCTTCCATGATTTCCGGGTTTCGTCGTGTGATTTGTTTGGTCCATTGCATTTCATCTTTGCATCATGTGCATTGGATCATGTCATCATGCAACCCGTTTTAAAACTCACTAAATAAATTGTATGGATCTTCGGTCCATTTAACCCGAGGGAATTCACGTGGTGATTCTCTTTACAACATATATCCCAATATTAGGGAGCTATAATAAATATTCCACCATTTCGGAATTCAGCTTAACATACTTGCAATTTAATTCCCATGCCTTTTTCCCGCTTCATGTTTGGTCCTCATATTTTCTTTCATCGCTTTCCCGATCTCCACAAAAATTCCGAACATTTTTGGACTCTCCAAAAATGTTTTTCTAATTCAAACTTATTTGAATCACATTCAAATGTGTTTGAATGCAATCCTTTCAAGCGGTGCCAAATGCATTTTCTCGGAATGAACTCATTTTTATGAGTCCGGGAGATTTAACCGCATGCCCAAATTCTTTCTCTAACCCCTCCTTTTCTTTTCTTTCTTATCTTGTTTTGTTTTTTTTTCTTTAGAGTGAGAGGGAAAGAGAGCCTAACCAGCCTCTGGGGCGTAACCCACTTCGCAGCCATGCTCTCCTCAGCCCACCAAGCCCCATCCAGCGCTGGCCCACTCCCTAACCTAACCCTAGGCCCGATCACTCCCTCTCGATCTCTCCCTCTGCCCGCTGCCACCACGCTCGATCCCCTCGCGCTTCTCTCTTTCCCTCGATCCCGCACGTCTCCCCCTCCTCCTCTTGCGCCACCAGAGGAGACCCTCTCCTCGATCCTCACCCTCCCCTTGGCTCTGCCATGCCGGCCTGCGACGCCACCGCCGAGCTCCACCAGGACCACGCCTGTCTCTCCTCCTTCCTGGCCGTGCCTCTGCCTCCGGCCGTCGCCAGCGAGCATCTCCCCTCCTTCGTCCATGGCCTCCGCCGCCGCTGAGCTTCCAACCTCTAGCAGCCCCTGATGCGAGTTCGGCACCCTGTTTCTTCTTCATCATTGGCGAGCCAGGCTGTCCCTCACCACAGCAAGTCCGCCGCTCCCGCCAAGTCCCTCGTCCGGATCCGTCAAGCCCCGCCACGTCCTACTGTTTTCTTCCCTCGCTGGAGCCGCGTCAAGTCATGTCGCTGCCCTGCTTCCTCGTCCTCGCCGTCGCTTCCCTACACCTCTAGGCGCCGCCCCTGCAGCCCTCTCCATCGAGCAGGATCAGGAGCACCACGAGGACGCCCACCTCGACCACGCCAGGGCTGCGTTCTCGCCCTCGCTGCTTGCCCACGGACCACGCGGCTGATGCCGGCCTCGCCAAGGCCCAGCTTCGCCAGCTCCTCTGGCCCAGCTCCCGCTGACCTCCTCAAGTTCACGACCTAGGACCTGAGACCCGTGGCCTTCGCTGCTAATTTCTGTGGACGTCAAGTACCAGTACCACGACCCTGGATGGCTGCGAGTCATGTACCTCTACAGCTAGTGTGTTTTGCGTCAAGTCCGACTGTGACATAAATGACTACGTGATGACCCCGAAGGACTTGGAGTCACCAAGTACCTCTCCGAACGAACGGGAACGAGTACCGTCGCCAAGATCGAGAGTACCTCTACGAAAACGCCAAGTACCCCTTCATGTCGGCAAGACCTGCAAGTCAGACCCCGAACGACCGACGACTCATGGACCATGTACAACTACCGCCGCCTTGGGTTTCGTCAAGCTCCTCACTATGACTATGAACGTCTATGAACCGTGTACAACTACCATTGCCCAAAGAACCGTGGGTCACAAGACTCGTGTACGACTATCGCGAGTACCTCTACCGTCATCATGTACCACTACTTCCACTACCATCGCCGTGGACCCGACAAGTTCGTGAGTACAACTACTTCCTCTACGAACTCGAACCGATCCGCTTCGAGACGCACGCTTCGAAGGTATAACCCAAGATGACGACCGTGACCGTTTGTTGTGTGTTGTATGAGATGAACCCCACGTTTGCACCGTGTCTAAAAATGTCGCTTGGATGGTCCTCCTCATTGCCATGCCGTCCACCCGTGGGAACCCGGTAACCGGGATCACCGCATCATCTTGCATGACATGCTCTCGTCACACTTCGTTTTGCACCGGCATCTCAATCGAGTACCGGAACCAGAAAGTTGTTGTGCCATCATTACCGTTATCATTGCCGTGGCACCCCTTTTCTTTCCACCACGGTGACAAATGCTTCATAATGCTCTTGTCAACTTTTAATAAATAATTGCATAAACTTGAACATGTCATCTGCATCATGATAATAACATTTAAAATGTTTAAATTGTTGTTTGCATTAAAATTGCTAAATGCACTTGAGGATTTTTCCGGACTTGTTGTTTGTTGTTCCGGCCTCATTTAAACTTGCCTAGTTAGGTAGTTCTCTTTTTCTTCACCTCTTGACATGTTAATCAACATTTAATATTGTTGGGTACATAAAAGAGGTTGAACTAAATAACTTGAATGTGGTGCTCTGTCAATATGCAACTCGTTGCATATTGGGCTCCACTTAACTTGTAGTGTTGTTTGTGCACTTTGCCATGCCATGCTTCTTTAATACGGACATGCATCATACTTGGTTGTGCATCATGCCATGTTCATGTGATGGTTGTTTACTATGTTGTTTTCTTCTTTCCAGGTTGTTTCCCTCGTTAGCTTCGGTTCCGTTCCGGAGTTGTGAGGATCCGTTCGACTACGTCCTTTTGTCTTCTTCATGGACTCATTCTTCTTCCTTGCGGGATCTCAGGCAAGATGACCATACCCTCGAAATCACTTCTATCGTTGCTAGCTAGTTGCTCGCTCTATTGCTATGCTGTGATACCTACCACTTGCTATATCATGCCTCCCATATTGCCATGTCAAGCCTCTAACCCACCTTGTCCTAGCAAACCGTTGTTTGGCTATGTTACCGCTTTGCACAGCCCCTCTTATAGCGTTGGTAGTTGCAGGTGAAGATGGAGTTTGTTCCTTGTTGAAACATGATTTACATGTTGGGATATCACAATATCTCTTATTTAATTAATGCATCTATATACTTGGTAAAGGGTGGAAGGCTCGGCCTTATGCCTGGTGTTTTGTTCCACTCTTGCCGCCCTAGTTTCCGTCATACCGGTGTTATGTTCCTTGATTTTGCGTTCCTTACGCGGTTGGGTTATAATGGGAACCCCTTGACAGTTCGCCTTGAATAAAACTCCTCCAGCAAGGCCCAACCTTGGTGTTACCATTTGCCACCTAAGCCTTTTTCCCTTGGGTTCTGCAGACTCAAGGGTCATCTTTATTTTAAACCCCCGGGCCAGTGCTCCTCTGAGTGTTGGTCCAAACTAGGGCACCGTGCAGGGCCATCCCTTGGCAACTTGGGTTACGTCGGCTCCTGTACGCTTAGCTTATCCGGTGTGCCCTGAGAACAAGATATGTGCAGCTCCTATCAGGATTTGTCGACACAGCGGGTGGTCTTGCTGGTCTTGTTTTACCATTGTCGAGATGTCTTGTAACCGGGATTCCGAGTCTGATCGGGTCTTCCTGGGAGAATGAATATCCTTCGTTGACCGTGAGAGCTTGTGATGGGCTAAGTTGGGACACCCCTGCAGGGTTTTGAACTTTCAAAAGCCGTGCCTGTGGTTATGGGCAGATGGGAATTTGTTAATATCCGGTTGTAGAGAACTTGACACGTAACTTAATTAAAATGCATCAACCGCGTGTGTAGCCGTGATGGTCCCTTTTCGGCGGAGTCCGGGAAGCGAACACTGTTCTTGTGTTATGCCTGATGTAAGTAGTTTCAGGATCACTTCTTGATCACTTCTAGTTCACGACCGTGCTTTGCTTCTCTTCTCGCTCTCATTTGTGTAAGTTAGCCACCATATATGCTAGTGCTTGCTGCAGCTCCACCTCATTACCTTTTCCCTACCCATAAGCTTAAATAGTCTTGATCGTGATGGTGTGAGATTGCTGAGTCCCCGTAACTCACAGATTACTTCAAACACTTGCAGGTGCCGATGATAACCGTGCAGGTGACGCAACCGAGCTCAAGGAGTAGCTTGATGAAGATCGTGTTCGTTGTGTAGTTTTGTTTCTAGTTGATCAGTAGTGGAGCCCAGTTGGGGCGATCGGGGATCTTTCGCATTAGGGGTGGTCTTCTTTTGTTTTGGTTCCATAGTCGGACCTTGATTGTATTCTGGATGATGTAATGCTATATTTATGTATTGTGTGAAGTGGCAATTGTAAGCCAACTCTGTACCTCTTTCTTATTCAGTACATGGGATGTGTAAAGATTACCCCTCTTGTGACATGCCTACAATGCGGTTATGCCTCTAAGTCGTGCTCCGACACATGGGAGATATAGCCTCATCGTGGGTGTCATAACACTAGGCCACATTGTTGGAGGCGGCAATGTGAATTTGTAGGGTGTATCTGAGCTTGTCACCTTTGGGACAAGCGAGGACAATGTCGGGTCCCAGACCGGTTCGCATCTTCGAGCCGTCAGAGTGCAGCCGCCAATGGGTGAGGTCCAAAGCTGGCGGCAGGTACTGGGTCTCGACCCAGTAGACGAGGAAGTCGGCCAGTGCTTGGTACATGATAGCAGTGCGTGGCTGGTAGAAAATAGCGTAGGGGGCCAGCTCGATGGCCCACTTGGCCACTCGGCCTAATGCATCTCTGTTGCCTATGATCTCGGCAAGTGGTGCAATGCAGACAACCATGATGGAATGCTCTTGAAAGTACTGCTTGAGCTTCTTGGCGGCAAAGTACACGCCATAGCACATCTTCTGGTAATGGGGGTAGTTCTGTTTGTAGGCCGACATCACCTTACTTAAGTAGTACACTGGCCTCTGGACCGGCTGTGCTCTGCCGTCTTCTGGGCACTCTACCACAATGACAGTGCTGACCACCCGGATAGTGGTGGCAATGTAGAGGAACATGGGCACCTTCGCAACCGGAGCCGCCAGGATAGGCGGCGTAGTCAGCATCTTCTTGAGCTGGAGGAAGGCCTCGTCCGCCTTGTCGTTCCACTCTAAGTGAGTGGTTTTCTTCATCAATCGGTATAGTGGAACAGCCTTCTCGCCCAGCCAACTGATGAAGCGGCTGATGGACGCCAAGCAGCCAGTGAAGTTCTGGACGTCACGCAGTCGGGTGGGTCTCTCCATCCACTCAATGGCCTTGATCTTCACATGGTTGCACTTGATGCCGCATTCTGAGACAAGGAAGCCAAGGAGTTAGCCGGTTGGGACTCCAAAGACACACTTTTCTGGGTTGTGCTTGATTTAAAAATGGCACAGATTGTTAAAAGTCTCCTTGAGATCTTCTAAAAGAGTGCCATGCTTCTCCGTCTTCACCATAATATCATCTACATAGACGTCGGTATTTCCACCGAGTTGCTTGAGGAGGCACTTCTGCATGCAACGCTGGAAAGTGGCACCAGCATTTCTCAGGATGAATGTCATGGTCAGCTGGTAGAAGGCTCCGAATGGGGTGATGAAGGCGGTCTTCATCCGATTGGCTGGACTCAGCTTGATCTGGTGGTAGCCAGAGTAGGCCTCAAGGAAAGACAGCAGCTCGCATCCGGCTGTGGAGTCTATCACTTGATCAATCCGGGGCAGAGCAAATGGATCTTTGGGGCAGGCTTTGTTGAAGTTGGTGTTGTCAATACACATGCGCCACTTGTTATTCTTGTTCAGCACGAGGACTGGGTTGGCAAGCCATTCTGGAAAGAACACTTCCATAATGAAGCCGGCCGCCAGGAGTCGGGCTATCTCTTCACCAAGAATTCTTTTCTTTTCTTCTAACAGGCGGCGGAGGAGCTGCTTGAAAGGTTTTGCATCTGATCTGATATGTAGCTTGTGCTCGGCAAAATCCGTCGGAACACCCGGCATGTCCTTGGGAGACCATGCGAAAATGTCCCGATTCTCATGGACGAAATCGATGAGCTCGCTTTCCTATTTGCTATCGAGGTTGGTACCCACGATAGCGTGCCTCTACCGGTGGTCAGGGTCCAAGGGGATCTTCTTTGTTTCTTTGGCCGGCTGGAAAGAACTCGTGGCTTCCGACTCCTTGGGGTCTGGTGACAGGTCCGGCTGCTTGCTGGTCATGGCCACAACCCGGTCAAGGAGCTTCTTCTCGGCAGCAATCATGAGGGACTTGGCTAGCTGGCTGCTAGCAGTAGCATAGGCGGCCGACTTCTTGTAGTCATCGGCTATGGTGATAATGCCCTTGGTTCCCGGCATCTTAATCTTGAGGTAGGCATAGTACGGCACATGTAAGTGCATCTAGTGCCACACCTAGTTGGTTTTGGAGTATTGACGACAAACCTGGTTGAGGGACTAATGTGTTTGTGAGAATTGCAGGATAACACAGGTAGTAGTCCCTCACTGATTCGGTTTACCTACCGGAGATGACCCCTAAAAATGTATGAAGACATTGAAGACAAAGGTGGTATGTGAAGGTATTCACATTGAAGACTATGACAAGAGAAGACATTGTGTGAAGACTATGGAGCACGAAGACTTAGTTGTTTTGTTGTTTCGTTTTCTTCTTTGTTGAGTCATAGGAACCACCGTACTGTTAAGTGGGGTCCAGGTGAGATTGATGCTTAAACAAAATCCTATGTCTTCGAGCGAAGACAATGAGAGCAAATCTTATCCAGAGCTGGATAAGTCAGCTTTGCTTGTAGCTCAAGTAAAGTTGTCGTGTGTGTTTGAAATCTGACTGTTGGAACACATGTCAGTTCCTTAGTGACCCAGGGTCATTTCGGACAAATCAGGTCGGGTTGCCTAGTGGCTATAAATAGCCCACCCTCTACACCATAAATTGGTTGGCTGCTTAGAGTTAGTGCACGGCTTTTTGTTATTTGAGAGCAACCCACCTCGAAGCCTTTGAGAGAAATCCTTGCGAGGACAAAGCCCTAAACACCCAAAGCCAAAGAGTGTTAGGCATGAATTGAGTCTTCTTGTCTGTGTGATCTGAAGACTTATTACACTTGAGGACTGTGAATCCTCCAGCCGGATAGGCGTCGCGTTCTGAGCATCCAAGAGTCATTGCGGATTGCCGGTGAACGAAGTCTGTGAAGGTTTGGAAGTCTACCTTGAAGACTTACCAGAGTGATTGGGCGAGGACTGGGTGTCCTTAGCTCAAGGGGAATAAGGTGAAGGCGCGGTCTTCTGAGTTGAATCTTAGCCTCCCTAACCGGACGTACAGTTGTCACAGCAACTGGAACTGGTCCAACAAATCATTATCTTCAACGAGCAACTGGTTCTATCGTTCCCATCCCTTTATCAACAGTTGGTCCTTGTGAAGTCATTGCCTGTTTGCATTATCTATTTGTCTTCATTTTGTAACTGCTTGTTCTGATTGGCTTCATACTATCTTCCACCCTGATCTATACTGCCTAGCTGCTATTAGTCGTTGTGCTTTCACTTCATTGGATACTTGACTATGGCTTGCCTAGTGTAGTCTACCTTCCGCTGCATGGTAATAGGTTTGTTTCTATCGTTTGTCTTCGAAACTTCCGTGTTTTGAAGAATTTCATAAAAATCGCCTATTCACCCCCCCTCTAGTCGATCACTAGCACTTTCAATTGGTATCAGAGAAAGGTACTCCCTTGTTCTGTGTGATTCGGTTTAACCACCTGGAGTTTTAGCTATGTAGACTGTAGGGATAATCAAAGTCTCTGCTGCGTGCCCAGTCTTCAATGGAACTGAATATCCCTACTGGAAGAATAAGATGCGCATGCATCTTGAAGCCATTGATGTCGACCTCTAGTATGTTGTCAAGAATGGTGTCCCCAAGGCTAGTGAAGGTGTCACCGCTGCTGATGCCAAGAAGTTCGTTCAACTGGATTCCACTGCCAAGAATATCATCTGTGGTCATCTGACCAAAGGACAGTATGGCCGTGTGAGTGCTATGGAAACATCCAAGCTAGTCTGGGACTGGCTCTCCAAGGTCAACGGAGGCGTCTCAATCCAGAGAGATCAAAGGATCAGTGTCCTACGCAACCTCTTCAACCGCTTCAAGAGAAACGACAATGAGAATGTTCAGCTCACGTTTGATCGACTCACTGACATCACAAATGAGCTTCAAGCTATTGGTGCTACTGAGATCACCAAGCATGAAATCGTCAAGACACTCCTGAGATCACTTGACAACTCGTTTGACACCCTAGCCCTGATGATTCAAGAACGCCTTGACTTCAAGACACTCGATCCGTCTGACATACTTGAAAGGCTCGACACACATGAGTTTTAGCTTTCTGAGAAAGGAGACATCTACGGTCCCAACTATGGGCGAACTCGTGCTTTGAAGCCAAAAGTTGTTTCCTCATCTGAAGAAGAATCTGACTGCAGTTCAGATGATCCTAAAGACATTGGAAAGGAGCTTGCTATGCTTGTGAAGAAGTTCCAGAAATTCACCAAGAAGAAAGGCTTCAGAAAGTCCTCACGGTCCAGCTCAAGGAATGATGAAGCTTCTGCTCATGACTACAAGAAGAGAACATGCCACAAGTGCAAGAAACCTGGTCACTACATCTCTGAGTGTCCACAGTGGGAAAATGAGAACAACAAGAAGAAGAAGAGCAAGGAATATGATTCTGACGACAAGAAAAAGAAGAAATACTCAAAGTCTTCTTCCAAGTCTTCATCAAAGTCTACATCACACAAGAAGAGCTCATCTGGCAAGGCCCGTGCGTTTGTCGGCAAGGAAATGGATTCAGAGGAGGAGTCTGCTTCTGAGGAGGCGGAGGTGGAGTCTGAGGAGGAGTCCGATTCTGGCGTTGCATGTCTGGCTACAGCCTATGTTGCCAAGTCTATCTTCAACACTGAAGACAATGACTTCGTCACCGACGCCGATGCTAATGACAAGGACAACTCCGCTCCCACCTACTGCTTCATGGCACGCAGTGCCAAGGTAAACTCACGCACCACTCACTATCAAACATCAAGTGAAATGACTCTAATTGTGGTTCCAAACCCAGCTACAAAACACTTGCTAAAATTGCCACTGAACAACGGAAAGCTATGGAAAATATACAAAAACTGTTAGACAAAAGCTTATGACCTGTTAGACGCTGAAATGACTCGATCTCAGTCCTTAATTGAAGACATAAAAATTGTCATGTTAAGTATGAGGAGCTTGAAAGTCGTCATGAAACGCTCTCAACAACTCATGAAAAGCTTTCTTATGATTATCTTCAAAGGAAGCAAGAACTTGAGAAATTGAGAGCGGCTCATGAAGATCTTCAAAAGGAAAACAAGTCACTTCGCGCCAAACAGATCAGTCCCGCTTAGGAAGGATTTGAACCACCATGTCTTAAATGCATTGAGCGTGATAACGCTACTTCTGTTGCTGGATGTTCTACTGCTGCTATTGTTGCAATATCTTCAACTGTTGATGTGGTAACTAACCCCTCTACTGAGGATGCCACTGCTATTGCTGATGAACATGCTAGGTTGAAGACATTGCTTGAAACAGGGATGTACAAAAGTCTCAAAGGGCATCAGACTCTATGTGATATCCTCAAAAGGCAGATTCTGAACCGAAACCCTAGGAAAGAGGGTGTCGGATTCGAAAGGAAAATGAATGCTGATGGCTCTTACTGGAAACCTGAGCAGTACCCCAAAACCACATGGGTTGCTGCAAAGGAACCTTCAATGGATCCATCCACCCTATCTGGCTTCACTTGCGCTAATCCCATTGTCGTTGATGAATCCTTTGGTGCAAACTATAAACTGTTTAAGAATCAGAATGGTGAAGTGTTTGCCAGGTATATTGGTACTAACTGCAGGAATGGGCCACCTATGAAGAAAGTTTGGGTGCCGAAAAAGTGTCTGGAAAATCTTCCTGTGAATGTCGTCATGACACCACAAGTGAAGAAGACAAACCCCAGACCACAGGCTTCATATGGTCCAAAGGCTTCATACAGACAGAGGACTCACCTGAGTCGCACTAACGCAAATGTTTTGCAAGGAAACAATACTCAGGCCCATGAATATGAGCGCGTTTCATCAAACCGCCATGTCCATGAGATCCAAAACTACTCTGCTTATTCTTATGAGTAGTATTGTCCACTTGCAAGACTATTTGCTAGGGCTCCCAGGCCAAAGTTCTCAAATGTTGCAATTAGACTCATTGCTTCGAAGCCACCCTTGAAGATGTGGGTGGCTAAGAAAGCTTAACTCCCTTTTGCAGGGAAAGGTCTCCGGTCGAAAATCAAATGCGTCTGAAGCTATTGCTGGGGACCTTAAACATCTTGTAGGGCACAAGATCAAATGCCCAAATAGTCTTATTATGTACTTTGTTCCTGAGTTGCTTGCTACTTGCCCTATCAGTCCTAACCTTGATCTAAGCTTTAATAATCCTCTTGCTCGTCAAATGTTTATGCTTCACAATGCTCTTCGTAAAGCCTATCCCCCTAACTTCTCTGTAGGGTATGACACCAGCTGCTTCAGAATGGATTATTGATAGTGGATGTACTAATCACATGACTGGCAAGCGAAGTCTTCTCATGGACTCAATCTTACGTCCATCTGACAAGAGTCACATGACATTTGCTGATACTGGTAAAAGCAAGGTATTGGGTGTAGGTAGAGTTACAAACTCAAGGGATCAGCACATGGATAAAGTGATGCTTGTTGAATCCCTTGGTTTCAACTTAATGTCTGTCTCAATGCTTTGCGATTTGAATATGATTGTGATGTTTGGAAAATATCGTTGGCTTGTTCTAATGCAATCTGACAAGTCTCTAGTCTTTGAAGGGTATCGAAAAGATGATTTGTACATGGTAGATTTCTCAGCAGGACCATAGCTTGCCGTATGTCTTCTTGCAAAAGCTTCAGAATGCTGGCTCTGGCATCGGAGGCTAGGGCATGCTGGCATGAGGAACTTGCATACTCTTGCAAAGAAGAAGCACGTCATAGGCATGGAGGGTGTCAAGTTCAAGAAGGATCACTTATGCGGTGCCTGCGAAGCAGGAAAGATGACGAGGGCCAAGCATCCCTCGAAGACAATCATGACAACAACTCAACCCTTCGAACTGCTACACATGGACCTCTTCGGTCCCACTCACTACTCAACTCTTACTACTACTGCTTGTCTCTATGGTTTCGTCATTGTTGATGATTATTCAAGGTATACATGGGTGCATATAATCCTCTACAAGATTGAAGTGCAGGATGTCTTCAGACGATTCGCCAATCGAGCCATGAACAACTATGGCGTCAAGATCAAGCACATCAGAAGTGACAATGTCACTGAATTCAAGAACACCGGCCTCGACACTTATCTTGATACCTTGGGCATCACTCATGAGTTCTCAGCTCCATACACACCGCAGCAGAATGGCATCGTGGAACGCAAGAACAAAACACTCATTGAGATGGCTCGGACGATGCTCAATGAATACAAGACTCCAAGGAAGTTCTGGCCTGAAACCATTGATACTGCATGCCATGTCATCAACCGTGTTTATCTTCACAAGCTTCTGAACAAAACATCCTATGAGCTCCTGTAAGAAGCCAAATGTCAGTTACTTCAGAGTATTTGGTGCCAGGTGCTGGATCAAGGATCCACATCACACTTGAAAATTTGCACCGAAAGCACATGAAGGTTTTATGCTTGGTTACGGAAAGGATTCGCACTCCTACAGAGTCTTCAACCTCTTTCACTATAAAGTGGTTGAAACTATGGATGTGCGGTTCGATGAGACTAACGGCTCGCAAAAAGAGCAGCAGTTAAATGTGCTAGATGAAGTTCCATCCAGTGAATCCATCAAGCTTATGGGAACTGGAGAAATCATACCGTCTGAAGCACAGCCTGAAGAGGAACTCATCATCTCTGCACCTGATCAACCTGAAGACAATGCTCAGCATGAAGACAATCCTTCTAACGATGACAATGATCAGCAAGAGCAAAATCTTCATCATGTTCATCCTCGTGTTGCAAATGAAGTACAGATTGAGAGAATAATTGATAGCATCAATGCACCTGGTCCACTCACTCGTTCTAGGGCAACACAACTAGCAAATTTCTATGGGCACTTCGCATTCGTATCAATATCTGAACCCAAGAAAGTTGATGAAGCCTTCATGGAACCTAAATGGATTCAAGCTATGCAAGAAGAGTTTCAATAGTTTGAGCTGAATAATGTATGGGAACTGGTCAAGCGTCCTGATCCTCGTAAACACAATATCATAGGCACTAAATGGATATATCGCAACAAGCAAGATGAGCATGGTCAAGTTGTCAGAAACAAGGCTCGTCTCATTGCTCCAGGATACACTCAAGTTGAAGGAATTGACTTCGATGAAACATTTGCTCATGTGGCTAGGCTTGAAGCTATACGCATACTGCTGGCCTATGCAAATCATCATAACATTCTTCTGTATCAAATGGATGTGAAGAGTGCTTTTCTCAACGGCAAGATTGAAGAAGAAGTGTATGTTGCACAACCGCCTGGCTTTGAAGATCCAAAACATCCTGACATGGTTTACAAGCTTAACAAGACACTGTATGGCCTCAAACAAGCCCCTCATGCTTGGTATGACACACTCAAGGACTTCCTGAAGAGCAAAGGCTTCAAACCTGGTTCCCTGGATCCCACGCTCTTCACGAAGACATATGATGGTGAACTGTTTGTGTGCCAAATGTATTTGGATGACATTATCTTCAGCTACACTAATCAGAAATACAGTGATGAGTTTGGATACATGATGCAAGAGCAATATCAGATGTCCATGATCGGTGAGCTGAAGTTCTTCATTGGTCTTCAAATACGACAGAAATGCAATGACATCTTCATATCTCAAGAGAAATACCTCAAGGATTGCCTGAAGAAGTTTGGAATGCAAGACTGCAAAGGTTACACGACGCCAATGCCTACCAAGAGTCATCTAGATTCTGACGCCAATGGTAAAGAGTTCGATCAAAAGGTATACCGCTCCATGATTGGTTCTTTGCTTTAATTATGTGCATCTAGGTCAGATATCATGCTTAGTGTTTGCATGTGTGCCTGATTCCAAGCGGCACCAAAGGAATCGCATCACTTAGTTGTGAAGCGAATTCTTCGATATTTGGTTTGCCCCCCAACACTAGGATTATGGTATCCAAAGGGCTCAGAGTTTGATCTAGTTGGATTCTCGGATGTTGATTATGCTGGTGACAAGGTGGATCGCAAGTCTACATCAGGCACATGTCACTTTCTGGGACGATCACTTGTGTGTTGGTCTTCAAAGAAGCAGAACTGTGTATCTCTCTCCACTTCTGAATCTGAATACATTGCTGCTGGATCTTGCTGCGCTCAGCTTCTATGGATGAAGCAAACACTCAAAGACTATGGCATTCATCTGAAGCAAGTGCCACTCTACTGCGACAATGAAAGCGCCATCAAGATCGCCAACAACCCAGTTCAGCACTCGAAGACAAAGCACATTCAGATTCATCATCACTTTCTCAGAGATCATGTCATGAAGGAAGATATTGATATCATTCACGTCAACACTGAAGAGCAGTTGGCAGATATCTTCACAAAGCCCTTGGATGAGAAAAGATTTTGCAAGTTGCGGTGTGAGCTAAATATCTTGGAATCCTCAAATGTCCTGTGATCATGCCCACATCCTAACACTTATGCATGTTGACGACTTAGATGTGCAAACACACGAAGTAACGTATATCTTCAACTAATGAAGACTTACACTCTAAGTGTGCATAAATTAACGCGGAATTTGACTTCGGAGCGCCATGATAATTGTGCGCCGTGTCTGGGTCTAATATTTCCTATACGGTGGGTAACGCCACCACCAAACTTTTGTTTGGAGTACTTTCTATTGGCGTTGCATTTGCAAAGTCTTCGCATTTGGTTTGTCTTCATTGTTAACATGGCTTCAAGTTTATCTTCAATATACTGATTTGGTTTCTGTCCTCTACAACATTCACTTATAGCTATGTCTTCTAGTTGAATCTTTTGAACTAAGTGAATGTGATCGGACCCTGACCTTTCTATGCTCCCGTCTTAAGTCTATCTATCCAAATCATATGCATTCTATTGAAACTGTTGAATCTCTTCGATGCGTCCTTGTTAGCAGAAGATACAGAGACAAACATTAAATCTGTTTTAAATGCTTAATCCTTTTTGCCTGAAACCCGGAGAAGCGGGAACGACTACCCGACAATCCAGGCGTGCGTGGGAACGTGGAACAACCTCCAATGAGTTGCATGATCGCCACGTGTCCTTCAAATGTGAACCACCAGGGGCACCTGCGTAATAATGGTGTGTCGTCCCTGTCCCTATAAATAAACGCCACACCCCAGTCATTATCTCTTCTTCCACTCTCGCACAAACCCTAGCGCCACCGCTAGCCCTCGACGACGCCGGCGACGAAGCTCTTAGCTGCCGCGACCTCACCGACGCCATCATCACGCCGGCCACGGACATCGTCTTCTTCGCCGTCATCGTAGGTGTCCTCCGTCGCCAAGTTAGGACACGGAAGATCGAACTGCTCAGCCTCATCTCCTACTCTGTCTAGCAGTTCCTCGAGTGGTAAATAAAAACTCCTTTTTACAGTCCTTTTGATCCGATAGATTCATCCTTTTTCAACCACAAGTGGTTTCTGTTCCTACAAGTTGGATCTATCTCGTTCTGCATCTCATAGCATGCCTAGTATGTTCACTTATGCTTCACAAAGTAGTTAGATTCCTCATGTGTACTTATTCATGGATTCGTACAAATCTGGAACCAACTCTCTACATATGAGTGAATGTCTTCGCACTGTGAGGTCAATGACATCTAAAACTGATTTATCTTCAAAATCTTCTGAGAATGCATATGAACTCTTCCCCTTCCCTCGCATCTCTAATGCTTTCACAGGTACATGTCCGTGGGAGAATCCCTTGGTTCTCATAGTCTGCATTCATTTGCAAAGTTCTTATAGCATCACATAAATTCTCCTAAAGCCAGTTCCTGTCTATCAGTAGACGGAAGACTTTGATAGTGTTGAAGCCTTTCAGTCTAAACTTCATAGCAACTGAAAAATCAGTCAGGAAGGGCGGCAGACAGCGCCATGGAAACACTGCTAAGGACCTGCCACCAGATCTCTATGAGCTATAGAAGTCAGATCCAGAAGAAACCTATGGAGAATGCAAGAACCGAATCCAATGGATTCGAAGACATTGGGCAGAGGAATGGTTCAAGTACAGATTCGTCACCAAGGAGTATGCTGAGAAGAATGCCTTAAAGGGCCCCTGGGGAGATATAATATACAAAAGTCTTCAGCCCAAGTCGAAGTCCGAAGCTATTGCTCAACGCTTCTACCCCTGCATGATTCGTGGACCTCAGCCTGCTAATGCCGACCCATCCTCTCTGTCATGGTGTCGTGAAGATAATATGTTCAAGCGCAACTATCAGGCTGCAAAGAACTCGGCCAAGGAAAACAAGAAGTCTTTGGGATTAGACTTCAACCCAGGCCCCTCTGCACCACGTGCTGACGGCACACGCGAAGCTGAACCCAATCTTATTGGGCCCTTCTACAACTTAGAAGGTCTCATCGCTCACATTCAGGTTCAAGGGGCAGCCGTGGACCACTCTGCAGATGACGATGATTCTGACGAGGCGCCTGCACCACCGAAGCCTGTGAAGCAAAATAAACCAAAGGCTTCAAAGCCCCCCTCTGCACCAAAGGTCTCATGGGCGAAGCCTCTGGCCACTGCACCTCCTGAAGCCAGTGTGCGATATGAAGATCTCTCACGCATCTCCAAGTCTGACAAGTTGAAAAAGCCCTTGCAACCCACTAGTCAAGCACTGACCCCTACTGCTGTTTTGAGAAACGAGAATGACGCCATTGATCTTTCCAGCGACGACGATCTTGGCGATGACGCTCTTGAGCAATTGATAAAGAGCACGCAAGAGGCGTAAATCTTCAATGATCTTCCCCTCTTTGATGTGGAAATCTTGTACAAGTTTATTGATGAATGGTTTGACAGCCCAGACCTCAGTTTTGATGATCTTCAGCTCCCGATTGGCCTCAGCGTCTCCTTCCATGGAGCCATTGCTCCTGAGTTGGCTCTTGCCCAGAAGATTGTTGAGCTAAAGCACAAAATTGACTATGAAAAGGCTCAGTTCAAGAAGCACATGGCCAAGCTCAATGTTGAAGACATTGAAAACTTCAAGGTCATGATGCATGAGCTCAAGGAGGCATTCCACAAGAAACGAGAAGAAGCAAAAGGTTCTCGTGACCGCATGAAGAATCTTGCTGCCAAATGTGTTCAAGGCTACAATGAAGCTGAAAAGCGCAAGGCTTTGGGGCGACCAGGCATCGACCCCAGGATGGCTGCCAAGAAGAAGAAGAAGCCAGCTGTGGCCGAACCAGAAGCATCAAGGCAGGAAGCACCTCACATTGTCTTCCCGGCCAGTATGACAGGCTCGAAGCCTAAGGCCCCCATAGTGGCTTCAGAGTTCAAGAAAACTAGAGCAGCTGAAGCCGAAGCCAGAAAGCGCAAGACCAAAGCCACCACTGATGATGCTCCCCCAACCAAGAAAAGGAAAACAAAGAAGAGAGACCGGGCTGCTTCCACAGAGCCCCTTGTCGTCGAGCCGATCTCAGTGGCTCGTCCTGCATCTGAACATCGTGAACGTCGTCTGGTAGTTCATGAGCCTGCTTCCATAGAGGCTCCTAAAGCTGAAGAGAATCCAGCTGTTGACCCCACCACAGCTGAAGACATTGGTCCTCACGACAATGTTGAAGATGATGAAGTCCTTCCTCAGATCAAGCTCAATTTGGTATCATCGCCTGTTCTCACGAACAGCAAACTCATCAGCATTGGTCGTCCATTGACGCCAATTGCTCAGGATGACTCATGGGCTGATCACCCTCAAGAATCCCCTCGTGGTGAAGAAACACCAGTCACTCCCCCACCACAGGTCACCACTCTGGTGATTGACAATGAAGAATTTGAGGCCCAACCAACTCCATCTCCACAGGCGTCGCCAGCATTTCGCAGGCTTCGCAAAGGACCAAGGCCACAGGTCACATTTTCAAGTGTTCCAGAAGGAGAAGAGTGCCAATCTGTCTCACGCGAAGTGTTTCCTGAAGCCTCTCCTACCGTGAACATCCCTGAATCTGAAGCCAAAGGGCTGAAGATATTTCGGTTGCATCAGCCGATGAAGAAGAAGAACCACATGATGAAGAAAGAGTTGCTACACCCCCGTCCAACCCTGTAGTTGTTCTCGAGGAGAACGTGTCTGACCCTCCAGCTCCTGAAGTGGAGGTTACCAATACTGAGGCGGCCACCAACATCAACACTGAAGCCAATGACGTTGTCATGGCTGAAGCTAATGTGGCGCCTGAAGCTAATGTGGTGCCAGATGACGCTGCACTTGAAGCTTATGCTGCACCTGATGCAAATCTGCAGCTTGAAACCAATGCCTCTTCTCCTGTACCACCTCCCAGGCCACACACCATCGAGCAAGCATATGATCGTGGTCAGCTTGTGACCGTCCCCTGGCCAATTCTAGTTCCTCCGCCTGCTCCCGGACCTCAATTTGCCTATCATGTGGAGCACAGGCCTCAGGTCCAGAATCCAAAGCCTAGGCTACCATGATTTCCAGGTACTGCAATGTCACTAGGATCATTTAATCTGAATGGATTCAAGGCACACAACACATTCTTCGACAGTGACAAGAACCCCTACACAAGGCCAAGAATCTCTTCGGACTGATTCTGGAGTTATCAGCAGCGAAGCTATTATTCATGCATCTTGTACAATCAGGGATGCATCTTCCCACATATGTGTCTTGATTGTGAAGCCATTGCTGGACTGCCATGCCTTGAAGAAGCCCTTGACTGCTTCCGTGATGCGGTTCTGCTCAACTTTGTGACTGCCAAGGAACACTGGAATGAAGAACTTCTACTTCAATTCTATGCTACCCTCCACATTCGTGGATACAACAGGGATCCGAAGACTTGGATCCTTCAGTGGATGACAGGTGATGTCCATCATGAAGCTAAAGCCCAAGACATCATTGAGCTCACAGCCCTGCCCACTCATGGTGAATACTATGAACCAGGTTGTCAACAACACCAGAATGCTTTGGAGAGCATTTTTCAGAAGCCAGAACCCAACATGAGTCAAATGCTGAGCATGATGAAGCCTTTGCCACGCGACGCTGAATACCCGACCGAATTCTTTGTTGAAGACCTAGAGTATTTGCCCCGCACCATTTACCATATCATCAGAAAAACTCTATGGCCTGTCAAAGGGCATTCCTCTGCAGTGAAGCTTGAAGGAGCGATGAAGACCTTGGTTTTCTATATCTTCAATGGCATCAGCTTCAATGCTCAAGACTTCTTCATCAGGCAGTTGGCTGCATCTGGCTCCGACATCTTTGGTCTGAAGTTCTATTCTCCATGGGAATGCGCCTTATCAAGCTTCACTCTGCCTTCAACTATCAACCGTCTGCGCACAATCATCTTGTATTCCTGCCAAAGGTTGATCTATCTGTTGAAGCTATTTACCCAGAGCCTGCTAAGGATCCAATCTATCTTCACAACGTGGATCGTCAAAGCTTCACCCAGCCCATTGAAGGAGTTCAGGCAGCCTCTCATGTTTATCCCTTGGCTGGCAACACATGTGCCCCTTGTGCCCAAACTGACGCCACTGGAAGCACCATTACCCAAAGGCCTCGGAAGCGATCTCATGTTCTCATTGACCGAGAGCTTCTCGTCGTGCTACATCAGAAACAGGATAAGCATCATGACTGGCTTAAGCGTCAGATGCAAATCCTCTTGGTGGGCGTCAATCACATTCGCAATCTTGCCACCAAGAATGCCTTTGTTACACATGAAACCTGTCAGAGGTCTTGGAAGAGTTTGACATTGCTTAGTGCTAAAGCTAATCTGCAAGACGATGGCTTCACAGAAAGATTCAAGTTTGACTCAACTCCTCCAAGGAATGCTCACTTGCGTCGGACTCCCTCACTTGAAGACTCTAAGTATTCGTCCTCAGCTGCAACAGTGAATGCCAGAGTCATCGATGACCAAGATGATGCCACTTCACCACCTCCAACTTTAGCGCGTGTCGACACTGCACCGAGTTCTTCTGCACCATCGAACCTCAACGACGGCCCTGCTGCTTCGCCTGCACCTCATGGGAACGAGTAGAAGCTCCATGTCTTCAAACCTTTTTGGTCCTTACTGACAAAAGGGGGAGAAGCATATGAGTTGATAGTCTTCAAGCGGGTCCATATGGGTGGTTGCCTTACTTTTGATACATTTGCCAAGTGCTTACAACTCTCGCTTTTGAAACATTTGGTTCATTTTTGAATTGTAACACTTAAACTTGTTGGTCTTCTGCTACCTTTTCGACACTATGTGATGCGATGATAAATTCCGCATGTGCGACGATAAATTCCGCATGAAGTCATCTAGCAGACTTCCATTTTTTTCATTACGCATGTCATTATCTTCGATATATCCTTCCATGCATGATGAAATGTCTTCATAAGTAGAAGAGGAGCTCCACAAGTAGAACCTGCCATGTGCATTTGAATTCAAAAGCAAAATACTTATATGCACATCTTCAGGGGGAGCTTTCCTGCTACCTATGAAGACAATACTTAAATCCTTTACAATTTCACATACTTTTATCCCTGTTGAAAACTTCAACCAGTTTGTCATCAATCACCAAAAAGGGGGAGATTGTAAGTGCATCTAGTGCCACCCCTAGTTGGTTTTGGAGTATTGACGACAAACCTGGTTGAGGGACTAATGTGTTTGGGAGAATTGCAGGATAACACAAGTAGTAGTCCCTCACTGATTCGGTTTACCTATCGGAGATGACCCCTAAAATGTATGAAGACATTGAAGACAAAGGCGGTATGTGAAGGTATTCACATTGAAGACTATGACAAGAGAAGACATTGTGTGAAGACTATGGAGCACGAAGACTTAGTTGTTTCGTTGTTTTGTTTTCTTCTCTGTTGAGTCATAGGAACCACTGTACTATTAAGTGGGGTCCAAGTTAACCAGTCAGAATGACTGAAGTGATGCTTAACCAAAATCCTATGTCTTCGAGCGAAGACAATGAGGGCAAATCTTATGCAGAGCTGGATAAGTCAGCTTTGCTTGTAGCTCAAGTAAAGTTGTCGTGTGTGTTTGAAATCTGACCATTGGAACACGTATCAGTTCCTTCGTGACCTAGGGTCATTTCGGACAAATCAGGTCGGGTTGCCTAGTGGCTATAAATAGCCCACCCCCTACACTATAAATTGGTTGGCTACTTAGAGTTAGTGCATGACTTTTTGTCGTTTGAGAGCAACCCACCTCGAAGCCTTTGAGAGAAATCCTTGCGAGGACAAAGCCCTAAACACCCAGAGCCAAAGAGTGTCAGGCATCACTGAAGTCTTCCTATCTGTGTGATCTGAAGACTTATTACACTTGAGGACTGTGAATCCTCCAGCTGGATGGGCGTCACGTTCTGAGCATCCAAGAGTCATTGTGGATTGCCGGTGAACGAAGTCTGTGAAGGTAAGTCAACCTTGAAGACTTACCAGAGGGATTGGGCGAGGACTGGGTGTCCTTAGCTCAAGGGGAATAAGGTGAAGACGCGGTCTTCTGAGTTGAATCTCAGTCTCCCTAACCAGACGTACAGTTGTCACAGCAACTGGAACTGGTCCAACAAATCATTTTATTCAACGAGCAACTGGTTCTATCCTTCCCATCTCTTTATCAACAGTTGGTCCTTGTGAAGTCATTGCCTATTTGCATTATCTATTTTTCTTCACTGTGTAACTACTTGTTCTGATTGGCTTCATACTATCTTCCGCCCTGATCTATACTGCCTAGCTGCTATTAGTCGTTGTGCTTTCACTTCATTGGATACTTGACTATGGCTTGCCTAGTGTAGTCTACCTTCCGCTGCAAGGTAATAGGTTTGTTTCTATCGTTTGTCTTCGAAACTTCCGTGTTTTGAAGACTTTCATAAAAATCGCCTATTCAACCCCCCCCCCTCTAGTCGATCACTAGCACTTTCAGCACCGCCATGAACTTGGCTAGAGCCGGCCGGCCTAGGAGCGCATGGTAAAGGTTCTCTAGGTCAACTACCTCAAACCAAATTGACTCTCGGCGAAAGTGATCTTTGTCTCGAGGACATCTATCTTGATCTTGTCGATTGGTGAGCAGGAAAGGCCAGGTACAATGCCATGGAAAACAATCTGACTGGGCTGGAGTTGTCTATCTTTGATGTGCAGTTTCTCCATGGTGTCACGGTAGAGGATGTTGATGCTGCTACTGCCATCTATCAGGACTCGGGAGAAACAAGCAGCTCCCCTATCTGTCGAAAAGGTGGCATCCAACACCAAGGCATAGGAACCCGGGGAAGGCATCACCTTCGAGTGGTCTGCACGGCTCCAACTAATGGGCTTCTTGGACCAGTGCATGAACTCTGGGGCTTCTGAAGCGACAGCATTCACCTCACGGCGCTGTTGACGCCAACTGTGTCTGTCATCAGCCACACTGGTCAAGATGATGTAGGCCACGTGTTCTTTGGGGAATTCATCTTGGACGGCGGCAACAGGGCGGACCGCCGGCAGCGGAGGAGCCAGAGCCGGCTGGCCAGCGGGTGGAGGCGACAGTCCTTTGCCCTTTGGTGATTTGGGTGAGCCAGTGGCACTTTCGGGTGGAGTGATTGGATGGCTTCGCACCGCTATGGAACTTCCAGGGAGCATTGAGCGTTTTCTCATAGGAGAAGGCGGGTAACCAAGCAAGCTTGCCTCCCTCTGACGCTTGGGACCGGGCTGTAACACCCCAGATGTAACTTGCCATATTTGTACTCCGACTCTTGCCATTTCTGCTTTAAGTTATGAGATTCCCTTCGTGGTTGGGTTTTGTCTTTGTTTTGCATTTTGTTCATGTCATGCATTTCACATCATGTCATCATGTGCATCTCTTTTGCATACGTGTTCGTCTAATGCATCCGAGCATTTTCCCCGTTGTCCGTTTTGCAATCTGACACTCCTACGTGCGCCGGCGTACCCCTTTTGTCTTTTTTTGTGAGCGGGTGTTAAAGTTCTCCGAATGGACCGAGATTTGCCAAAGGGCATTGGTACACCACCGGTAGACCTCTGGTCAAATTTCGTTCCATTTGGAGTCCGTTTGATACTCCAACGGTTAACCGGGTAACCGGGAAGGCCTCTTGTGTGTTGCATCCCAACACCCCTCCAAAACAGCCCAATAACCCTTCCAAACCCCTTCCATGTCCTCCGTCGTCGTATCACAATCGTGTTGTTGAAAACTACAGCTCATTTGGACACTCCTACCTCTTCCTACCTATAAATATCTGCCCCTCCCCGATTTTTCACGCAGTCAAACCCTAGATCCAACACCTTCGTGCCGCCGGACACGTCCGCCACCGACGGACGTGTTCGCCACCTCTCTTAGCCAATCTGGGTGCACCATGTGTCCCCGGACCCATCCCCGCCGCCGCAGCCCGGCGAGCCCGAGGAGGGCCTGCCCGAGCCCATCGCCGCTCCCGCGCCTCCTCGCGCCCGATCGCCACTAGCGCCTGCCGCCCCGCCGCCCGTGCCCGCCGCCTCGCCGCCTGGCCGCCGCCCACCGCCTCACCGCCCTGCTCCGCCGGCTCCGCCCCGCCTTCGCCGAGGAACACCGCCGCCACGCCCCCTCGCGCACCGGCGACCCCAATGTGCCTGCGTCTCCCAGTCGTCTCCCTCCTCTCCGGCGGCTCCTCCGGCGACCTTCCGTTGATCCTCGAAGAGTGTGCCCTGAAACCCTAGATCTGGTTTGGAGGGGTATATTTTCTCTAAGTCCTTTTTCTGTAACTTGTTAATGCTCTGTTCACCGTAGCTCCGTTTCATGCATATAAGATATCAAAATGTTCATTGTGAGGTGCTCTTCATTTCATTCCATTGTAGAATGCTTGTTGGAGTTCATCTTGATGCCCTAATCGTTGATGCAAGAGTGCTATAAAATGTTTACTACTGCTACTTATCAGTTTAGGGTGATTTGTCATTTTTGTCACATTTGATGAGTGCTTCATATGAGCATGAGCTCTACATGTGTTTTGAACTATGCCATGCCATCTTTACAGGGGTGCTTGCCATGTATTTTTGTGAGCATTGTGGGTGTTACAAGTTGGTATCAGAGCCTTCCCCGACTTAGGAGCCCCTGCTTCATCGAATCGTTGACGTTGTTGAGTCTAGAACAAAATGTTCTGAGTCTTAGGATTATATATATCAAAGAGTAGGATTCCTTTTACTCCTCAGTCCCTTCATTGCTCCGGTGTGGCCTCCTGACGTAGAGTTTTGACTCTTCTCTCCTCAAATTTCACGAAAAAAATATTTAGGATCACGCGGGTATCTTGGAATCGTTCCGATGGTTTTGTGACGAGAACATTGTTCTTGGTGCCTCCTGACATTTAGGGGTTGTGGTAGTGTCCCGGGGAGTTGAGCTCCGAGGTGTTGTCGTCACAATTTTATAATTGCAGTTCTGCAATACCTGAGTTCACTGACATCGAAAATCTCTTTTATGCAGTTGTTGGTGAGATAACCTCGACGCCACCCGGTACTGGGGCGGGAGTTCGGGAGTATTGCCATAACTCGTATAACGGATGCTTTTCGAAGGCTGAGGTAAATGATTTCCGAAGGTTTCTTGGTTATGTGTTGAAGGATGGATACAGCTGGATGTAGGATTTGCTAGTTTTGGGTGAGATATTATGCTTCCCCTGTATCCCCAACACCTGATTGCATAACCAGAAAGTTTCGGGAGATTTATAGGTGGGAATTCAAGTACCTCTAGTATTTCTTTCCGCAGATATTTGGTTTATGATTGGGCAATCCTTACCAGTTATTTGTTCATATCCGTACCTTGTTGATTTATTCATCTACCTTTATCTAAGTGGCTTCTCAACTTAATGGAAGTGTGATGATTTACTTTGGAATGCATTCATTCATCCTTGTTTGAATGTGAAGACTTTATGTTGCAATTTCGATCCATTGATTTAGCTTGAATATATGTCTTTCAAGATGCTAACGGATGTCAATCTCTTCAGGATGGCTCCTCCAACGCATCAGAATCCGGATCGCAATGATGGGGATCAGTCGAACCCTCCGCCACCACCTCCACCTCCGGGGGCATGGCAAGCTGTCATGGCAGCCACCAACGCCAACACTCAGACGCTTTTGCAACTCTTGCAAGAGCGCAACCAAGGGCAAGGCAACCAAGGAAATTAAGGCCAAGGCAACAATCAGCCTCAGTTTGCTACCCTCAACCAGTTCCTCGCAAACCAGCCAAAGTCCTTCAGCAACTGTGTCGAGACCACAGACACCGACGACTGGCTCGTGGATATCTGCAAACATTTTGAGTGTAGCAATGTCAGGCCTGAGGACTTTGTCAAGTTTGCTTCGTTTCAACTCAAAGACCAAGCTACTGAGTGGTATCAACAATACACAGATTCCAAAGGAGGTCGTGTGATTACCTGGGATGATTTCCACCAAGACTTCAAAGCTCATCACATCCCACCAACTATTGCTGAGAGCAAGTGTGAGGAGTTCCGCAATCTCATGCAAGGCAGCCTGTCTGTGTATCAATACAATATCCAGTTTCAGAAACTCACTCGCTTCGCCAAACAAGACGTCCCTGATGAAAAGAGCATGATTTATCAATTCAGAGGTGGCCTCAGAGAAGATCTGCAATTAGCTCTCATTCTTCTTGAGCCGACTATGTTTGATGAATTCTACAACATGGCACTAAAGCAACAAGCTGCTCAGCTCAATTGTGAGGCATCTAAGAAGAGAGTCAGAGATGCAGTTCAATCTTCTTCTTCAACTCAAGTGGCAGCTAAGCAACAGAAGTTCTGGTTGCCTCCTCCTCCTCCGTTTCGTTATCCTTATCAGCATAAGAGCAAAGGTGGCAATGGATCTTCCCACCCACCAAACCCAGGCTATCAGAACAAAGCTCAGTCTCATATTCCAAGGTCAAGTGCTCCTTATCACTGTCCGCTCTCAGAGGTTACTTGCAACAAGTGTCAGTAGAAAGGGCACTATGCAAACAAGTGCTTCAACCAAAGGCGCCTTCCGCCTCCTCCTCTTGTGAGATCTGCCAGCAATGCAGTGGTCAAGGATAATACCAAGCATGCTAAGGTCAACATGATGAACGCAGCTCAGGCAGATGATTCTTCATAAGTGATCATGGGTAACCTTCCCGTTAACTCTATTCCTGCAAAAGTTCTTTTTGATACTAGTGCATCACATTCTTTCATGTCATTCCCATTTGCACCGGAGCACAATGTTGACACAGAGGTTTTGTCCAAAGTCATGCAAGTTGTTTCTCCGGGAAACCTTATGCCTTCTAGTTTGGTTGCTCCCGATGTCTCTGTCCAATTTGGAGACTATAAATTTCTGTCCTCTCCAATTGTTCTTGGTGACTCAGATATTGATCTAATTCTAGGGATGGACTAGATTTCTAAGCACAAGGCTCAGCTTGATTGTGCTGCCAGGCAGATTCAATTGACACACTCTTCTAAGGATGTGATCATCTATGCCGCTCGTGACGAAACCATTCGGCTGTTTTCTCTCAATGAGAAGGGCGAGTTGAATGCCATCTCTCAGATTCCAGTCATTTGTGAATATCAAAACGTCTTTCCAAAAGTGCTTCTGGGAATGCCTCCTCACCGGCCAGTTGAATTCGTTATCGATCTAGAGCCTGGCACAAAACCTGTTTGCAAACGTCCTTACAAGCTCGGACCAGAGGAGTTGAAGGAGTTGAAGAAACAACTCGATGAACAAGAGCGCATGGGTTTGATCAGACTGAGTTCATCTCCATGGTGTTGTGGTGTTCTTTTTGTCAAGAAGAAAGATGGAACGGAACGACTCTGCGTCGACTACCGTCCATTGAACAACAAAACAATAAAGAACAAGTATACACTTCCCAACATCAATGAGCTTTTCAAGCAACTTAAGGGTGCTCAAGTTTTCTCCAAGCTTGACCTCCGGATGGGTTATCATCAGATTCGCATTCGTGAACAAGATATACCCAAGACAACATTCAGAACAAGCTATGGTTCTTATGAATATACTGTCATGTATTTCGGCCTTGTCAATGCTCCTCCAACGTTCTCTCGCATGATGAACTTCATCTTCAACCCTTACACAAATGATTTCGTCTTGGTGTATCTCGATGATATTTTGGTCTTTTCCAAGAATAAGGAGGATCATGCCAAGCATTTGAGATTGGTACTCGACAAACTCAGAGAGCATCAATTCTATGCAAAGTTTTCCAAGTGTGAGTTCTGGCTTGATGAGGTTCTTTAGCTTGGTCATATCATCTCGCCAAGGGCATCGCTGTTAATCCCGAGAAGGTGTCTGCAATTGTGAATTGGGAACCTCCTCAGAATGTCAATCAGCTCCATAGTTTTCTTGGGCTTCCAAGGTATTGTCGAAGATTCATTGAGAATTTCTCTAAGATTGCAAAGCCTCTTTCCAACCTCCTCCAGAAGCATGTCAAGTATCTCTGGACGCCTGAATGTGATGTTGCTTTCAACACCCTCAAAGAGAAGTTAGTCACAGCTCCTGTCTTTACTCCTCCTAATGAATCCAAGCCATTTGAAGTTTTCTGTGATGCCTCCCTGCAAGGTCTCGGTGTTGTGTTAATGCAAGAGAAGAAATTTGTAGTTTATACCTCTCGTCAGTTGAAGCCCAATGAAAGGAACTACCCCACTCATGATCTTGAGTTGGTGGCAATTGTCCATGCATTATTAACGTGGAGAAATCTCTTGTTGGGAAGGAAAGTGGACATCTTCAAGGATCATAAAAGCCTCAAGTACATCTTCACTCAGCCCAACCTCAACCTCAGGCAGACTCGTCGGGTAGAAATGATTCAAGAATACAATCCGAGTATTGAATATACTCTAGGCAAGGCCAATGTCATTGCAGATGCTTTGAGCAGGAAGGCTTACTGAGCCCTTTCAACCGGACCTTTGTGAAGCTTTCCATAAACTGAATCTCCAAGTTGTTCCTCAAGGCTTTCTTGCCAACCTCCAAGTCTCTCCTACTTTGGAAGATCAAATTCGTGAGGCACAACTCCTGAATTCCATGGTGAAGAAGTTGAAAATGGAATTCCCAAGAGCCAACCCAAATACAAGTGCTATCGCATTGATGACAAAGACACTATTTTCTTCGAGGATCGAATTGTGGTTCCTATAGGTGATCTAAGGAAAGTCATTATGAACGAGGCTCACAATTCCCTTCTATCCATTCATCCTGGAAGTACGAAGATGTACCATGACCTCAAGCAGTCGTATTGGTGGACTCGAATGAAGCGAGAAATTGCTCAATTCGTTAATGAATGTGATGCCTGGTGAAGGGTAAAAGCAGAACACCAACGGCCAGCTGGTCTCCTCCAACCTCTTGCCATTCTAGAATGGAAATTTGACCATATTGAGATGGACTTATGACTGGATTTCCAAAGTCCAAACGTGGAAATGATGCTATCTTTGTTGTCATCGACAAGCTCACTAAAGTCGCCCATTTCCTTCCAATCAAAGAATCTATCACAGTAGCTCAGTTGGCAGAGCTATACACCTCTAGTATTGTCTCCTTGCATGGCATTCCACAATTGATATGTTCTGATCATGGAAGCCTCTTCACTTCTAAGTTCTAGGACTCCTTCCAGAAGGCCATGGGCACCAACATTCGCTTCAACACAGCCTTCCATCCTCAAACTAGTGGCCAAGTCGAGCGAGTCAATCAAATTCTTAAAGATATGATCAGGGCTTGTGTCATTTCCTTCGGTATTAAGTGGGAAGATTGTCTTCTATATGCCGAGTTCTCCTACAACAATAGCTTCCAAGCGAGATCAGGAAAGGACCCATTCGATATTCTCTATGGTAGAAAGTGTCATACTCCTCTCAATTAGTCAGAGACTGGTGAACGCGAACTTCTTCGCAATGACTTAATCACAGAAGCTGAAGAAATTTGTAAAGTCATTCATGAAAATCTCAAAGCCGCGCAATCGCGTCAGAAGAGTTACTATGATAGCAAGCACCGTGACTTGGCTTTCGAGATCGGAGACCATGTCTACCTCTGTGTCTCTCCAATTAAAGGTACTCGTCGCTTTGGTATCAAAGGGAAGCTTGCCCCTAGATACGTGGGTCCTTTCAAGATCATTGGCAAAAGAGGTGACCTATCAACTTGAGCTTCTGTCCAACTTCGCAAATGTGCATGATGTGTTTCACGTATCACAGCTTCGCAAGTGCTTCAAAACTTCTGAGCGCACCATCAACTTCTAGGAGATTGATCTCCAAGAAGATTTGTCTTATCACGAGCATCCGGTTGCTATTCTTGAAGAAACCGAACGCAAGACTTGCAACAAGTCTATCAAATTCCTGAAAGTGAAGTGGTCACACCATTCCGACCGAGAAGCCAGCTGGGAACGTGAGGACCACCTCCGTTCTGAATATCCGGAGTTCTTTCAATCCCAGATCTCAGGACGAGATCCTTTCGTAGTGGTGGAGTGTTGTAACACCCCGGATGTAACTTGCCATATTTGTACTCCGACTCTTGCCATTTCGGCTTCAAGTTATGAGATTCCCTTCGTGGTTGGGTTTTGTCTTCGTTTTGCATTTTGTTCGTGTCATGCATTTCATATCATGTCATCATGTGCATCTCTTTTGCATATGTGCTCGTCTCATGCATCCAAGCATTTTCCCCATTGTCCGTTTTGCAATCCGACACTCCTACATGCACCGGCGTACCCCTTCTTGTCTTTTTTCATGAGCTGGTGTTAAACATTCTCGAAATGGACCGAGAGTTGCCAACTGGCCTTGGTACACCACCGGTAGACCGCCTGTCAAATTTCGTTCCATTTGGAGTCTGTTTGATACTCCAACGGTTAACCGGGTAACCGGGAAGGCCTCTTGTGTGTTGCAGGCCAACACCCCTTGAAAACAGCCCAATAACCCTTCCAAACCCCTTCCATGTCCTCCATCGTCGGATCACGATCATGTGGGCGAAAACTACACCTCATTTGGACACTCCTACCTCCTCTTACCTATAAATATGTGCCCCTCCCCGATTTTTTGCGCAGTCAAACCCTACATACAACCCCTCCACGCCACCGGACACGTCCGCCACCGGCCGGACGCATCCGCCACCTCCCTCAGCCAATCCGGGCACGCCACGTGTCCCTAGACCAGTCCCCGCCGCCGTGGCCTGGCGAGCCTGAGGAGGGCCCGCCCAAGCCCATCGCCGCTCCCGCGCCTCCCCGCGCTCGGTCGCCATCCCGCCGCCACGGCCCCTTGTGCACCGGTGACCCCTGCACCATGCCTGCATCTCCCCGTCGTCTCCCTCCTCTTCGGCGGCTCCTCCGGCGACCTTTCGGTGATCCTCGAAGAGCGTGCCCCGAAACCCAAGATCTGGTTCGGAGGGGTATATTTTCTCTAAGTCCTTTTTCTGTAACTTTTTAATGCCATGTTCATTGCCCCATAACTCCATGAACGTAGCTCCGTTTCATGCATATATGATATCAAAATGTTCATTGTGAGGTGCTTTTCATTTCATTCCAATGTGGCATGCTTGCTGGAGTTCATCTTGATGCCCTAATCGTTGATGCAAGAGTGCTATAAAATGTTTACTGCTGCTACTTATCAGTTTAGGGTGATTTGTCATTTTTGTCACATTTGATGAGTGCTTCATATCACCATGAGCTGTACATGTGTTTTGAACTATGCCATGCCATCTTTAAAGGGGTGCTTGCCATGTATTTTTGTGAGCATTGTGGTTGTTACACGGGCTGACCCTCCGGCTGCTGATCTTCAACTATTACCACTTGCCGGCTGGTGGAAGCCGGCTGCGAGGCCTTGCGATTGTTGTCGTTCTGCTTCTGGTGCCGACTGTTATCACCATTAGACGTGTCAACTCGGAGCTCCGACTTCATGGACGATTCGACAGTGGTGTATTTGTCTGCTATGATCAGCAGGTCATCGAGTGTAGCTGGCTTGTCGCAGAGGAGTCGATGTTTCAGTAGGGTGCCCTCTCGGCACCCGGCAATGAAGTATTATATGGCTTGCACCTCGCGCTCCCCCTCGCAGGAGTTGCGCAGTTCGTCCCATCGCCTCAAGTAGTCACGGGTGGACTCGGTGGGGCCTTAGACCCATAGGGAGAGCTAGCGAGCCTTGGGCGGCCGCTTGTAGTTGCTGGTGAAGTTGCGGATGAAGATTTCAGTGAAGTCCACCCAGCGGTTGATGTTGTAGGGCTTGAGACTATTCAACCATGTCCGAGTTGTGCCCTGGAGTATGAGGGGAACATACTTCACAGCAACACGTTTGTTGCCGTTTGCCATGCTGAAGGCGATGGAGTAGTCAACCAGCCAATCTTCCGGCTTCACAGAGCCGTTGTACTTGGGAGTGTCTCGAGGGAGCGAGAACCCTTTGGGAAAGGGTTCATCGTGAATGCGGGGGCTGAAACAAGGTGGGCCGATTGCATCTTCTTCTTCAAGCGCCAGGGATCGAGCCACGCATCGATCCGGTGGCAGGCATTGTTTTCTCCGATTCCCTCACGGCGGCCTAGCCAGTCACCAAGAGTTGGGTGATCAACAGCCGTCGGGGAGACGCGCCTCTCCCTGTGTGGGGGAGGCGCATGATCACTCTGCTGCTCGACTGCTCGAGGGTGGGCGTCCTGGTCACGCTCGATGGTGATGCATGTGCGGCTGCGGCTAGCAGCCGGCTCTTGGTCTCTTCGGTCGCGGGCGCTGCCAGTCGGCGTCCGGGAGGTCGTGCCGTGTTCTCGGCAGGGAGGGAGGTCCTCGGCATGTAGGCCGGGTTCCACCACACGGCGATCGGCTTCTTGCTGCGTGATAGCCGTGTCAAGGAGCTGTTGGACACGCTCCGTCATGCAGCGTCGCTCATCACCCTCCAGGCGATCCAGTTCATCTGCCGCCGCCTGGGTAGCGCGCATGTTCTCTAAAGGCGTGCCGCAGACGGTGCGGTCGATCTTGCGCTGGTAAATCTTAGTGAGGCATCTCATGGCAGCCAACTTTTTGGTGCTCTCGACGAGTGCGATGCGGCAAGCCTCCAGCGTCTCGCCGTTAGCGTCTGCCGTGATGGGCATAGACAGGTCCCGCATTGCCGCCTGCAGCGGGTCCTGTCCGTCCCTGCCAGAAGCTCCATCATGACTGATGACCAACACCTCCATGACAGTGCTGGTGCTGGCGTCGCTGATCGCAGGAAGGAGCGGGTCGTCGAGGATCACCATGTTGGCGGGGAATGAATCGGGGGACGCCACGTCGAAGTCGACGAGCATCGGGTCAGTGGAGCCAACAAACTCTATGTCGAAGGTAGGCTCGTTGGCGATGTCGATCTTGCCAAGGAGGTCGATGAGGCATCTTTCGGAGCAGGCTTCTCCCTCATCGGGTGCAGGCTCATCGGAGAGACAGATCTCGCCGACGAGGTCAACAAGAGTTCTCACGGCGCAAGCGGCTTCTGCACCGCATAGCATGTCGACACAGACGCAATCCGGCATGCCGGGATGGCTGCGTTCGATGGGAAGGAGAAGGGTTCCCGTCCAGAATGTGTTTCCGGATGACGGTGCACCTAGCCCCATGGTGCGCTCCAAATGTTGGGGTTGTGGTGTGGCATATGCCAAAGGATGGCTAATCATGGAGAGGGTCAAGAGTACGTCGTCGGGCTTTAGAAGCGGGAGTGAGCGAGATCGCATGTGCCTGCGGTTCTTACCCAGGTTCGAGGCTCTCCTAGGAGATAACACCCCTAGTCCTGCTCTGCGGGGTCTCCGCATGATCACTATCTCAACAATGGTAGCTACAAGATTGCTCCTTGAGCTTTTAGACTAGAGGAGGAAGATGAACAAGGCTAGCCCTTCTTCCCCTCTATACGTGTGGGTGTGTTTCTACTAAGGTTCTGAACCCTTTGCATGGGTGACCTGGGAGTTTATATAGGCCTACCCCCCGGGGGTACAATGGTAATCTGGCTGGGTATGGGACATGGCCGCCAGTCTCTCTAAATGCCGGCTGCTGGGGCCCGTTGGCTGTCGTGTACTCGGATGACAGCCCGTGCCCACCGCTTGCGGGTCTGGTTGATCACTCCGCACTGTAGCCTCGCTACTGATGATGGATGCTTTGTTGGGGGAAGCATGGCTACAGTACCGCCGCCTGGTGGGCGTTCATTGTAGCCATTACCTGTTTCCTCTGGTTAATGGTGCACAGACTTTGAGGGGGAGGGAGTCGCCTGGTGGGAGGTGGCACGCCGCCGTCGCCACGTTCCGGAGATTTGCCGCCTTCTTGGGCTCGCCAATAGGTAGGGCCCGCCTCCTGCGTGTCGTACCGATAGGTCGTCATGGGAGCATAGCTCCCTAGGTAGTAGGTGATGTCACGGGAAGCGTGGCTACAATACCCCGTTGGATGGCGGGTGTCGGTGTCAAAACCGGCGGATCTCGGGTAGGGGGTCCCGAACTGTGCGTCTAGGAGGATGGTAACAGGAGGCAGGGGACACATTGTTTTACCCAGGTTCGGGCCCTCTTGATGGAGGTAAAACCCTACGTCCTGCTTGATTAATATTGATGATATGGGTAGTACAAGAGTAGATCTACCATGAGATCAAGGAGGCTAAACCCTAGAAGCTTGCCTACGGACTAAAACCCTCCGGTTTATATAGACACCGAAGAGGGCTAGGGTTACACAGAGTCGGTTACAATGGTAGGAAATCTACATGTCCGTATCGCCAAGCTTGCCTTCCACGCCAAGGAAAGTCCCTTCCGGACACGGGGCGAAGTCTTCAATCTTGTATCTTCATAGTCCAGGAGTCCGGCCGAAGGTATAGTCCAGCTATCCGGACACCCCCTAATCCAGGACTCCCTTAGTAGCCCCCGAACCAGGCTTCAATGACGACGAGTCCGACATGCAAATTGTCTTCGTCATTGCAAGGTGGGTTCTCCTCCAAATTCCGTGTACCTGTTGAATAGTGTCCGGTTTCTTGTAAATGTAGTGCTCCTTGGCCTCTACGCCCAATAATGGCCGTCTTCCACGTGTCAAACGAATACGAAAAGTCAAGGTGTTTTCTTTATATTTACACCCCTAGTCGCGTGAATGAGCCGCCTATTTAAGGGGACGAGGATTTAGACCCAAACCACACCTTCTGCCTTCCGCGAGTATTCATCAGAGCGTATCCGACAGAGATCCATTCTATCATGGCCGGCCGCCGCAGCTCCTCCTCTCGCCCTTCCAGCCCTCAGCCTGGAGATTGGAAGAGGTGCTCCATCCCGCACAGCGAGCTAGCGACGCTCCAGACCAAGGGATTTCTCCCCCGGCCTATATGGTCCCGGTTCGAGCCGGACTTGCCACCTATAATGGCGGAGAGCAAGCGGAGAGCGCCCCAATTCCTCCAAAGGAGAGCGGGTATGCCTTGTCCCTTACTTAATAAGAGGGCTCGGATTTCCCATTCATCCGTTTCACCGGGAGCTCCTGGAGTTCTATGGCATCCAGCTGCACAACCTCACGCCTGCCTCCATATTGCATATCGCGGGCTTCGTAGCCCTTTGCGAGCTGTTTTTGGGCTGCGAGGCTCATTTCGCGCTGTGGAAAAGGCTATTCTGCCTTGTGCCCCATTCTCAGAAGGGGTCAATATATCAAGTGGGCGGAGCCGAAGTGTGGCGCATCGCCGGGACCGGATATCTATCCGGAACCCCAAAGAAGGCGTCTGAGGACTGGCCTTCGGAATGGTTTTATATAGAGGACGTCCCGCTGCCGGATCCTATCTGGATCGGCCTCCCTGAGTTTGACAGTGCTCCCCTAAAGAAGCGCCTAAGCTAGTGTCCACGGAGCCCTCAGAGGGAAAGCGACAAGGACGTTCTTTACCTGATGGGCCGGATAAGATTGTTAGCCCATTTCGGACTGACCAAGATCGGGGTCATGGCCGCATGCATCATGCGAGGGGTGCAGCCGCTCCAGTATAGATGCCACCCCATGTGGGACTTCAACGGGGAGGACGACGCCACCCGCCACGGCCGTAAGAGGCCGGATTCTGCTGCCGCTCTAATAAAGACCTTGTCCGCTTTGTACAAGGGAGAAGAGGAGGAATTTCTCCGAGTCAACCCACAGGGTGGATTTTCTATGTATAATCCCCCAAGTTGGGTAAGTGGACACTTTTACTTGCCCATCCGTTTTATATCCCCATCATTAAATATTCAGTCTAACGACTTCAATGCAGGAACTGCGCCATGCTGTTAAAGAAATAAACAGCCCTCCTCCACAACCCGAGGATCCGGGACGGTCCCTCGACCCGGCCTCTCAAGAGGATCCGGGCTTATCTGTGGAGCTGATTGATGGGGTGTTTCATCAATTAAGCAAGGACAACGCCTTGGTGGCCATCACGGTCGATTACCCAGGGCTACTCCCAGCCTCATAGGTAACTGAGACAGAAGTCCCAGCATTTTGAAAAGGTATCTATCCTTGCGTATTTTCGATTGCCGTATGACAACCGTGTTTTGCAGGGGAGGTCCTTGAGACGGGAGGCCGAGCCTGCGGCGACTAGCCAACGAGGGGCGGCAAGGCCCCGCGGGCTGAAAAGAAGTGCAGTCCGGACTGAGACGTTGGCGCAAAGGTATAGCGCGCCATCTTATTTGTCAGGACCCCGATTCCAAGTCACATCGACCTAGCCGGTAACACCTCATATCACTTTGCGGCCTCATGCACGGTAACCCACGGGTGTCGCCTTACCATGACCCGGGACCGTTTGCGCCTTTTGGCTCACGTATATGATAGTGTCGCTAGCATCCATATGACAGAGAACCCGGGCCGACATGGCTAGTCGTGAACCCAAAGCGGCATAGACCTATGGAGACATGCATACATGAATCACATCGAGCATGTCGGTCATCAGCGAGTGATTCCGGGCTGTAGCACTGGGCTAACAGGACTCCGGGAACCCGGGCTGTAGCAGGCTAGGCAGGACTCCGGATGTCACCACGTGACATTTCCCCGAAGGGACAGACATAGGAACAAAGTGAAACACATGCCGGCCAGTCAAGTGATCTGAGCAGTAGTGCTAGGCTAGCAGGACTCCGGTGAACCGGGCTGTAGCGGACTACTATGGCTCAAGGAAGCACTAGACTACATTTCCCCATAAGAGAGGCTGCCAAGGATAAACAACTAGATTGTCGGATCCCACACATACCAAGCATTTCAATCATACACACAATATGCTCGGTATGTGTAAATACAACATGGCATCACAACATAACTCTACGACTCAAAGTATTTATTCATTAGGCTCCGAGGAGCGTGATATGACAAACATGGGTCTTATGACCCGACATACAGAGCATACAAGCAACAAGCACATGCGGAAGCTTAACTTGTCTGAGTACAGACAACTACAAATGAAGAAGGCTAAGAAGCCTGACTCTCTACCAGATCCTGCCGAGGGCACAAGATCGTAGCTGAGGTATCAAGCTAAACGTCGAAGTCCACGCGAAACTACTAGCGAGACTGAAGTCTCTCTGCAAAACATAAATTAAGCAAACGTGAGTACAAATGTACCCAGCAAGACTTACATCAGAACTAACCACATATGCATCGGTATCAACAAAGAGGGTGGTGGAGTTTAAATGCAGCAAGCCAGCTTTGACTCAGTGGCTAACCTGAACTACGACTGCAAGTAACTCTTTTGAGGTGGCGCACACGAGTCCACATATTCACCATTCAATACACCACTATGGATCCACTCCCGTCTCCCTACGAGAAGGCCATCCATAGCACTCATACTTATCTTGCGAGTTTTAGAGTATCCACTTTCACTTGTCTATGAACTGTTATAGGCAACCCAGAAGTCCATTACCGCGGACACGGCTATTCGAATAGATGATGTTAACCCTGCAGGGGTGTACTTCTTCACACACGCTCTCACCACTTACCGTCGTTTACACGACATGTACTTGGCAACCTTCAAGCGGAAGCCCAATGAGGGTGTCGACCACGGCCTACCTAAACACTCAAGTCTCTAGTCCAGGTTTATCGCCTATCCAGGTTCCATCCGTAGGGAGTCCGGCCGGGGTTTCCACATACGGCCTCGGAAGATGTGTACAGGGTTCCGAGACACCAAACGGGCGCCCGGCATGCCCGGCCACGGTGTATCTACCGCATCATAGCCCACCCCTAGGGTCAGCGCTACGCACGGCCGCCAACACATATCCTATAAACACCAGAAACTAGTTGCAACTCCTGGACAGGGGACAAGGGTGATCAAGAAGCAGAGAGGGTCCATTGGTTTCAGGCCCAATGCGTGGTAGTAACTGTTTCATGGATCACAAACACAGAACTCAGTTCCTAAGGACGGTTTCAATGAGACAACCCACCATGTACTCCTACATGGCCTCTCACCGCTACCTTTACCAAATCGTGTTCACACACTTAGCTCACACACAGTAGGACATGTTCATCACTGCTCCAATTCATCCCCGATGAATCAGACCTGACTCAACTCTAAGGAGTAGCAGGCATGACAAATAAGCATGAATGAGTAGGCACATCAGGGCTCAAACAACTCCTACTCATGCTAGTGGGTTTCATCTATTTACTGTGGCAATGACAGGTCATGCATGGAAAGGGGTTCAACTACCGCGACATGTAACAGTTGAATCGTTGTTGTCCTAATGCAGTAAAAGAGAGCAGGAGCAAGAGAGTGGGATTGTATCGGAATGAACAAGGGTGTTTTGCTTGCCTGGCACTTCTGAAGATATCATTGGGCTTCATCAGTGTCAACGATCACAGCATCGGTACAACGTCTATCGAGAGGGGACAACCACCGGCAATAGAGAAGGAACACAATCAATGCAATGCACAACATGATGCATGATAATGACATGGCAATATGTTGTTGATTGAGCTAATGCAACTAGCAACATAATTAAATGAAGTTGGTGTGAATACAAGATTCAAATTCCAACTCCATATATGATTATTTAAATGCCCTTTATTGGATTTGTCCAGTGGCCTTAAATTTTTCTAACATGCATGAAAATGCCATAAACAGATTCCTTGAATTTTTCTGATAATTTTTCATATATAAATTATTTCATTCCGAGTTATAGATTATTTTCTATGATTTTTTGAAGTTTTGGACATTTTCTGAATTAAATAAATCATTTCTGATTTATTTAAAATCCAAAAAAGCATTTATGACCTCATCACTGCGTCACTATGACGTCATCTAGTCAACAGGACGGGTCCAGGTCAAACCTGACCTGCGGGACCCATTGGTCAGTGACCCTGGGCTAGTTAGGTCGCCGACAGGTGGGCCCGGTCAACATTGACTAAGTCAAAGTCAAGCTGACACGTGGGGTCCGCAGGATTAGCACTAATTTAAGCAGGATATTTAGACTAACCTAATTAGGCTCGGGGACCCACATGTCAGTGTATGTTAGGATGGGTAATTAATGGAGATTAGCACTAATTACGCCGCCACGTCGGCATGCCGGAGTTTTGCCGGCGGCGACCTCAAGCCGTGGCGGAGTCTGCTCGGGATTGAGCTACAGGTGATGGTTTTGAGCGTGGTTTGCAGCTACGGGACGCTGACACTCGCGCACATCCAATGGTGGAGGCGGTCGGAGCTGGGGTGGCCTGCAGAGGCACCGACGACGAGCGAGGCGGCGGCCGGAGCTACGGGTTCAAGCGGGGCGAGGCCAGAGAGGACGGGAGCGCTAGCTAAGGGGCTCACTGAGCTCCTAAAGATGCTAGGAGCACGGTGCCGTGCTCGTTTTCGAGCCTCAGTGGCTGTAGTGACGGTGGCGACATCGCCGGCACCGTGGAATTCTCGGCCAAGACGGGGCTACGGCCTAGAGGTCGAAAGCGACTAGAGGAGAAGGGGGAAACAACTCGGGGGATCGCTGTGGTGACGTAGGGATGGCCAGCGTGCTCGGGGAAGCGTCAGAGGCGGCGAATCGACCGGCGAAGTCCAGCGAGCAGAAGCGGTGGTGACGAGCTCGAAGACGACGGCATGGTGATCCTCGGCTTGTGTGTCTTGGCGAGGAGGAAGAGGGGCACCAAGCGGAGCTCAGGGGTGCATCGGAGAGGCTCAAAGATGGCTGTGGCCGTGGGGGAGCTCGTCGGCGGCGACGGCTGCGTTCGGTCGCGCGCGTGAGAGAGAGACGGAGAAGGGGACGAGGGAGAGGGAGAGTGCGAGAGCGTCAAGGGGGTGCAGGGGGTAGCGTGGCATCGCAGAGGGAGTTCAGGGCGACGAGGGGGCAGCCAGGCAGGCAGCTGCCGGCGTGGCACGCCGTGGCGCCGTGACTAGCTTCTCCTCTGCCTTCTGGCGAGAGGGGGAAGACAACTGGCAGGGGGTGGCTGGGCTGGGTCGGCTTCAACAGCAGGCCGCACAGGTAGGTGGGCCGAGGTAAGTGCCAGTTTAGTCCTTCTCTCTCTCTCTCTTTTATTTAGTTTCTGTTTTCTATTTATGTTATTTTGTTTTGATTTAGTTTATAACCCAAACCATTTTAATAAATCCTGAAAATAATTGT
Organism: Triticum dicoccoides; assembly: GCF_002162155.2. Taxonomy (NCBI): domain Eukaryota; kingdom Viridiplantae; phylum Streptophyta; class Magnoliopsida; order Poales; family Poaceae; genus Triticum; species Triticum dicoccoides. Next base: position 381,790,649 of record NC_041386.1, read on the forward strand.
GGCCATTAAATGAATTATTGCTGATGCCCTTAACTATTTTCAGAATTATTGGAGCATTTAAAAATATTAATAGTATTTAAAGGCCCCAATTCAAATACAATATGGGTTGTTCAAAAATCCATAATGGCCTAAAAGTATGTGCATCATTTTTGGCAGAGGTTTTCACCTTTATCAAAAATAATGAACTTTTCTAAAGGGCATTCTGGGTTCATTGAAAATATTTTTATTTTGATCCTAATTGCATTTCATTTAGTGCTAGGGCTTGTCATCCCCATTTCAAATTTTCTGAGTAAAGTAGACATGATGCAACACCATATGTTAGCACTAGGCATTACTAGAACTTGGGATGTGACAACTCACCCCCACTAAAACAAGAATCTCGTCCCGAGATTCAGGAAGTGGAGTAAGAAGACAGAGGGGTCACAAAACTATCACAGTCTTCTCAATCGAACTGTCCTTCTCGAAGATACCGGTATATTGCATCACATTGCTCTTGACATCTTTGTCTTCGAGATCTTCATCCAACACGATGAAGAGGGAAGGAAACTCTAGAGAAAACGATCTTCTCAAAGATCGAGCAACTTAAGATCAACTCATGGAGTGAGACATTGGAACATCTCTTGAGCTGAGACACTAAACACACATCGAGAGAGATGGAAGGTAATAGATGTCAAGGGTTCAAATTGGTAGGCAACAATTCCACGCTGGAGTAGGATGGTGCATGGTTTCAAAGTAGCGAGGAGATAATTGCCATGATTCCATAATGGGGCACCTTAGGGAAAAATGACTCGTAGAGCATTTCCCTTAAGTGGCAAAAAGAATTACTTTTGATACAAAGATCATTGAAACTCTCTATACCAGCCTGAGGTAATCACAATCGATCTTTGGAAGGGGTTCGAAAGAATGGCATACTCCGACTAGGATGGATGATGTGGACTATCTTGTTGAAGACAACGCAATGGATGATTTTTGCTTATCATCGGGAATGGATGAGACCCATGGTAAGTTCACTTTTGAAGATGATCCTGAACAACAACTACTGAGGTGTAAACTGGGAACAAAATGCAAATGTTGGGAATGATTCTAGTAACTGGGGAGAAGGTTCACCGGCAAAGGTGATTCCACCAATTGGATGGCTATCGAACAACTGAGAGAACGGAGGCACATTCCAGTTAACGACAACATCAAAACCTAGTGCCTGAGCATGCTCTCAAGAACTTGAGCATTTCCATACTCATCAAGGTCTTACCAACATCCGTGCCGAGGATCCTGGCAACACATCTTACTACCATGATGAATAGTGATGGACAATGCGGGTGCAAAGGAAGATAACACTTTCTCAGATTTCACCTTAGTGAGGCCAAGGGATCAAAATCTGGATGATCGACCGAGAGACATTTAGCGCTCCGCTTCTAATGCTCTCCTTGATGTGCTAGCCTAACCATTCTTTGAAATGGTTTGGTATCTAGAACATCAAGTAGCAGGTCGGACTTCGGAAACACAAAAATCCATAAGGAACTACTATTGGAATAAATTCTACGAGATCCTTATGGGGAGGTGGCCAACTTACTCGATCAAGATACTACAATAATAGGTCTTCCGGCTAGGTGTGTTGGTCACGACATCCACTTTACCGGGTTACAGAGAGATCAATATTATAGCTCTTGGGAAAACGTCCCAACCATCACATCTGCCTGAGATTCAGATCTGGTTGGTGTCAGGATATTCCAGACTCATCGAGTCTGGAAAGAAAATGAAAGTTTGCAACACAAATTGACGAGATGACATTGCGAGATTCTCAGGAAATGGACTATGGTAGTAAGCTCCAAAACATGAGATGGTTCTGCTAAACACATATGAACATGTTTTCCCAGACAAGCATGATCACATAGTAGTCTTACAATGAAACACTGTCGAGTCCTAGTTGGGAACCATCATCAAGGATATCGAAGTCCTTGCATAAGTCATATGATTAGCTCTTATGAAGAAACTTCTTTTCCCTGAACAAATCAGCCAGTGGCTTGGTGTGATAGGGAATACAAATGGAATGGAGGTAGCGAGCCTGTCAAACCATAGCATACTTCGCACATGCATGACTGACTTGGGATGGTACCAGAGGAAACAAAAACAACATTTCTCGAACTCACGGCGGCAACTTGCATCGTTTGAACGTGAACTTAGAGGAGGTCACTACTTTCATCCAAACATATTCTACATGAACGGGGCATGAAGAAAATGCTTACACAAGTTTTCAACACTAGCTGGATGTTCAACACAAATCATGGAGGAGACAAAATGCTGCTGATGGGCTCAACAGCAACTCATCGGAATTTCCATGTCACTGGACTTCCACCATCATGTGAACACGGTGATAGCATTGGTCAGCCCAAAATATGTAATGGTGTATGCTCGAGGGGTCAACCACGAGTAAGGCAACATTACGAACATCGTTGGTTCTGATTTGACTTGATGATAGCTCATACTCAAGTCAAAGTTTTGACAAGGCAATAGATCCAACAACTGATCACGAGGACCAATCGATGGAGATATCATCTTTCTTCATCACACACACACACACAAAAAGATATCCCTTAACATGAACTAAGTCAGACAAGCTTTATCTTCCAACTCTCCAAGTTGTTGTTTAGCTCAACCAACTAGCTCAGGGATATCCAACACAGATTCTTGGAGAAGGGGTGGTTTATAGAAAAACCAACATGATCACGAACTCAACATAGCGATCATGGAACAACCTGGTAATACTTCCGAGAAGATATTCGGAAAATCACGAACCACCCATATGTTACTAAGCTCGAGAACAATCTTGCTTTTTAGGGCAAGACGATATGATCAAAAGAGCGAGGGACTGACCCAATCCTAACTCATTGATCAAAGAGTGCACGAGGAAAAGTGGACTAGGTAGCACGATCAATCATAGGATGATGATTCAATAACCAACACGCTAGGAAAGAAATTATTGTCCATTAGCTACCTAGCAACTAGTTGCTAGAAGTATTGATTTCACACATCATGGTTCACTTGCCGGCATTCCGGTTGCGACAACACGGGACCGAGGAATGAAAAATGATGGTAATAAGTATCACTGCGTCAAGAATTCATGAGAGAGGGTGCAACTCTCATGACAATCCTGACATAAAGGGGGTAATACTCCAGGGTAGAACAGAGCAAAAGCTGGATTGGCATTTGTTCTGCAGAACACAACTACTTTGACCCAATCCTGGATATGGATGAGGTAATGGAGTTTGTTTCTCCTAGTCATTCCGGAATAGAATCGCTTGACGGACCACAAGAATAAATGGCATTGATGAACACAAATGCACACATACTCTTGGCTATCAACTGATAGGGGATGGTCGGAATACAACTAAAGAGGAACAACTCAAGGAACATATGATTTTCTGAGTTGTGGATGCATAGATTAATATGTCGAACAAGTTCAACAGGTTTCTTCTGGATAATCCATGCAGAAAGGTAGGACTAGCAGATTCACAATTCTTGAATGGAGAACCCATTAAGAGCACTCTTATTGTGATCTTTTGGTTCAAAGAACTTCTGCCTTAATGGTTCATGGTATTTGGAAGAAGGAAATACCACGGACCTTGAGGACTGTCGCAAGGTTACTAATATCCTAAAGGAACTAGCAACACTATCAACACGAGATAAGTAGAGTGAATTTTGGGCCAAGAACCCAGGAATAGAATGCGTACTAACTAAACGGCATCACGGGATGCTTTCGAGAATGGTGGCCAGAATCATCACACTAGGGATGCAAAGCATTGCTAGATTACCAGGTGATACTCTAGACACCTAGGGTCATAATAATAGCTCCAACATAAATGCCGAGGCAGCGGAGTACCTCAATAGATGGATTAGTGTGCTTAACTGGCCCAAAAGGACATCGGGAACTAGGAGGAAGGATTTGCAAATGCATCAGATTGTTTAGAAACCTGGGATGACTCGGACAGCATAACGGCTATAAATGCTCAAAAATATTTGAGACATCCTGCAAAATGGTGGCATAACCACTCAACAACATCATATCAGGGTTCTGAGGCCATTTAACAACACACTGGAGTAGAAGAAACTGAACTGAGGCTTGAGACCAACAATCCTACGAATCTATGGATTAGTAACACGTGATCCTGATAGAGAGATGAGAAGCCTAGTTCTTAATCCCCGTAGGAGAGAAGAGGGTGACTCAGATCAGAAGGCATAAGGTATAAGGAGCAAAAAGAGCCTTACGTTCCCTTCCACAATCAATTCCCTTACATAACTAAAGCATTTCTAGACACGACTTCGACCAGTTGGCTTGGTAAACCTACAGGCAGTCAGGCTCTGATACCAACGCTGTCAGGACCCCAATTGCAAGTCACATCGATCTAGCCGGTAACACCTCATATCACTTTGCGGCCTCACGCACGGTAACCCACGGGTGTCGCCTTACCATGGCCCGGGACCATTTGCGCCTTTTGGCTCACGTATATGATAGTGTCGCTAGCATCCATATGACAGAGAACCCGGGCCGACATGGCTAGTCGTGAACCTAAAGCGGCACAGACCTATGGAGACATGCATACATGAATCACATCGAGCATGTCGGTCATCAGCGAGTGATTCCGGGCTGTAGCACTGGGCTAACAAGACTCCGGGAACCCGGGCTGTAGCAGGCTAGGCAGGACTCCGGATGTCATCGCGTGACATTTCCCCGAAGGGACAAACACAGGAACAAAGTGAAACACATGCCGGCCAGTCAAGTGATCTGAGCAGTAGTGCTGGGCTAGCAGGACTCCGGTGAACCGGGCTGTAGCGGACTACTATGGCTCAAGGAAGCACTAGACTACATTTCCCCGTAAGAGAGGCTGCCAAGGATAAACAACTAGATTGTCGGATCCCACACATACCAAGCATTTCAATCATCCACACAATATGCTCGGTATGTGTAAATACAACATGGCATCACAACATAACTCTACGACTCAAAGTATTTATTCATTAGGCTCCGAGGAGCGAGATATGACAAACGTGGGTCTTATGACCCAACATACAGAGCATACAAGCAACAAGCACATGCGGAAGCTTAACTTGTCTGAGTACAGACAACTACAAATGAAGAAGGCTGAGAAGCCTGACTATCTACCAGATCCTGCCGAGGGCACAAGATCGTAGCTAAGGTATCAAGCTAAACGTCGAAGTCCACGCGAAACTACTAGCGAGACTGAAGTCTCTCTGCAAAACATAAATTAAGCAAACGTGAGTACAAATGTACCCAGCAAGACTTACATCAGAACTAACCACATATGCATCGGTATCAACAAAGAGGGTGGTGGAGTTTAACTGCAGCAAGCCAGCTTTGACTCAGTGGCTAACCTGAACTACGACTGCAAGTAACTCTTTTGAGGTGGCACACACGAGTCCACATATTCACCATTCAATACACAACTATGGATCCACTCCCGTCTCCCTACGAGAAGGCCATCCATAGCACTCACACTTATCTTGCGAGTTTTAGAGTATCCACTTTCACTTGTCTATGAACTGTTATAGGCAACCCAGAAGTCCATTACCGCGGACACGACTATTCGAATAGATGATGTTAACCCTGCAGGGGTGTACTTCTTCACACACGCTCTCACCACTAACCGTCGTTTACACGACATGTACTCGGCAACCTTCAAGCGGAAGCCCAACGAGGGTGTCGGCCACGACCTACCTAAACACTCAAGTCTCTAGTCCAGGTTTATCGCCTATCCAGGTTCCATCCGCAGGGAGTCCGGACGGGGTTTCCACATACGGCCCCAAACGATGTGTACAGGGTTCCGAGACACCAAACGGGCGCCCGGCATACCCGCCACGGTGTATCTACCGCATCATAGCCCACCCCTAGGGTCAGCGCCACGCACGGCCGCCAACACATATCCTATAAACACCAGAAACTAGTTGCAACTCCTGGACAGAGGACAAGGGTGATCAAGAAGCCGAGAGGGTCCATTGGTTTCGGGCCCAATGCGTGGTAGTAACTGTTTCATGGATCACAAACACATAACTCAGTTCCTAAGGACGGTTTCAATGAGACAACCCACCATGTACTCCTACATGGCCTCTCACCGCTACCTTTACCAAATCGTGTTCACACACTTAGCTCCCACATAGTAGGACATGTTCATAACTATTCCAATTCATCCCCGATGAATCAGACCTGACTCAACTCTAATCAGTTGCAGGCATGACAAATAAGCATGAATGAGTAGGCGCATCAGGGCTCAAACAACTCCTACTCATGCTAGTGGGTTTCATCTATTTACTGTGGCAATGACAGGTCATGCAGGGAAAGGGGTTCAACTACCGCGACATGTAACAATTGAATCGTTGTTGTCCTAATGCAGTAAAAGAGAGCAGGAGCGAGAGAGTGGGATTGTATCGGAATGAACAAGGGTGTTTTGCTTGCCTGGCACTTCTGAAGATATCATTGGGTCTTCATCAGTGTCAACGATCACAGCATCGGTACAACATCTATCGAGAGGGGACAACCACCGGCAATAGAGAAGGAACACAATCAATGCAATGCACAACATGATGCATGATAATGACATGGCAATATGTTGTTGATTGAGCTAATGCAACTAGCAACACAGTTAAATGAAGTTGGTTTGAATACAAGATTCAAATTCCAACTCCATATATGATTATTTAAATGCCCTTTATTGGATTTGTCCAGTGGCCTTAAATTGTTCTAACATGCATGAAAATGCCATAAACAGATTCCTTGAATTTTTCTGATAATTTTTCATATATAAATTATTTCATTCTGAGTTATAGATTATTTTCTATGATTTTTTGAAGTTTTGGACATTTTCTGAATTAAATAAATCATTTCTGATTTATTTAAAATCCAGAAAAGCATTTATGACCTCATCAGTGTGTCACTATGACGTCATCCAGTCAACAGGACGGGTCCAGGTCAAACCTGACCTGCGGGACCCATTGGTCAGTGACCCTGGGCTAGTTAGGTCGCCGATAGGTGGGCCCGGTCAACGTTGACTAAGTCAAAGTCAAGCTGACACGTGGGGTCCGCAAGATTAGCACTAATTTAAGCAAGATATTTAGACTAACCTAATTAGGCTCGGGGACCCACATGTCAGTGTCTGTTAGGATGGGTAATTAACGGAGATTAGCACTAATTACGCCGCCACGTCGGCATGCCAGAGTTTGGCCGGCGGCGACCTCAAGCCGTGGCGGAATCTGCTCAGGATTGAGCTATAGGTGATGGTTTTGAGCGTGGTTTGCAGCTACAGGACGCTGGCACTCACGCGCATCCAATGGTGGAGGCGGTCGGAGCTGGGGTGGCCTGCGGAGGCACCGGCGACGAGCGAGGCGGCGGCCGGAGCTACGGGTTCAAGCGGGGCGAGGCCACAGAGGACGGGAGCGCTAGCTAAGGGGCTCACTGAGCTCCTGAAGATGCTAGGAGCACGGTGCCATGCTCGTTTTCAAGCCTCAGTGGCTGCAGTGACGGCAGCGACATCGCCGGCGTCGTGGAATTCTCTGCCAAGACGGGGCTATGGCCTAGAGGTCGAAAGCGACTAGGGGAGAAGGGGAAAACGACTCGGGGGCTAACTGTGGTGACGTAGTGATGGCCAGCGTGCTCGGGGAAGCGTCGGAGGCGGCGAATCGACCGGCGAAGTCCGGTGAGCAGAAGCGGTGGTGACAAGCTCGAAGACGACGGCATGGTGATCCTCGGCTTGCGTGGCTTGGCGAGGAGGAAGAGGGGCACCAGGCGGAGCTCGGGGGCGCATCGGAGAGGCTCAAAGATGGCTGTGGCCATGGGGGAGCTCGGCGGCGGCGACGGCTGTGTTCGGTCGCGCGCGTGAGAGAGAGACGGAGAAGGGGACGAGGGCGAGGGAGAGTGCGAGAGCGTCAAGGGGGTGCAGGGGGTAGCGTGGCGTCGCAGAGGGAGTTCAGGGCGACGAGGGGGCAGCCAGGCAGGCAGCTGCCGGCGTGGCACGCCGCGGCGCCGTGACTATCTTCTCCTCTGCCTTCTGGCGAGAGGGGGAAGACAACTGGTAGGGGGTGGCTGGGCTGGGTCGGCTTCAACAGCAGGCCGCACAGGTAGGTGGGCCGAGGTAAGTGCCAGTTTAGTCCTTCTCTCTCTCTCTTTTATTTAGTTTCTGTTTTCTATTTATGTTATTTTGTTTTGATTTAGTTTATAACCCAAACCATTTTAATAAATCCTGAAAATAATTGTGGCCATTAAATGAATTATTGCTGATGCCCTTAACTATTTTCAGAATTATTGGAGCATTTAAAAATATTAATAGTATTTAAAGGCCCCAATTCAAATACAATATGGGTTATTCAAAAATCCAGAATGGCCTAAAAGTATGTGCATCATTTTTGGCAGAGGTTTTCACCTTTATCAAAAATAATGAACTTTTCTAAAGGGCATTCTGGGTTCATTGAAAATATTTTTATTTTGATCCTAATTGCATTTCATTTAGTGCTAGGGCTTGTCATCCCCATTTCAAATTTTCTGAGTAAAGTAGACATGATGCAACACCATATGTTAGCACTAGGCATTACCAGAACTTGGGATGTGACATTATTCCCAGGTGTTATTCCTTAAAGGCATACTAACGCTTGTGCTCTCTTCAGGACGAAGAGACCTCGCCGGACTATATCCGGAGAGGTTGCCAATCGCCCCTCCACCAGCCAGGCTCCAAAGCCTGGTCCGAAAGCGGAGGCAAACACGAGGAGCGCACCGGACGCTCCTCCGACAGAGGATGCGGATAGGCTGTCTGCCACCAATTCCGAGGTGGAGAGTGCCATGAACCACAGGCGTTGCCGGACAGTTCTTCGCGACGCTTGTTTCTCCCAGGTGGCATTGGATGCCTTCAATTCGGGAGATGCGTACCTCCGTGCCGCTCAAAATGGTCTAGCCAGAGCCATGGAGCAATATGTAAAAGACATACGGGTAAGAAAATTTTGGTAATTATATATATACTAGTAGCCCCCGAGACTTGAAACAGTTAGAATAACTGATTTAAGGATCATTTGTTATGCAAGTTCTTACAGGAAAGAATACCCTACTGTCCCAGGAGATGGAAGAGTGCAAAGCCCAACTTGAGGCCGCACTAGCCGCGGCAGGGGAGCCCAAGGAGACCCCCTCTGGTAATATACGCTTCGAAAGATAAGTATTTTGCGAAGTGCGGCGTGGGTGCAAATTTGACAAATGAAATTGCAGATGGCGCCGGATTAAATCCGGAAGAGCAACAACTCCGACGCCAGCTGAAGGCTGGTGAGAGCATGCTGACAAAGGTGAGGCGGGAGAAGAACGATCTCAAAGATGCCAACAACAAGCTGGGCGTTGAACTGAAGGATGTTCATGCCCAACTGTTGGACTCCGTGAAGGAGAATCAGCGGCTTCGACGCGGCATATATAGTAAGTGCAACGAACTTTGAAAAAAGAGTTCGGCGAGGAAGTCGACTAACAGAGTAATGTCTGTAGGTATGCTAACAGGTCGTCCTGCAGAGGAAATGCCCAGTTCTACGGGTGACCTTCTTCCCGAGCTCTCACAACTGCACGAGCGAGTTCGGCAGGTGATGCAAAGCGTCGCCCAGGCCTTGTGGCCATCTGTCTCCATGCTCGAAGGCCTTGGAGAGCTTGTAGAGAAGCTGAAGGGAGTGTGGCTGCGCTTTCGATTGTGGAAGATGTCGGCCTGCCGTCAAGGCGCCAGGGAGGCCTGGGCCATGGTGAAGACGCGGTACATGAAGGCTGACCCAAACCACATGTCCAAGGTCGGACCCATGGGGCCCGATGGGGAGGAGATCCCTATGAGCTTAGTATACGACCAAGTAGAATTGGCCGCAAAGTATTCCCAATAGGACTATAAACTAGACAGTCTGTTAGATGGTATTGAAGAGGAATACAATCAGTTAGATTGACTATGTAATTATAATTGACATGTGTAATGCCTTCTAGCCGGATTGTAGATCATTTGTCATGGCCGACCTTTTCGCTTCAACCTCGGGACCTGACGGTCTGGAGTGTGTCCGAATACCCTCGCGGTTATATAAGAACCGGGGTATGCATGGAGACCAGGCGTAGGGGTCATTAGTTCTTGAACAGATAAGTGCCCAACTAGTTATGTTATATTACATGGTTAGTAAGAAACATCTTCCAGGGAGAATAGTTCCGTTAGGGGTTCCTTTCCCTGGGAGGCCTGCCCTAAAGTGCATGTCCATTCTGCGAAAAGAGACGCAGGAAAAACATCTGGGGGCGTATAGATAAATAAGTGAAAAAAAAGATCATCTTTAGTTCAACGACCAAATATTCCCTTAAGAATGCTAGCTTTCGGCTTCACCCAGTCTGAGGTACACATCCGACTGACCCGGTAGTAACAATCGCAGAGGTGCTCCCTTTACCACCTAGCCGAACAATCGGGAACGTAGGGGTAAGCACAGGAGCCAGGCAACCCAGCTTGGCCAAAACTTAAGTCATATCGATGCATATAATGGTGAATAAAAGGTACATGTGGAAGTGTGACACATGTGTTGCGCATGAAGCCCGTATAAATAAGCTTCTGTTTAGAGAAGCCCCCGGGTTTAACGAGCGCGGATAGCGCATCACTGTATGAGCCTTTAAAGGCTATAAGAGAGAGAGAGGGGAGAAGGAGAGAAATGTAAGACAGAAAGTATATAAAAATGGACAGAGGAAGGAGACGAACATAGAGTCCGGCGCTAGGTGTAGAATCTTCGGAGACGGGCTGCATTCCATGGGTTCGGCTCGAGTTGGTTATCCGATGCATCTCGCAGGCGGTACGCTCCACCAGCCAGGACTTGGTCAATTATGAAGGGACCTTCCCACTTGGGCTTGAGTTTGTCCTTTTTCTTGTCCGGCAGGTGTAGAACTAATTCGCCAACGTTGTAATTTTTGGCCCATACTTCTCTGCTTTGGTATCTTGGAGCCTGCTGTTGATAGAGTGCGGAACGGGCTTTTGCCACGTCACGCTCTTCCTCCAAGGCATCCAAACCGTCCTGCCGATCGAGCTTGGCTTCTCTTTCTTTGTACATGCGCACTCGAGGTGAGTCATGAATTATGTCGCAGGGCAAAACTGCCTCTGCGCCGTACACCATGAAGAATGGTGTGTATCCGGTGGTGCGATTCGGCGTGGTCCGCAGCCCCCAGAGTATGGAGTCGAGCTCCTCTACCCAGTGCATATTAGATTCCTTAAGGGACCGCACTAATCTGGGTTTGATACCACTCATGATAAGACCATTTGCACGTTTGACCTGGCCGTTAGTTTGTGGGTGATAGACAGAAGCATAATTGAGCTTGATGTCCATGTTTTTGCACCAGAGTTTTACCTCGTCGGCCGTAAAGTTCGTGCCGTTATCAGTGATGATGATGTGGGGGACGCCGTAACGGTGTACAACCCCGGATATAAAGTCTATCACCGGTCCGGATTCGGCCGTCTTAACAGGCTTGGCTTCTATCCATTTGGTGAACTTATCCACCATGACCAGTAAGTATTTTTTCTTGTGGGTTCCGCCTTTAAGGGGTCCAACCATGTCAAGCCCCCAGACCACGAAGGGCCAAGTGATGGGGATAGTTTGGAGGGCGGTGGGTGGCATATGGCTTTGGTTTGCAAAAAGCTGGCAGCCGACGCATCGTTGGACTAAGTCCTGGGCGTCTACCTGGGCCGTCGGCCAATAAAAGCCTGTACGGAAGGCCTTGCTTACAAGGGACCGAGCTGCAGCGTGATGACCGCCGAGTCCGGCATGAATTTCAGCCAGGAGGTTTCGCCCTTCCTCTTCGGAGATGCACCTTTGAAGGACTCCGGTAGTGCTTTTCTTATAAAGCTCTCCCTCATGGACTTTATAGGCTTTAGATCGCCACACTATGCAGCGTGCCTCATTTTGGTCCTCGGGGAGTTCCTGCCTGGTAAGGTAGGTGAGGAATGGTTCTGTCCACGGGGCGATGACAGCCATTATTACGTGGGCTGAAGGTGTTATTTCATTGGCAGAGCCTCCAATTATGTCAGAGTGTTCGGTGTCGGGCAGTGCGGTTGGGTCCGGGCCGTTATTGCCAGGTTCCCCTTCCCATACTACGGACGGCTTGAACAGCCTTTCCAAGAAGATGTTGGGGGGACTACATCGCATTTTGCGCCAATGCGTGCCAGGACATATGCCGCCTGATTATTTTCCCGGGCTATTTTGTGAAATTCGAGCCCTTCGAACCGAGCTGACATTTTTAGGACGTCGTTGCGATAAGCTGCCATTTTTGGATCATTGGCATCAAAGTCTCCATTTATTTGGGATATTGCGAGGTTCGAGTCCCCGCGCACCTCTAGGCGTTGAATGCCCATGGATACTGCCATCCGGAGACCATGTAAAAGGGCCTCATATTCGGCTGCATTGTTGGAGTCTATGTACATTATCTGGAGTACATATTGAACTGCGTCTCCTGTGGGGGACGTCAAAATGACGCCAGCCCCTAGACCGACCAACATTTTGGAGCCGTCGAAGTGCATGACCCAGTTTGAATATGTGCCGTACTCTTTAGGGAGTTCGGCCTCCGTCCATTCTGCGACGAAGTCGGCCAAGACTTGCGACTTGATAGCTCGCCGTGGCTTGTAAGTTATGTCGAACGGGAGGAACTTAATGGCCCATTTTGCAATCCAGCCCATCGCGTCGCGGTTGTTTATAATATCGTTAAGTGGCACTTCCGAGGCTACTGTTATTGAGCACTCTTGAAAGTAGTGTCGCAGCTTCCAGGATGCCATAAATACCGCGTACGCAATCTTTTGATAATGCGGGTATCGTGACTTGCACGGAGTAAGGACAGTGGACACATAGTGGACCGGCTTTTCAAGGGGGAATTTGTGTCCGTCCGTTTCTCGTTCGACGACGAGCACTGTGCTTACGACCTGATGGGTTGCTGCAATGTATAATAGCATTGGTTCGCCAGTGTTTGGCGCGGCCAGGACTGGGTTTGTTGCCAAGATGGCTTTTATTTCATCGAGTCCGGCCGTGGCTGCATCCATCCACTCGAAGTGTTCCGTGCGCTGAAGGAGGCGGTAAAGGGGTAGGACCTTTTCTCCCAAGCGGGAGATAAAGCGGCTTAGAGCCGCCACGCATCCAGTTAATTTTTGTATTTGTTTGAGGTCCTTCGGGATATCCAATTGTAACAGAGCTCGGATATTGACTGGATTTGCTTCAATTCCTCTACCGGATACAATGAAGCCCAAGAGCTTTCCGGCTGGAACGCTAAAAACGCATTTTTACGGGTTGAGCTTGATGTCGTATGTTCGGAGGTTACCGAATGTTAGCCTCAAGTCGTCTACTAGAGATTCGACATGTCTTGTTTTAACGATCACATCATCTACGTATGCCTCCACTGTTTTGCCGATCTGGTTTGCCAGGCATGTCTGAATCATGTGCCGATATATTGTGCCGGCGTTTTTGAGCCCGAAGGGGATTGTGTTGAAGCAGAATGGGTCGTATGGTGTGATGAATGCCATTGCGGCTTGGTCTAACTCTGCCATCTTTATTTGATGGTAGTCGGAGTATGCGTCGAGGAAACACAACGAATCGTGTCCTGCGGTAGCGTCGATAATTTGATCGATGCGGGGAGAGGGAAGGGATCCTTTGGGCAAGCCTTGTTAAGGTCTTTAAAATCAACGCACAAGCGCCAGGATTTGTCCTTCTTTGGTATCATCACCAGGTTTGCTAGCCAGTCCGGGTGTTTTATACCTTTGATGAATCCGGCCTCCAATAGCTTGGCTAGTTCCTCTCCCATGGCCTGTCTCTTAGGTTTGGAAAAACACCGAAGAGCCTGTTTGACTGGCTTGAATCCTTTTAGGATATTTAAGCTGTGTTCGGCCAGCCTGCGTGGGATTCCTGGCATGTCTGAAGGGTGCCAGGCGAAAATGTCCCAGTTCTCTCGTAGGAACTCTCGCAGTGCGGCGTCTACATCAGGGTTTAACTGTGCCCCGATGGAAGCTGTTTTATTGGGGTCCATTGGATGGACCTGGAATTTGACTATTTCGTTCGCCGGTTTAAAGGAGGTGGACTTGGATCTTTTGTCGAGTATCACATCGTCCCTATTCACCATGGAGCGCAGCGCAGTCAGTTCCTCAGCCGCTAGGGCTTCGGATAGCGCCTCGAGGGCCAATGCGGCTGTCTTGTTTTCGGCGCGGAGTGCTATGTCCGGATCACTAGCAAGAGTGATGATTCCATTAGGCCCGGGCATCTTGAGCTTCATGTACCCGTAATGGGGTAGTGCTTGGAAGATTGTAAACGCTTCCCGCCCGAGCAGAGCGTGATATCCGCTACTGAATGGGGCCACTTGGAACGTGACCTCTTCGGACCTGTAATTATCCGCGTGCCGAACACCACATCTAGTGTGATTTTTCCTATACAGTGCGCTTCCCGACTGGGGATTATTCCTCTAAAGGTTGTGCTACTTCGCTCAATGCGGTTCTAGTCTATTTCCATTTTTTGAAGGGTTTCCTCATAAATGAGGTTCAATCCGCTGCGGCCATCCATGAGTACCTTGGTAAGACGAAAGCCGTCCACTATTGGACTGAGGACCAATGCGGCTGGTGCTCAGGCTGTTTGGAATTTAGGTTCATCACTAGCGTTAAAAGTAATAGCCGTGTCACTCCATGGGTTTATTGTTGCTACTTGGTAGACTTCGGCAAGGCTGCGGAGTGTTCTTTTTCGCATATTATTTGATGCGAAAGTCTCGAAGACTGTTAATACCATACTGGTGTCTCTGGGGTGGCTTTCTGTGGCTTCTGGAATTAGAAGATCTTCGCCAATTTTTGCCACCTGCCGGAGTATCCAACATGCTCTAAGGCTATGAGTTGGTGTGGCACCCTCTGCACTGTGAATTTTACAGGGTCCATTAAGCCATCCTTCCAGCACGGTTCCGTGCCCTGTAGGGGGCTTTTGCTTTTTGGTATTGAACCCGGATGTCTGGCAATGATGCACCCTTTTATTTCGGACTGGGTTTGTATTCAAGGTCGGATTGTCCCAAAATTTTATTTCGGTTTTCAAGGCGCTTTCCATCGCACAGTACTTTCGTACTATGGACGCCAAGTCAGTGAAGCGTGTAATATCACAGCGACTTATGGCGTTGAGGATTCCCTTGTCCGTGCAATTATTGCAGAAGAATGAAATTGCGTCTTCCTCGCGGCAGTCCTTTATCCTGTTCATAACCAGGAGGAATAAAATCCGAAACCTCACCCAATCTGAGACCCAGGGGCCAAGGAGTTTCCGAACTCGGAAGTTTGGATTCTTGGATGCTGTCCAATAAATCTAGCCCGTCGCCTGACTTTAAGTTCAGGTCTTGAGTGATGTCCTCCCCTCCGCGGGTATCCGGCTTGGAGGGATCGGGAATCCAGACATTGCTAGTCCTTAAGATAGATGAAGGGTCGCCGCCCTGTCCCTCTACCATGGCAATGTGATGGGTGACCTGGGGAGAGTTAATCTCTCTCAGATCGAGTTTAGGCCCAATCTGGTCGTAATCCGTAGCGACTCCCAGGGCGGCGAAGCAATCCAAGAGCTCGTTTAGGGAAGAGAGCTCCATTGGATCTAGCTGCTCGGCAAATTCCGAGCTGACGTGAAGATTGCTTTCGATGACCCGAGAGGTCATCGTCGGTGCAGCAGCCGAACGGGCGGTCATAAGGAAACCACCTAGCCTGAGAGTCTGGCCGACAGCCAAAGCCCCCTTAGCAACGGTGCCATCTTTAAAGATGGGATGAGGCATCCTTCCTGATGGCGACGGCACAGAGGAACTCTCAACGAAAGCACCAATGTCGGTGTCAAAACCGGCGGATCTCGGGTAGGGGGTCCCGAACTATGCGTCTAGGCGGATGGTTACAGGAGGCAGGGGACACAATGTTTTACCCAGGTTCGGGCCCTCTTGATGGAGGTAAAACCCTACGTCTTGCTTGATTAATATTGATGATATGGGTAGTACAAGAGAAGATCTACCACAAGATCAAGGAGGCTAAACCCTAGAAGCTAGCCTATGGTATGATTGTTGTCCCTATGGACTAAAACCCTCCGGTTTATATAGACACCGGAGAGGGCTAGGGTTACACAGAGTCGGTTACAATGGTAGGAAATCTACATATCCGTATCGCCAAGCTTGCCTTCCACGCCAAGGAAAGTCCCTTCCGGACACGGGGAGAAGTCTTCAATCTTGTATCTTCATAGTCCAGGAGTCCGGCTGAAGGTATAGTCCGGCTATCCGGACACCCCCTAATCCAGGACTCCCTCAGCGGGCGTCCGCCAGGTACACTCGTACTGTAGCACGCTCAGCCCGGGATTCAAAGGTGGCAGGTTGCACTGTAGCCATGCCCTATCCCGTCGCAGTCATGTGGGTGCAAACTTTGAGGACACGAGGGGCCTCCTACTGGAAGCCGGCCGCCTCATAGCCGCCCTCTGGTATTCTACTGCCTTCTAGCATCTGGTTGCTTGGACCAGCCAGCTCAAGAAAGAAGTTGTTTGTCCGGGAGGTGTGAGGGGCGCAGTCGGCCCCGATGTCTTGAAATACCATGGGGGCCTGATGAAACTACCCATGGTCATTTACTCCGACAATAGGATACCCAAAGGAAACTGTTGGGTACACCTTCTATCACAGATCTGAAGGCAAGATATTCGTTGCTAAGAATGGATCCTTTCTTGAGAAGGAATTTCTCTCGAAAGAAGTGAGTGGGAGGAAAGTAGAACTTGATGAGGTAATTGTACCTTCTCCCCAAATGGAAAGTAGTTCATCACTGAAATCAGTTCTAGTGATTCCTACACCAATTAGTGAGGAAGCTAATGATGACGATCATGAAACTTCAGATCAAGTTACTACCGAACCTCTTAGGTCAACCGGAGTATGATCCGCACCAGAGTGGTACAGTAATCCTGTTCTGGAAGTCATGTTACTAGACCATGACGAACCTACGAACTATGAGGACGCAATGATGAGCCCAGATTCCGCAAAATGGCTTGAGGCCTTGTAATCTGAGATGGGATCCATGTATGAGAACAAACGGTGGACTTTGGTTGACTTTCCCGATGATCGGCAAGCCATAGAGAATAAATGGATCTTCAAGAAGAAGACTGACACTGACGGTGATGTTTCTGTCTACAAAGCTCGACTGGTTGCAAGAGGTTTTCGACAAGTTCAAGGACTTGACTACAATGAGACCTTCTCACCCGTAGCAATGCTTAAGTCTATCTGAATCATGTTAGCAATTGCCGCATTTTATGATTATGAAATTTGGCAAATGGATGTCAAAGATGCATTCCTTAATGGATTTCTTAAATAAGAGATGTATATGATGCAACCAGAAGGTTTTGTCGATCCCGAAGGTGCTAACAAAGTGTGCAAGCTCCAGTGATCCATTTATGCACGGGTGCAAGCATCTCGGAGTTGGAATATACGCTTTGATAGTGTGATCAAAGCATATAGTTTTATACAGTCTTTTGGAGAAGCCTATATTTACAAGAAAGTGAGTGGGAGCTCTGTAGCATTTCTTATATAATATGTGGATGACATATTGTTGATTGGAGATAATACAAAATTTCTGTATAGCATAAAAGGATACTTGAATAATAATTTTTCAATGAAGGACCTCAGCGAAGCTGCTTATATATTGGGCATCAAGATCTATAGAGATAGATCAAGACGCTTAATTGGACTTTCACAAAGCACATACCGTGATAAAGTTTTGAAGAAGTTCAAAATGGTTCAGTAAAAGAAATGGTTCTTTCCTGTGTTACAAGGTGTGAAGTCGAGTCAGACTCAATGCCCGACCACTGCAGAAGATAGAGAGAAAATGAAAGTCATTTGTTGTGCCTCAGCCATAGGTTCTATCATGTATGCAATGTTGTGTACCAGACCTGATGTGTGCCTTGCCATAAGTTTAGGAGGGAGGTAACAAAGTAATCCTGGAGTGGATCAGCGGACAGTGGTCAAGGACAAAGGATATGTTTCTCGTTTATGGAGGTGACAAAGAGCTTGTCGTAAATGGTTACGTCGATGCAAGCATTGACATTGATCCGGATGACTCAAAGTCGCAAACCAGATATGTATTTATATTGAATGGTGGAGCTATAAGTTGGTGTAGTTCCAAGCAGACCATCTTGGTGGGGTCTACGTATGAAGCGGAGTACATAGCTGCTTCGGAAGTAGCAAATGAAGGATTCTGGATGAAGGAGTTCATATCCGATCTAGGTATAATACCTAGTGCATCGGGTCCAATGAAAATCTTTTGTGACAATACTAGAGCAATTGCCTTAGCGAAGGAATCTAGATTACACCAGAGTACCAAACACATCAAGAGACGCTTCAATTCCATCAGCGATCAAGTCAAGGAGGGAGACACAGAGATTTGCAAAATACATACAGATCTGAATGTTGCAGACCCGTTGACTAAGCCTCTTTCACGAGCAAAACATGATCAACACAAAGACTACATGGGTGTTAGAATCATTACTATGTAATCAAGATTATTGACTCTGGTGCAAGTGGGAGGCTGAAGGAAATAAGCCCTACAGGCAATAATGAAGTTGTTATTTATATTTCCTTATATCATGATAAATGTTTATAATTCATGCTAGAACTGTATTAACCAGAAACTTAGTACATGTGTGAATACATAGACAAAATAGAGTGTCCCTAGTATGCCTCAACTTGACTAGCTCATTAATCAAAGATGGTTAAGTTTCCTAACCATAGACATGTGTTGTCATTTCATGAACGGGATCACATCATTAGAGAATGATGTGATGGACAAGACCCATCCGTTAGCTTAGCACAATGCTCGTTAAGTTTTGTTGCTATTGCTTTCTTAATCACTTATACATATTCCTCTGACTATGAGATTATGCAACTCCCGAATATTGGAGGAACACCTTGTGTGCTATCAAATGTCACAACATAACTGGGTGATTATAAAGATGCTCTACAGGTGTCTCCAAAGCTGTTTGTTGGGTTGGCATAGATCAAGATTAGGATTTTTCACTCCGAGTATCAGAGAGGTATCTCTGGGCCCTCTCGGTAATGCACATCACTATAAGCCTTGCAGGCAACGTAACTAATGAGTTAGTTGTGGGATGATGCATTACAAAACGAGTAAAGAGACTTTCCAGTTACGAGATTGAACTAGGTATGATGATACCGACAATCCAATCTCGGACAAGTAACATACCGATGACAAAGGGAATAACGTATGTTGTTATTGCGGTTTGACCGATAAAGATTTTTGAAGAATATGTGGGAACCAATATGAGCATCCAGGTTCCGCTATTGGTTACTGACCAAAGATGTGTCTCGGTCATGTCTACACAGTTCTCGAACCCGTAGGTTCCGCACGCTTAACATTCGATAATGAGTTATATGTTTTGGTGCCCGAAGTTTGTTCGGAGTCCTAGATGAGATCACGGATAAGACGAGGAGTGTCGAAATGGTCGAGAGGTAAAGATTCATATATTGGAATGTAGTATTCAGACATCGGAATGGTTCCGAGTGATTCGGGTATTTTACTGGAGTACCGAGGGGTTATTGGAACCCCCCAGGGGAATTAATGGGCCTACATGGGCCTTAGCGCAGAGAGAGGAGGGCCGCAAGGGGTCCCCCCCCCATTGCAGTCCGAGTTGGACTAGGGGAGGGGGCGACGGCCCCCTCTCCCTCTCCCTGTCCCTCTCCTTCCTTTTCCCTCCGGTAAAGAAAGGAAAAGGGGGGGCGAATCCTACTAGGACTAGGAGTCCTAGTAGGACTCCCCCCTTGGTGAGCCCCCTCTAGGCTAGCCGCCACCTCCTCCACTGCTTTATATACGGGGGGGCACCTCAAAGGCATCTCAATTGTTCTCTTAGCAGTGTGTGGTGGCCCTCTCCACAGTTTACTCCTCCGGTCATAGCGTCGTAGTGCTTAGGCGCAGCTCTGCACGGATCACATCACTATCACTGTTACCATGCCACCATGCTGACGAAACTTTCCCTCAACCCTCTGTTGGATCAAGAGTTCGAGGGACGTCATTGAGCTGAACGTGTGATAAACTCAGAGGTGTCGTACGTTCAGTGCTAGATCAGTTGGATCGTGAAGACATTCGGCTACATCAACTGCGTTAACCTAACGCTTCCGCTTTCGGTCTACGAGGGTACGTGGACACACTATCCCCCTCTCGTTGTTATGCATCTCCTAGATAGATCTTGCGTGATCGTAGGAAAATTTTTGACATTGCATGGTACGTTCCCCAACACATTTGCCTTCAACCTTCCTTCTGCCATTGTTCGATCGTCTTCTCCATGGAGGGAACAGGCCGGAAATGACCCCGTTATTCTTGCCCCAATCTGAAAGATGACATGGTGGAGGAACTCATTGATCGGTGCGACATCATCACCTCGGCTAGCATGGCAGGTTCGTTCAAGACCATTTTTGACTCAAAAAATAACATATTACAAAGAACCCAAGGGTTCAGGAGCGGTTTGATCTCCCTATCTTCTACGCCATGACCCTGTTCGCTGGCGCTGGGACGACGGAAGCCTCGCCTTGTGCAAGTTGATGCCGCTTGATAATGATATGTGTGATGTTAAGATGACATCACTTAAGGACTCCGTGCATGTGCTTGCCTCTTTAGCACCAAAGAGGAAACCGGTTGTATTACGCCCGCTGGCGCACGCCTAGCCTTGGTTGTCATGCCTTGTGTCATCTGAACCTCACGAGGTGAGGGCTTGCATAGAAATATCCGCTCCTCAGGAGCCTGCCTAAGGAGGCCCCTCCTTCTGTAGGTCTTGGCATCGTCTGCCTCGCAAGGCTTGGTCCCTCGCAAGGGTCTTGTGTTGTTGATGTTGAAGGTGGGTCGTACCAGGCCATCGACAGAGCCATGCCTTGGGCCGCAGGCAGGCAAGTCTGGGTACCCCCATTCCCAGAATGCCGACAGTAGCCCCTGGGCCCAAGGCGCGCTCGGACTTGGCTTCGAGGCGAAGCTAAGGGGCAAGGTTTGAGTGTTGCGGGCCCGAACCGCCTGCGGCCATAGTGAACGTGTGGCGCTTGATGGGACATGGGCGTCTCCGCTTCTCCACGCAGCCTCGACAACCGTCTTGGGCTGACAAAAAGGCTAGCGTCTACAGCTAAGCATTCATTTCCTTCCCTTCATCTTGCTTCACATCCCCTTCTC
The DNA here is from genome assembly GCF_002162155.2 of Triticum dicoccoides. Lineage (NCBI taxonomy): Eukaryota > Viridiplantae > Streptophyta > Magnoliopsida > Poales > Poaceae > Triticum > Triticum dicoccoides. The sequence continues at coordinate 381,811,846 of NC_041386.1, forward strand.
TCGTGCTCAGAGCGCCTCCAGATCTGCCAACCTCTCCCCAGACTTTCCTCCGTTGGAAACCGGAAAAGCGAAGCCTGCCGCTCCTTCCGCACACTTGGCCCCCTCGTTCGAGCCGGCCCTCAGTACATCCACCATCACTGGGAGAAGCACCTTGTCACCATGCTCTCGCTGATGGCGAGCAGCGCCAATGAGGGAGGGTAGACGGTACTCTGGGTTGGTCAGCCAATCCGGAAACCTTGAGGGAGACCTTCTACCCCTTCTTCCTACACAGCGTCTTTGTTGGGCTCGTCCCCCCCTTCTCCACCTTCTTCCTTGCCATTCTCAACCATTATCAGATATGTGCCCTTCATCTTCATCCCAACTCCATCCCCCTCTGGTCGATCTTCGCCTTCTACTGAGAGCCATTTGTGGGGGTGGCGCCATCTGTTGCGTTGTTCCGCCACTTCTTCTACCTCCAGATGGGTGGCACCCTGTGCTCCGAGTGCGTCTACTTCGTTCCATCTTATGGAAGCAACACGATCTCGAAGGCCGGAAGAAGGTGGAGGACTTCCGGCATAAGTGGATCTTCATGGACGCCAAGCGCTCCCACGCTCGGCTAGAGCTGCCGACCACAGTTCCGATGAAGTTGGACTAGTGGGCTCACAAGAAGTTCACCAACCCCCGGGTGGAGTTGCTGTTGGAGAAGATGGCGGCTGACCTATAGCCAAGAAACCTAAGAGGGGCCATGCTTGTTAGGGAATTAATGATGCAACGCCTGGCGCCCCTCCACGCGCGCTCGCACCCTCTATGGAGCCTCAAGGGCGCGGAGGACGAGCTCTGTCTGCGCCCGGACGACCTGTCTGATGAGGAGCTGAGCAAGGCCATGCGCACCTTGCTCGAGAAGGACCCATGCGGCCTCCCAGAACCCTATCTCCCGCTTTACCGCCGCGACGACGGGGAAAAAGTGTACGCTGCAATGCATGTCTTCAACGAGTGAGGGCTCGTGCCGCCCAAGCCTTCCCAGCCCACTAGCTCTCCGGTGTCGGTGTCCTCCGGCGAGCACTCTGAGGAGGAGGAGGAGGGGGACTCGGAGGTGACCCTGGAGGGGGCGGGGGAGACCTCTCCACCATGGCAGAGCGAGCTCCTCCGCGTCCTCTCTGATGACGACGACGCTGACGAGTACCTGGTCGAGGGGTCACCGCGCTCCGTCTGGGTTGCCATGAGGTCCCGAAGCACCCCCCCTAAGGAGACTGAAGCGGGGGACCCTGAAGAAGGGCGGGATGGTGACGCTTCCCCGGGGCAACGCCTCAACCTTCTCGTCTGCCGCCACCGTCGCAGTGCCGACCGCCGTGCGATCGTCTGCTCCTGGGAGCGCGGCGGGGCTTGTGCCTAGGAAGCTTGGGGGTCGCTGCACTCCTAGATAGGAATAGGTCACCCATCGCCGAGGACGAGTAAGTGCTTTAGCTTGTCTTTGCTTCCTGCTCCTGGCGCAGTACGATGTTGGCGGCAAAGAGGAAGAAGGAGGAGGCCAGGGCCTCCAAGGCCAAGCGGCTTGCCGCGGCTGTGACGACTCCGGCGCGGGAAAAGGAGGCCGCCTCGCGTCCTCCTACGATGGAGCTGGTCTCACGAGGCTCGGGAGCCCAGCCTCAGGAGAAGACCACCTCTGCGGCTAACCTGACTCCGAAGGCGCCCATCCTCGGCGCACCTGCTGGTAGTCCGAAGGCTCCGGAGCCCCCGGCTGTCCTTGCTGTCGTTGCCTCACCAGCCCTGGCGCTGGTGCCACCTCCTTCCCAAGCCGTCACACTGGCAGACCATGGTTCTTCTGCCATGCCCACCGCTCTGGAGGATGCCTTCTTCGTGCTGGACCGGCTCTAGGCTGATCTTCGAGGCGCCGACCGACACATGGCGACAGGGCGTCTAGGGCTAGTCTCAGGGTGGCTCCAGGCCGACTCGTCTATCAGGGCAGCCTGGGGCCAGCCCGAGGCCGCCGCCGAGGAGGGCCGGAAGGTGGCCAGTGTGGCTGCGGCTACTGGCGACATGGCGTTGGCCGCCGCAGCGACCGCCGAGAAGCGCTGCCGCACGGCGGACGCCGAGCTGAAGGCCCTCCGTGACGAGCAGGCCGCCTGCGCCAGTCAGCTCGAGGTGTAAGAGGAAGAGCTGAAGGCCCGGGATGTCGTGCTCGCCAACCACAACACCGAACTAGAGCAGGGAGCCCAGGAACAGGCTATGGAGCGGAGCCGCCTAGAGAAGCTGAAGGAAGAGACGGAAATGGCCTAGGCGTCCCACACCAAGCTCGTCTTCGAAGAGAAGGCCCGGCTGGAGGCCAAGGAGAAATCCATGGCCACGGCTGAGAAGGCAGCCACCACGGGACGCGACGCCTTCGTCTCCCTCGAGCTGAGGTCCCGCAAGGCACTGCACGACCTTTACGGGGAGGGGTACAAGAAGCCGCAAGCGACTCCTGAGGAAGGCCCTGCCGGGATGCTCCCCAAGCTTGCCACGGCGCTCGAGGGCATCATCGTTGGAGTGGGCCCCATGGTGGAAGGAGAGGCTCACGCGCTTTTTACCTCGGCCGCGACGCGCATCTTCAGCCACCTCCATCTTCGACCTTGGCGCGCTGCTCGAACCTGTGGATCCTGAGCTCCATGACGCTGCCGCCGAGGCCGTGAAGAAGTAGGTGGAGGCCCTGTTGCATAAGTTCCTATGCGTCGACCCCATGACCGAGGCCAGCGGCAAGGACAGCCGCGACATTGTCAACGACGGGCCTCCCCAGGCGAGTGTTGGCTGCGCCCAAGGCTGAAGAAGAGATTCGAAGGCGGCGCGTCCCCCTGCTTTAACCCTGCAACATTTACCGTGCCTCATGGAGGCGTGAGAACTTCTTCTTTAAATTTGAGAGACAATATGTTTTGTAATAATTTGCTTGGATTCCATGATTTCCTTTCCGTTTGCTTTAATGTTCTGCGTCGGCAGGGCCCGGCCCCGCGCATACCTCAACCGCCATTGGGTCATCCGGATCACCAGGACGAGACCAAGGGGTGAGGATCTACATGACCAATGAGACTCCTGAGTCACGATTCTCAAGAGTCCCCCTTGACGTACGAACAGCCCTCAGGAAGGAGATGCGGGTGTAGGTTTTAGCGTTTTGCGTCGGCAGGGCCCGGCCCCGCGCATACCTCAGCCGTCATTGGGGCATCTGGATCACCAGGATGAGACCAAGGGGTGAGGGGCTACGTGACCAGTTAGGCTCCTGGGTCGCGATGCCTAGGAGTCCCCCTTGACGGACGAACAACCCTCCATACCTTTCCTCGACGAGCTCTCGCTCGGGAGGAGCGCGCGAAGACCAGGTCCAAGGGACGTGGCGAGGTAGCGTATGCCAGGCATGACCTACGAGTAGCCCCCGTGCCTAGCCCCCTCGCGCGACTCTCTCGAGGGGAAAGCGGTGCGGTGAGGCTAAGCAGCGAGCCTAGTGGTTCTCCTGAGATTAATGCAGCCGTTAGGCTGCCCTCAGTTGTTTATTCACCAGCGCGGAGCATGGTGCTACCGCTCTTGCACGGGCGTAGCCGCTCCTCGACAGTGTCGTCCACCAGCGTGGAGCATGGAGCTTCCACTGGTACGTGGGTGGGAGCTCCCTCTGAGGGGAGACTCTAGGGCATGTAAAGCCTAGTCCTGACACGTGGCTTGCATGACAGGACTAGAGGAGGTGTGTACGGGCACGCATGAGCCAGCGCGAGACTCATGAGGCCCTACCTCAAGGCGGGTTGCGCCTGAATTTGATTCAGAACACTTGTGATGGTCCTACGAGATGGTTATGTAGCCTACGTCGAGTGAATCTCCTGAGGTTATCACATGAGAAAGCCAAACACCAACAACCCCAGGATGTGACGTGAACGGGGCCAGCCCACCAGACAGAGCTCACCCCATTGGGTTTGTCTACGTTCTAGGGACGGAGACGAGCACAGACGTCGTGCCTAGTCTTCTCATGCGGAGATCCTGAAGAAATAGAACCGGTGCGGCACCCGTGGCGGCGAGGCACCGGGTCGCGCGCCCTAACTCACCCACCCCCGATTAGCTCATGCGAGAATAAGGCACCAAGGACCATGGGAGGTGACATGCATGGGAGCTGGCCCGTGAGCCAGAGCTCGGCCACTTGGGTTTAGCGACGCTACAGGGACGGACCCGAGCACAGACGCCATGCCAGTCCTTAATCATGACTTCATGAGGCGGTCATGGGCGGGTTTGCAAGGGTGTATGACATTCATGGCGATGAAGCGTCGGACAAGCAGGTGATAATCATAAAGCAACTCATGGAAAGGGTAAAACTAGTTCTGATAGATGCAAAGAACGATAAATGCTGCAGGGACGGACCCACACGTCCTGGGGATAATGCAGCCCGAGGGGTGCCCCCAACTAAACAAACCAAAAAGTGTCACCTGCATCGTTGCTGAAGAGGTGTTGGAGTACTTGAAGACGTGTGTTGCAGAAGTCGCTCCGCACGAGTCACCCAGGTCCTGAACCTCGAGGCTCTGGAGGCCTAGGGGGCTCGCGGGGATCCATCGCCATCTCCGATAGGACCGCCTGGTGCCTGGCCTCGTAAGCCGCTAGGATGCCCCGCATGTGGCACTGCTACGTGGAAGCCATGTTCAGCAAACCGAAAGGCATGTGAACATAGTTGTGACGGGGGCCCTCGCACCGGCCAACGTGGGATGGCCAGAAAAGCTCCTAAGACGCGGCTCTTTTGAGCCCTGGGATGTTGACGTAGGCGCACATCTGGCTGCCCTCACCAGGGGAGGGAGCCACGTCGGGTGGTGCGGGACAATGCTCGCACCGCATAGCTCTGGCCTCTTGAAGTTCCTTGGTAGCCTTGGTGATGAACTACTGAGCACTTGGCGCCTCCCGCCATGCGCTCTCCTCATGGAAGTGCATGTTGAAGCACGCCTCCACATGGTGCCCGAACACCTCCCTCGTGACACTGGCCAAGTCAAAGGCCCTCAAGAAGAGAGCCCCTGAGCCCAGCCTGAGAGGGGTGCCGGGCGCGCCTTCCTATGGGAGAGAGGAAGGCGCCCCATTAGTGGGCGCTGGGCCTGAAGCATGGCCGTCGGGTGCCCCATCCTCCTGAGGTCGTAGGCGCGGTAGCTGCTTCTTTTTCTTGGGGACGGCCTCAGGAGGGTAGGCAGCGCCCAGGTCATTTGAGTTCTCGACTACCGCAGCCTGGTAGGCACGCTCGAGGGAGCACACCACGTCCTTCTCATCGCAGGCAACCGTGATGATGCCACAGCTTCCTGGCATCTTGAGGACATTGTAGCCATGATGAGTTGCCACCATGAACTTGGCCAGGGCCGGATACCCAAGGATGGCGTTGTACGGGAGGTGAATGTGGGCGACGACGAAGTCGATGAGCTCAGTGCGGTAGTTGTCGCGCTTGCCGAAGGTGACAGGGAGGCGGATCTGCCCTATCGGGTGGTGGAGCCATCGGTCACTCCTGAGAAAGGTCTGGTAGGCTGAAGTTGGTCGTACAGCACCTGGAGCCTGCCATATGTCTCGACGACCGCCATCGATGAGTGTCTTGGTGATGAGAACGTTGCTGATAGTAGGCGAGCAGAGCATTGGGAGGGTGCCGGCAGTGGTCGCACACATGAGCTGGTTAGTAGAGTCGAAGGTGATGACGTACTTGGACCACCAGTACAGACGCATTGCCTCGATCTTGGGGAGGGCCGCGTTCACCTCGCGAGGGAACTGCTTGAAGATGCGATGGAGGCAGGGGCCTATGTGCCACCCAAAATGCAAGCAATGGCACGAGGCTCTTGGAAGCCCCCTGAGGGAGTCCTGGACTAAGGGGTCCTCGGGCGTCCGGCCTGTTAACCATGGGCCGGACTGATGGGCTGTGAAGATACGAAGACCAAAGACTGCACCCGTGTCCGGATGGGACTCTCCTTGGCGACCAAATATGTAGATTCCTCCCTTTGTAACCGACCTTGTGTAACCCTAGATCCCCCCGGGGCCTATATAAACCAGAGGATTAGTCCGGAAGGGAGAGATTGATTATCATAGCCATACAAGCTAGACCCTTAGGGTTTAGCCATAATGATCTTGAGGTAGATCAACTCTTGTAATACTTGTATTCATCAATATAAACCAAGCAAGACATAGGGTATTACCTCCATAGAGAGGGCCCGAACCTGGGTAAACATTGTGTTACCCGTCTCCTGTTACCATCGACCTTAGACGCACAGTTTGGGACCCCCTACCCGAGATCCGCCGGTTTTGACACCGACATTGGTGCTTTCATTGAGAGTTCCATTGTGTCGTCGATGAAAGGTTTGATGGCCCCTTCAATCGTCGATAGTGACGTTGTCCAAGGGGAAGCATTCCTCCCCGGACAGATCTTCGTGTTCGGCGGCTTCACACTACGGGCCAACTCGTTTGGCGACCTGGAGCAGATCGAGAGCTACGCCCCTAGCCATCATGTTAGATTTGGGAGCTTCAACTACATCGTGGACATCCGTGGAGATCATATCTTTGCTGGATTCGAGACTGCGGTACCGCTCCTGGTCACCTCGTTGAACATGACCTAAATCTGTCATCGGACCATATTCAGGAGATAGCTCCTGTAACTGCGCCATCTAAGGAATGGAGGTTCAACCCCACCTCGGAGGCCACAGATTCCCCGACGTTGGAGCCGCACATGGACTTAAACTCACACAATATTCTTGTCACCGGAACCCCGGACTCATCTTCGGGTGTAAGATCCAAACCATGTGAGTCCACGGATGCCGAACTTGATCGTTTATCGATCTTCGAGTTCAGCGCCACAAGAATCTTCCAGCACTCACCCTTGGGCGACGTGCTAAGCTCATTAAAGAACATGTCCTTGGCGAGGGACTCATAGCCGAACTATATCTGGTTTGAACTAGAAGCGGATGAGAGGGAATTTCGCTCCCCACCCGCCACCCACTTTATAGCCATTGTCGAAGACCTAACCGACATGCTTGATTACGGCTCCGATGACATCAATGGTATGGATGATGATGCCGGAGAAGAAGAGGCCCAGGACCCATTGTTCACGGGACGCTGGACGGCTACTTCCTCGTATGATGTGTACATGGTGGATGCACCAAAGGAGAATAGAGGCGGTGACAAAGAAGACCCGGTTGAGGATAAACCTCCTGAGATACAATTGAAACACCAGCGTCAGCGGCGCCGCTCTAAGTCAAGTCGCAGTAAAGACGGCAACACCGGCACAGGAGAAGATAACACTCCAGAAGGTGCCGAAGACAACGAAGACACCGTTGAAACAGCTAATGAACAAGATGAACGGGAAGACGGGCAGGCTCGACCTGGTAAATAGGCCACACACGAAGACTCAGAGGATGGAAGTTATCTTCCGCTCTCCGAGGATGAGGTGAGCCTCGGCACCGACGATTTCATCATGCCTAAGGAACCTCTTGAGCAGGAGCGCTTCAAGCGCCAGCTAATAGCCACTGCAAGGAGCCTACAAAAGAAGCAGCAGCAACTTCAAGCTGATCAAGATCTGCTCAATGATAAGTGGACCGATGTCCTAGGAGCCGAAGAATACGGCCTCAAGCGCCCAACTAAAAGCTACCCAAAGCGCAAATTGCTACCTTAGTTTGACGAGGAGGCGCTGGAACACATACCACCATCGTACAATGCGGCTGATCGACCACTACGTGGTCGGGACAAAACGACAACTCACGCCGAACACTAGCCCGCCCCGCCTCATCGCACAGGTAAAGGTAAATTAGCCCACGGACATACATATGACCTCTGGCAAAACTAGAACAATAAAGCAGGACATACTAGATCAATCTACGGATCACGAGGACGTGCCTCGACACGCGACGACGACCACCTATTCAGACATGACAAACTTAGTCATGCGCGGGCTGAAAACCGCAGACGGACTCCATCAGAGCTACATCGCGATACGGCCCAATATAGAGGCGCCGCACACCCTCATTGCTTCACTGATGAAGTCATGGATCATGAATTCCCAGAAGGGTTCAAACCCGTGAATATAGAATCATACGATGGAACCACGGACCCCGCGGTGTGGATCGAAGACTTCATTCTCCACATTCATATGGCCCGCGACGATGACCTCCACGCCATCAAATACATCCCTTTAAAACTCAAGGGGCCATCTCGGCATTGGCTCAACAGTCTGCCTGAAAATTCTATTGGCAGCTGGGAGGACTTGGAAGAGGCCTTCCTCGATAACTTCCAAGGTACATATGTTCGACCTCCGGACGCTGATGACTTAAGCCATATAGTTCAGCAGCCCGGAGAGTCTGCTAGGAAATTCTGGACTAGGTTCTTAACTAAAAAGAACCAAATCGTCGATTGTCCAGATGCTGAAGCCCTAGCAGCCTTCAAACACAGCATCCGCGACGAATGGCTCGCTCGCCACCTCGGCCAAGAAAAGCCAAAATCCATGGCGGCCCTCACGGCACTCATGACCCGCTTTTGTGCAGGCGAGGATAGTTGGTTGGCCCATAGTAAAAACAATGCAAGCGATGCCGGCACCCCTGAAGTTAAAAATAACAAAGACAAGTCTCGACGCAACAAATACAAGCGTTGAAACAATAGTGACAACACTGAGGATACGGCGGTCAATGATGGATTCAGTGGCTCTAAGACCGGTCAGCGGAAGAAGTCGTTCTAAAAGAACAATTTAGGCCCATCCAGCTTGGACCATATACTTGATCGTCTGTGCCAGATTCATGGCACCCCGGACAAACCACCCAATCATACAAATAGAGATTGTTGGGTTTTTAAACAAGCCGGCAAATTAAACGCCAAGAACGGAGAAAAGGGATCGCAAAGCGAGGAAGATGATGAAGAGCCCTGGCAACCGACCACAGGGGGACAGAAGAAGTTTCCCCCTCAGGTCAAAACGGTGAACATGATATACGCTACCCACATCCCCAAGAGGGAGCGCAAGCGTGTGCTCAGGGACGTCTACACGATAGAGCGAGTCGCCCCAAAATTTAATCCATGGTCGTCATGCCTGATCACTTTTGATCATCGGGATCATCCGACCAGTATCTGTCACGGTGGCTCGGCCGCACTGGTCCTAGACCCAATAATTGATGGGTTTCACCTGACTCGTGTCCTTATGGACGAAGGTAGCAGCCTCAATCTGCTCTATCGGGATACGGCACGAAAATGGGCATTAACCCATCACGGATCAAGCCCACCAGGACTACCGTCAAAGGAGTCATACTAGGTGTAGACGCCCGCTATACGGGCTCAATTACACTAGAGGTTGTCTTCGGATCTTCGGACAACTTCTGAAGTGAGGATTTAATCTTCGATATCGTCCCCTTCCGCAGCGGCTATCACGCACTGCTCGGACGAACTACGTTTGCTCGATTCAACGCAGTACCACACTATGCTTATCTCAAGCTCAGGATGCCCGGTCCACGCGGTGTCATAACAGTTAATGGAAATACGGAACGCTCCCTCCGTATAGAAGAGCACACAGCTGTCTTAGCAGCAAAAGTGCAGAGCAGCCTTCTCAAGCAGAACCTTAATTCGGCTGCCGAGCCCACGTACATCGTTAAGAGGGTCCTAACTACTCTGCAACAGGAGAGCTCAGCTCGTCAGGAGCTCAACTAGCAATCCGGCCTCCGTCTCAGTCCCGATCAAGTGGTGGCATTCGTGCCGCGCGTACATAACTACGCACTCAAAATCCCATGGGCATCGATGGAGGCATAGCAAGCTTGTGGTCCATAGTACGGCTCAACCGACATCGGATACACACATACTTTTACTTTTACTTGCCTCCTTTTCAAGTCTCAGTCCCACATGCCCCATCCGGTGGTCTGGTCATCGGTCCTCTTGAAGGACAAACGCACCAAGGCGGCAAGAAGCACAACCATATGGGGGACTTCTCTAGGTGGTTTCGTTAACGATCACTCTACCTATTTTTGAGGACCCACATGCATCTCTCCGTTGTTCAAGGCATAGTAACTAGCCTCATGCTTATTGCATTACCTTTACAAACGCACTTTAATAGACAAATGAAATTATAATAAGAATAGTTTGCGGCTCAAATTTTACGGCCCTAGCTTATCACTTGTTCTTCTTTTTTAGTTTTGTCTTTTCTGGTAACTTTATCAATTAGCACCCGTACACTTTGGTACATTTGATGTTTGCCAGGGGCTTCATAGCACCCCACACTACGGCAACAAAAGTTCGAACACTTTTTATAAGTATAGTTCAGCACCCCGAATTTAGCATTATATGCATTCGCTCTGAATCATGTCTTTGGTCAATAGTTGGGTTGCCCGTCTCCTGTGCTTGCTACCTTACGTTCCGCTATATCGTCTAAGGTAGTAAAGGGAGAACTACTGCGATTGTGCCCTGCTTTATCCAAAGGAGCACCTCAGTAGAGAAAGCCGAAAACTGACTGTCATGATGCAGCGAGAGCCGGTCAGCTGTTCGGAGGTTGCAAATCGTTGGAGATTTCTTCCGTGTTGCATGAAGGATCGGTACTTCCTAATCAGACGCTTATATCACTCTAGTTCAGAAACTAGGGGTTGCGTCCATGTTTTATTGTCGAACTCCTATGGCTAAGTGAGGGCTTTACAGTCACATAGTCTGGTTTCCTGGTTCGTTGCGCTAAACAACTCCTTCAAGGACCATCTAATTGTATCAGGATTGTTTAGATTCCATCCCGAACACCCCTGTACTACCTACGTGGGGGCAGAAGCCGACGACTGGTTAACCCTCAGATTTCATACAACACGGCCGCACAGGAAGTAAAAATTTAAAAACATAACTAGCATTATATTGCACAATCACTTTGTTTTATCATACAAGGTAGAGGGAACTCCAATACATTCATTCAAAGATAGTGTCGTTCGCACAATGATCCTCAACAATGCGGGACACCTCCAAGACATCGCCGAAGTATCGCTCGGGTGTGCGGTGCTCCTTGCCCTTCGGCGGCCCCTCGGTCGCTAATTTGACAGCGTCCAGCTTCGCCCACCAGACCTTGCAATAGGAGAAGGCCAAACATGCGCCCTCGATGCAGACGGATTGCTTGACGACATCCAGCCGAGGACAGGCATCCACCAGTCGCTTCACGAGGCCAGAGTAACTGCCGTGTATAGCTCCGGTTGGCCACAACCAGATTATTAAATCCTTCATGGCAAGTTCGGCCACCCTATGCAGCTCGACCAGCTGTTTTAGCTGACCGCTGAAGGGCACCGGATGTTCTGGCGCGAGATATTGCGACCAGAACAGCTTCTCCGAGGAGCTCCCTTCTTTGGCTCGGAAGGACTCTGCGGCGTCAGCCACACTGCATGGCAGATCAGTAAAAGCCCCTGGAGAACTCCGAATCCGGGTTAGTAAAAGATATTTCATCTTCACATTCTTGCTTTGCATATTGAATGCCTTACCCGCCGCGATCTTCCTGGCCTTCTAGATCTCCTAGAGGGCGCCCTGGGCCTCATTCCGAGCTGCCTCCAAACTCTGATGAGCCTTGGCGACTTCGGTCTCTTGAACCGACGCATCGCGCTCCAAGGCCTCACACTTCTTCACCACATCCTCGAGCTCCTGTTGGACCTTGTTGACCCGGGCCTTGAGCTTCTTTCGAGCGGCCTGCTCTCTGACTGCCTTCCCCTCGGCTTCGACCAGGGCCTCGACCTCGATCATCGCTTCTCTACATATCATGGCACTTCAACCTTGTTTTTCCTGGAGCTGCCTCTTCACCTAGCCGAGCTCCTCCTCGGCCTCCACTAGTTTCTGATTCAGTCTGGAGACTTCGGCAGTATGCGAGACCACGGCCAACAGCGACGCCTGTGCATACATTTCAGACAGATTTAGTTAGTTTCCTGCAATAGGAGATTGATCCTCTGTCCAGTTTTTTTCTTTCCGAACACCTGATAGTGTCTCAGGGGCTACTATCTATATTGGGATTTTCTCCTTTTTTGCGCCGCGTACCTCAAAACCTGTTAACAGGCTGCTGCAGGCTTCGGTTAGTCCACTCTTGGCAGACTGAACCCTTTCAATTACCGTGCCCATAAGGACACGGTGCTCATCCACAATGGAAGCGCCTCGCAGCCCTTCCAGCAGATTATCCGATGCCCCTGGTTGGACAGGGGTCACCGGGGGAACAGGCATCCCCCTTCTTTCGAAGGAGGCTGCATGCCGGATTCTAGAGCCGCATCGGACTCCAGAATCGAGTCCGGCTGAGGGCCGAACAGAATACGACCCTCCCCTCTAGTCTCCATGGGGATTGACTCCCCCTGTTATCCGGCGACGGGGGTTTCGCCTTCTGGCGCCTCCTGAGCCTCTCCCCCGCCTAGAACAGTCCTTCGGGACAGCACCTCTGCATCATCCTTGGCCTTGGGGGAGTGAGCGGCCGGCGGTGAATCGCGGGCCATCGCCTTTGAGTCCAGCGAACCTCGTGATGAGGATCGCTGGGAGCTGTAGTGGGCGGGACTGCAATAGCATAACTAATTATATCAATACAACAAAAAGGAAAGACTTGGTTTATGGGTGGATATGGGTTTTAGCACTAATGATGCGGTACGAGGCTTAGTGCGGGGGCGTCTCTCTGGACTGTTGTCGATGTCCCACGCGGTGTTATCCACAAGGGAGCTTTTCCCTTTCTTGGACGTCTCTGCCTCCAGATTCACCGAAGCCGCCCTCTTCTTCCTCCCCTCATCAGGGGAGGGTTGTTCTCCTCCTCTTCATCATCGTCGTCTTCGGCGGCGGAGGAGCGGGCATTGTCTTCGGACGTCGCGTCTGAAGCGCCCTTGCGGCGGGCGCCACTCCGGACCCTCTTGGCCTTCCTTGTGGCCTTCTTCTCCGGTGCCTTGTAGGGCGCTGGCACCAGCATCTTCGCTAAACATGGGATGACTGGTTCTTCAGGCAGCGGAGCCGGACATTGGATCCGCTTCGCCCTCTCCATCCAATCCTGAAGAATCGATGATGACAAAAGCTTAGACATCATCCTTGAAACAATCAAGTAAGGGATGCAGTAAGAATAATATACCTCATTGGCGAGGTGGTTGATGTCATGCCCGCGGTCCAAATCCATGGCCGGCGGTGTTTCGTTGCTCTTGAAAAGCAACCTCCAGGCATCTTCGTGAGTGGTTTCGAAGAGCCTCTTCAGGGTATGGTGCTTCTTCGAATTAAACTTCCATAGAGTGCGGCTTCGTCTCTAGCAGGGGAGGATCCGGCACACCAGCATCACTTGGATTATGTCGACGAGCTTGATGTCTTTGTCCACCATAGTTTGGATGCACGTTATCAGCGTTATCAGCTCGTTTGACGAACACCATTTCGGGCTCTTATCAACCCAGGAGGTGAGTCGCATGGGAGCGCCAGAGTTGAATTCGACAGCCGTGGTCCAGGTGGCATCGCGGGGTTCTGTGATGTAGAACCATTGTTTCTGCCATTCCTTGATGGTCTCCACGAAAGTGCCTTTTGGCCAGAAGACATTGAAGGCCTCACACATGATGATGAACGCCGAGATATTGAGGAAGGAGTTCGGGGATAGGTCGTGGAAGTCTATCCCGTAGTAGAACATCAGCCCGCAGATGAAAGGGTGGAGTGGAAACCCTAGCCCGCGGAGGAAATGAGGGATGAATACCACCCTCTCATTGGGCTTCGGTGTGGGGACAACTTGCCCCTGGACTGGAAGATGGTGGGTGATGTAACGCCCACGATGCGGCTATATCTCCCACATGTCGAAGCACGACTTAGAGGCATAACCGCATTGTAAGCAATGTCGCAAGTGAGGTAATCTTCACACAACCCATGTAATACATAAGGGAAAGAGATACATAGTTGGCTTACAATCGCATAAGGGAAAGAGATACATAGTTGGCACACAATACATGAATAAAGCATTACATCATCCAGATACAACACAAGGTCCGACTAAGGAACCAAAATAAAAGAAGACTACCCCAAAAGCTACACAGATCCCTGATCACCCCGACTGGGCTCTACTACTGATCAACTGGAAACGGAAACAACAAACGAACACAATCTTCTTCGAGATCCTCCTTGAGCTTGGCCGCGTCACCTGCATGGTTTCATCGGCACCTGCATATTGGTTTTGGAAGTAACTGTGAGTCACGGGGACTCAGCAATCTCACACCCTCGCGATCAAGACTATTTAAGCTTATGGGAAGGGTAAAAGGTATGAGGTGGAGCTGCAGCAAGCACTAGCATATATGGTGGCTAACATACGCAAATGAGAGCGAGAAGAGAAGGCAAGGCACGGTCGAGAAACTATGATCAAGAAGTAATCCAAGACTACTTACGTCAAGCATAACTCCAACACCGTGTTCACTTCCCGGACTCCGCCGGAGAGGGACCATCACGGCAACACACGCAGTTGATGCATTTTAAATAAGATAAGTTTCAGGTTTTCTACAACCGGACATTAACAAATTCCCATCTGCCCATAACCACGGGCACGACTTTCGAAAGTTCAAATCCCTGCAGGGGTGTCCCAACTTAGCCCATCACAAGCTCTCACGGTCAACGAAGGATATTCCTTCTCCCTAGAAGACCCGATCAGGCTCGGAATCCCGGTTACAAGACATTTCGACAATGGTAAAACAAGACCAGCAAAGCCACCCAGATGTGCCGACAAATCCTGATAGGAGCTGCACACATCTCGTTCTCAGGGCACACCGGATGAGCCAGAGTTGCCCCTGGTAGCTCCGGACATCGCTCAGTTGGACCAACACTTAGAGAAGCACTAGCCCGAGGGGGTTAAATAAAGATGACCCTTGAGTCGGCTGACCCAAGGGAAAGAAAAGGCTAGGTGGCAAATGGTAAAACCAATGTTTGGCCTTGCTGGAGGAGTTTTATTCAAGGTGAACTGTCAAGGGGTTCCCATTATAACCCAACCGTGTAAGGAACGCAAAATCAAGGAACATAACACCGGTATGACGGAAACTAGGGCAGCAAGAGTGAAACAAAACACCAGGCATAAGGCCGAGCCTTCCACCCTTTACCAAGTATATAGATACATTAATTAAATAAGAGATATTGTGATATCCCAACAAAATATCCATGTTTCAACAAGGAACAAACTCCAATCTTCACCTGCAACTAACAACGCTATAAGAGGGGCTGAGCAAGCGGTAACATAGCCAAACAATAGTTTGCTAGGATAAGGTGGTTAGAGGCTTGGCTTAACAATATGGGAGGCATGATAAGCAAGTGGTAGGTATCGCAGCATAGGCATAGCAAAAGAGCGAGCAACTAAGCAAGCAAAGATAGAAGTGATTTCGAGGGTATGGTCATCTTGCCTGAGATCCCGCAAGGAATAAGAACAAGTCCATGAAGAAGATAAACGGACGTAGTCGAACGAATCCTCACAAACGTGACGTTATCGGAACCAACCCAAAGAAGTAACACCGGAAAGAAGCAAAGAACATAGTAAACAACCAACACATAAACATGGCATGATGCACAACCAAGTATGATGCATGTCTGGATTAAAGAGGCATGGCATGGCAAAGAGCACAAACAATCCTACAAATTAAGTGGAGCTCAATATGCAACGAGTTGCATATTGACGGAACACCACATTAATTATTTAGTTCTCTCCCAGTTAGGTACTCAACAAATTTAAATGTTGGTTAACATGGCAAGAAGTGAAGCCTAACAAAACTATACTATCTAAAAAATTTAAATGGGGCCAGATATAACAAATAACGAATCCGGTAAATCCCCATATGCCTTAGTAATTTATTGCAACAACAATTTAAACATTTTAATTGTTGTTATCATGATGCGGATGACATGAACAAGTTTTATGCAATTTTTATTAAAAGTTGATAAGAGCATTATGAAGCATTTTCTCATCGTGGAGGAAATGAAAAGGGGTGCCACGGCAACGATAATAATAACGGTGCCACGGCAACGTTCCGGTTCCGGTACTTGATTGAGATACCGATGCAAAGGGGAAGTGTGCGGATGCGTGCAAAAGATGGTGGGGTGCTCCCAGATTCCGGGTGTCCCACGAGTTGGTGACAAGGAAATGAGTGACACTTTGGACATGGTGCAAACACGAGCATCTCATACATCGCAAGCATTCGTTCACGGACGTCGTCTTGAGGTTATACCTTCGAAGCATGCAAGCGGGACAGTTCTCGTTCGGTGCAAAGTAGAGGAAGTAGACGTTCTCTCGACGGCGGTAGTGGAAGTAGTCGTTCTTGCACGCTCTAGGGTCGACGGTAGAGGTTCTCGCGATCTTGGCGGTGGTAGTGGTACATGTTTATCATTGCACGAGTTTCCGTAGACGTTCATGTCATCGGTGTCGTGGTACTTGTGGTCTTCGGAGTTTCCGGTCCCGTTCTTGCGACGGTATTCGTTCACGTTCGTTCGGAGAGGTACCTGATGACTCCAATGTCTTCGGGGCGACGGTAGTGGTACACACGAAGGTAGTCGGGCTTGATGGATCCGAGGGCTACTTGGCGAACAACGGTCGCCGTGGTACTCGTCGGTCCACGAAGTCGTTCTCGTTGGTCTTTCGATTCGTTCGGTACTCGTTCGGTCATCCGTGTGGTTTTGCCGGTGGGGTACTTGGCGCTTGCGGTCCAACTCCGAGGTCATAGCCATGTAGTCGAACTTGACGAAAACGGGTCTCGCTGGAGACTTGGCGAATCCATCAGGAACTTGGTGGTACTTGGCGAGTTCCACGCTCGGTGACCGTTGGACTTGGCGTCCACTGCAACAGGGTGTGATGCAGGGACTTGGCGCGATGCAGGAGCAATGGCCACGGAACTTGCAGCAGCAGCGGCACCGGCGGGAACTTGGCACGTTGGTCTCGCGAGGCATGGGGAGGCTCGAGGAGACAACGTCGAGGAGGAAGACCGGCGACAGGGACGGCTTGAAACTGCTGCTGGTGGCGCTCGTGGCCATGGGACGCGAAATCCGAGGTCGAAGGCGAGGAACGGTGGAGGATCTTGGCGGCGCGGCAGCCAGACGAAGCAGGGAGGCGCACGAGGAGACTCCGGTGCGGTAGGGCAGCGGGTGCCAACGGCAGCAGTGGCTCGCCGCCCGATGGGGCGTCATGGTCGCTTGAAGAGGCCGCGACAGGGGATCAGGCGAGGCCTGGGCGGCGCTCATGAGAACTGGACGAGAGGATAGAGGAAGATGGGATCGGGCACGGGGCGTGCGCTGGAGGGAGATCGAGAGGGAGATCAGTGCTAGGAGATCGAAGAGAGAGGAGGGGCGATCGAGCGGAAGGGAAGACGAGGTGGGAGGCGGTGCTGGATGAGGACGAGAGGGAGAGGGAGTCGGCTCCCTGGTGTCTAGGGTTGGGTTAGGTTAGGTGGGCTTAGGGAATTGATGGGGAAAGACTGGGCCTTGGCCTTGGACCGAATTGGCCGGCCTAGCTACAGGTTGTGGCTGGCGCAGCAGGGGAGGCCCAGCTAGCTCCCTTCTCTCTCCTCTTTCTTTTAAAAAACAAAGAAGTAGAAGAAAGGGAAAAAAGAGAGAAGAGAAGGTTGGAAGAGGAATTTGGACATGCGCTTAATTTTTCTTGGACTCTCAAAAATAAGTTTGACCCAAGAAAATTAGAAACAGCAAGATTGAAAGATATAAATTCAAACTCATTTGAATTTAATTCAAATGGGTTTGAATTGGGACTTGGTAAAAGGAAGGTCCAAAAATGTTCAAATTTTTGGAGGAGCTCCGGTAAAAGGGAAAAGAATTATTGGGAAAGGTTTGAGGACCAAACTTGAAGCGGGAAAAAGGCATGTGATTATTTGCAAGTGTGTGATGGTGAATTTCAAATTAAAGAAATATTTATAATATAGCTCCCTAATAATAGTAGGAGACTTTTATATGTTATAAAGAGAATTTCACCATGTGAATTCCCTCAGTTTAAATGGATCAAAGATCCATGCCATTTATTTAGTTGAGTTGCGAAAGATTAATGACATGATGGCATGATGAATGATGCAATGTACATGATGCAAAGATGGATGCAACAGACAAAACAAATCACCCGACGAAAACTCGGAAAACATGGAAGGCATGTGAAGCTCCGGTCTTACGGCGTTACAACACTCCACCACTACGAGAGAATCTCGTCCCAAGATCTAGGATGGCACCGGAGGGAAAATGGAAGAGGAAGATAATAGGTAAAAACTAAGTTGCTTCTTTGGCAAACGAGTGAAAACGAAGAACCTTGAGAGGTTGAACAAATTGAAAGAAAGTATACAACGAAGAAGAACGAAGTTGAAGACACTCCGTTAGAAAAAAGGAACAATGAACATCACTAGAACTTTGTAGGTTGAAAGACATCAGAAAAGGGTGCAATGGATAAGAAGTACATGCAAGCACTCCGGTTGAAACGAGATGTGAAATCTCATAAGATGAAGAGAACTTGAGCAGAGGGCACAACACTCCGGTTAAATGGATAAGCATGAAAAAGAACTTGATCCTCACAACTCGAGAATATGAGAGAAAAGCGAAACATCACAATGCCTCTGTAAGAAGAAAGAAAAAATAGATCATTGAAAGGATGGAGAAGAAAAGGTCAACTAATGCCACAAATGAGCTTGAAAAAGGCATCCTTAGGATAAGGGTCGAACGGAGTTGTTGGAAAAACAACAACGAAAAGAGTAAGCTTGTTGTGGGCTTATGGAAGACATCTCAAAATTATGAGGTGAAATTCTGCCACAAACGGAAACAATAGATTGGATTGACATGAACAAGAAGACGAGAAACTTATTTCTCCGGGAGGATAAATGAAGAACTTGGGTCCATTATACGCCTCACAATAGCAAAATCCTTAGGGAAAGCTTTAGGTGAAACATAACCCAAGATAACTCCAACGAAGAGGTTGATGGATTTAAAATATCTCATTCTTGACAACATGTGAATCATGAAACATGAACTCAAATTATCAAGAATGACATAATACCACCTCCAATGATAGGGTAGAAAGAATTGCACTCCGGATTGCAAGATGAAGAAAGCTTGAGCTCCTCTGAAAAGAATCTCAATGAACACTTCGAAAAGGAATTAAATCTTTGATGAACAATCGTGTAGAACCTCCATGAAGAACTCCGGTAACAAAAGAATGATCAATCGAAATGAAAGAGAAGTTGAAAACACACGGCGAAGACTTGTAATGAATAGATGGATTTTCACGATGATATAACCGAGAAAACTTGGAACTCTGGGAAAAGAAAAGATGAAACAATAGAAACTGAGAATTTGATGAGCCTCCGGAATAAGGAATATAATTCACTCGATGAAACAAGAATAAGAATTACATTATGCGTATCCTTCATCAATTTAATTGATGACGAGCAAACAGATTTGGCATACTACTTATTCTCGTAGAACGAATTAAGCGAGATATAACGCAAACTTGAGAAGGTCTTCAACGAACCACCGGTAGGATGGGAAATAAGGAGTCAATTGATATTATAACAAAGGAGGAAGAATCTTAGAAGAGGCACCGATAGAATTCAAAATGAACGAAGAAAATATAAAGAAACACCGGGAAGAATTTGCAAATGAACGAAGATGCTTGAGAGAATTTAGATACAAGTGAAACGAATAGATCACGAACCGATTAGAGAATATTTGAATGATGCACCGGTAAGATTTGGAGAACAACAGTTGAAATCTAAGAATGAATAAATCTGAGATGATGGCCTTCGGAGAATCAAACTGGAAAGACACTTGAATTGCTCTGGATGGATGAAAAGAATTCTCACAATCAAAAAAACAATTATGAGAGGATGGCAGCAAGCTAGAATCACGAATCTTGAAGAGAATGGAGCAAGATATGGAGGGAAACTCTTCTTCGGTCTTCAAATGTTGATAATGATGATGAGAAGCACCACCAAGAATTGTTGAGGCACTCCGGAATGAAGAATAGAAAAGGTTGAGCCAACGATGAAAAGAATTATAAGATCTTGGAGAAACCATCTGACTGATGATAATTCATTCTTACGTCAAACTTGGAAAATAATTTGAAAATAACTCCGGAAAAATAAGAAGAGTCAGGTAAGATCCTGGAAAAAGACCTGTGGGTTAGGGCCCACTCAAAAGAAACACCGTCGAATGATTTGAAAGAGGGATTGCACCAGTTGAATTAAATGGCTTGAATGAGATAACATCCTCGAAAGAGCTTGAACGAAAATAGAGTGGAACATGAATCTTCGAGATATCTCCAATACTCCGGAACAATTTAATAGAGAGAAATGGATGGTTAAGAGGTGCACCGGCATGAGAAAGCATTTAAACGAGGAAAGGGATATGATCAACACCAAAAGCTTGAATTGAATCCGCCGGAGAAGAAAAGAAAGAAGAATGACGAACTTGAAGCTTCGTTAGTATCTTCCGGAGAATCAACGGATAAGAACATTGACGGAAAAGAAATGGAGAGACTTCCCATCAATAAAATGATACTTGCTTCAAAAATCTGAGTCCTTGAAGAAACAAGGGTGGGAGGGTGGGAAAACAAAGGAAACTTGGAGACGGATGAAACAAACACCGTTGAGAAGAACTGATAATGGATCTTGCGGATGTTGAAATGATCGGATCCACTTGAAGAGAAACACGCTGGTTGAAAAAGAATTAACATGACAATCTCGATGACCAAGAAGGATTTGTATTCGCATAGGAATATGAGAACACCACTTAGGGAAGGTATGGAATCAACACTTGACAATGAAGCAACTTGAATACCACAACTGAAACCAAAAACAAAGGATTGGCTTGCAAAATAAGCCGGAACAAACATATGATAGAGATTTCGTCCGAAGTTTTCATGGTGGGGCCTACACGGGCTCGATCATACAACACCATCATGTACAAGGCAGTGCACATCACATACGAAGTGTCCCCGAGTCAGCATAGCCTAGGACTCTTTAAGACACAACGAGACCACTGTAAAACCAACCGTGGATACGCGGACCACTAGACGTCGAACCCCAATTTCATATCATGCATATGTCGGAAAGATATCCTAAGAGCTACTTTAATTCCCACTTATAAACTCCCGAAACTTTCTAGTTACGCAATCAGGTGTTGGGGATACAGGGGAAGCATAATATCTCAGCCAAAACTAGCAAATCCTACATCCAGCTGTATCCATCCTTCAACACATAACCAAGAAACCTTCGGAAATCATTTACCTCAACCTTCGAAAAGCATCTGTTATACGAGTTATGGCAATACTCCCGAACTCCCGCCCCAGTACTGGGTGGCGTCGAGGTTATCTCACCAACAACTGCATAAAAGAGATTTTCGATGTCGGCGAAACTCAGGTATTCCAGAACTGCAACGATAAAATTGTGACAACAACACCTCGGAGCTCAACTCCCCAGGACACTGCCACAACCCCTAAATGTCAGGAGGCACCAAGAACAATGTTCTCGTCACAAAACCATCGGAATGATTCCAAGATACCCACGTGATCCTAAAAAAAATTAGTGAAATTTGAGAAGAGAAGAGTCAAAACTCTACGCCAGGATGCCTCACCAGAGCGACGAAGTGACTGAGGAGTAAAAAGAATCCTAATCTCCAATATATATAATCCTAAATGTCTCAAAACATTTTTCTAGACTCAACAATGCCAGCGATTCGATCAAGCAAGGGGCTCCTAAGGTCGGGGAAGGATCTGATTACCAACTTGTAACGCCCATGATGCGGCTATATCTCCCACGTGTCGAAGCACGACTTAGAGGCATAACCGCATTGTAAGCAATGTCGCAAGTGAGGTAATCTTCACACAACCGATGTAATACATACGGGAAAGAGATACATAGTTGACTTACAATGGCCACTTCACACAATACATGAATAAAGCATTACATCATCCAGATACAAATAAGGTCTGACTACGGAACCAAAATAAAAGAAGACTACCCCAAAAGCTACACAGATCCCCGATTGCCCCGACTGGGCTCCACTACTGATCAACTGGAAACGGAAACAACAAACGAACACAATCTTCTTCGAGCTCCTCCTTGAGCTTGGCCGCGTCACCTGCATGGTTTCATCGGCACCTGCAAACTGGTTTTGGAAGTAACTGTGAGTCACGGGGACTCAGCAATCTCACACCCTCGCGATCAAGACTATTTAAGCTTATGGGAAGGGTAAAAGGTATGAGGTGGAGCTGCAGCAAGCACTAGCATATATGGTGGCTAACATACGCAAATGAGAGCGAGAAGAGAAGGCAAGGCATGGTCGAGAAACTATGATCAAGAAGTAATCCAAGACTACTTACGTCAAGCATAACTCCAACACCGTGTTCACTTCCCGGACTCCGCCGGAAAGGGACCATCACGGCAACACACGTGGTTGATGCATTTTAAATACGATAAGTTTCAGGCTTTCTACAACCGGACATTAACAAATTCCCATCTGCCCATAACCGCGGGCACGACTTTCGAAAGTTCAAATCCCTGCAGGGGTGTCCCAACTTAGCCCATCACCAGCTCTCACGGTCAACGAAGGATATTCCTTCTCCCTGGAAGACCCGATCAGGCTCGGAATCCCGGTTACAAGACACTTCGACAATGGTAAAACAAGACCAGCAAAGCCACCCAGATGTGCCGACAAATCCCGATAGGAGCTGCACATATCTCGTTCTCAGGGCACACCGGATGAGCCAGACGTCGGGTAGGCCAGCCCAAAGTTGCCCCTGGTAGCTTCGGACATCGCTCAGTTGGACCAACAGTTAGAGAAGCACTGGCCCGAGGGGGTTAAATAACGATGACCCTTGAGCCGGCCGACCCAAGGGAAAGAAAAGGCTAGGTGGCAAATGGTTAAACCGATGTTGGTCCTTGCTGGAGGAGTTTTATTCAAGGCGAACTGTCAAGGGGTTCCCATTATAACCCAACCATGCAAGGAACGCAAAATCAAGGAACATAACACCGGTATGACGGAAACTAGGGAGGCAAGAGTGAAACAAAACACCAGGCATAAGGCCGAGCCTTCCACCCTTTACGAAGTATGTAGATGCATTAGTTAAATAAGAGATATTGTGATATCCCAACAAAATATCCATGTTCCAACAAGGAACAAACTCCAATCTTCACCTGCAACTAACATCGCTATAAGAGGGGCTGAGCAAGAGGTAACATAGCCAAACAACGGTTTGCTAGGACAAGGTGGTTAGAGGCTTGGCTTAACAATATGGGAGGCATGATAAGCAAGTGGTAGGTATCGCAGCACAAGCATAGCAAAAGAGCGAGCAACTAAGCAAGCAAAGAGAGAAGTGATTTCGAGGGTATGGTCATCTTGCCTGCAATCCCATGAAGAAGATAAATGGACGTAGTCGAACGAATCCTCACAAACGCGATGTTATCGGAACCAACACAAAGAAGTAACACCAAAAAGAAGCAAACAACATAGTAAACAACCAACACATAAACATGGCATGATGCACAACCAAGTATGATGCATGTCCGGATTAAAGAGGCATGGCATGGCAAAGAGCACAAACAATCCTACCAATTAAGTGGAGCTCAATATGCAACGAGTTTCATATTGACGGAACACCACATTAATTATTTAGTTCACTCCCGGTTGGGTACTCAACAAATTTAAATGTTGGTTAACATGGCAAGAGGTGAAGCATAACAAAACTATACTATCTAAACAATTTAAATGGGCCCGGATATAACAAATAACGAATCCGGTAAATCCCCATATGCCTTAGAAATTTATTGCAACAACAATCAAAACATTTTAATTGTTGTTATCATGATGCGTATGACATGAACAAGTTTTATGAAATTTCTAT
The DNA here is from genome assembly GCF_002162155.2 of Triticum dicoccoides. Lineage (NCBI taxonomy): Eukaryota > Viridiplantae > Streptophyta > Magnoliopsida > Poales > Poaceae > Triticum > Triticum dicoccoides. The sequence goes on from NC_041386.1 coordinate 381,835,598, forward strand.
TAAAAGTTGATAAGAGCATTATGAAGCATTTTGTCATTGTGGCGGAAGCGAAAAGGGGTGCCATGGCAACGATAACAATAACGGTGCCACGGCAACATTCCGGTTCCGGTACTTGATTGAGATACCGATGCAAAGGGGAAGTGTGCAAATGCGTGCAAAAGATGGTGGGGTGCTCCCAAATTCCGGGTGTCCCACGAGTTGGCGAAAAGGAAACGAGTGACACTTTGGACACGATGCAAACACGAGCATCTCATACATCGCAAGCATTCGTTCACGGACGTCGTCTCGAGGTTATACCTTCAAAGCGTGCAAGCGGGACAGTTCTCGTTCGGTGCAAAGTAGAGGAAGTAGACGTTATCTCGACGGCGGTAGTGGAAGTAGTCGTTCTCGCACGCTCCAGGGTCGGCGGTAGATGTTCTCGCGATCTCGGCGGCGGTAGTGGTACATGTTTATCATTGCATGAGTTTCCGTAGACGTTCATGTCATCGGTGTCATGGTACTTGTGGTCTTCGGACTTTCTGATCCCGTTCTTGCGATGGTAGTCGTTCACGTTCGTTCGGAGATGTACTTGTGGACTCCAACGTATTCGGGGCGGCGGTAGTGGTACACACGAAGGTAGTCGGGCTTGATGGATCTGAGGGCTACTTGGTAAACAATGGTCGCCGTGGTACTCGTCGGTCCATGAAGTCATTCTCATTGGTCTTTGCGATTCGTTTGGTACTTGTTCGGGAATCCATGTGGTTTTGTCGGTGGGGTACTTGGCGCTTGCGGTCCAACTCTGAGGTCATAGCAGTGTAGTCGAACTTGACGAAAACGGGTCTCGCTGGAGACTTGGCGAATCCATCAGGAACTTGGTGGTACTTGGCGAGTTCCACGCTCGGTGACTGTTGGACTTGGCGTCCACTGCAACAGGGCGTGATGCAGGGACTTGGCGCGATCCAGGAGCAACGGCCGTGGAACTTGCAGTAGCAGCGACAGCGGCGGGAACTTGGCACGTTGGTCTCGCGAGGCATGGGGAGGCTCGAGGTGACAACGTCGAGGAGGAAGACCGGCGACGGGGATGGCTTGAAACTGCTGCTGGTGGCGCTCGTGGCCATGGGACGCGAAATCCGAGGTCGAAGGCGAGGCGCGGTGGAGGACCTTGGTGGCACGGCGGCCGGACGAAGCAGGGAGGCGCACGAGGAGACTCCGGTGCGGCAGGGCAGCGGGTGCCAACGGCAGCGGCGGCACGCCGGCCACGGGGCGTCATGGTCGCCTGAAGAGGCTGCGACAGGGGGTCGGGCGAGGCCTAGGCGGCGCTCGTGAGAACTGGACGAGGGGAGAGAGGAAGATGGGATCGGGCACGGGGCGTGCGCTGGAGGGAGATCGAGAGGGAGGTCGGCGCTAGGAGATCGAAGAGAGAGGAGGGGGATCGAGCGGAAGGGAAGACGAGGTGGGAGGCGGCACTGGATGAGGACGAGAGGGAGAGGGAGTCGGCTCCCTGGTGTCTAGGGTTGGGTTAGGTTAGGTGGGCTTAGGGAATGGATGGGGAAAGACTGGGCCTTGGCCTTGGGCCGAATGGGCCGGCCTAGCTACAGGTTGTGGCTGGCGCAGCAGGGGAGGCCCAGCTAGCTCCCTTCTCTCTCCTCTTTCTTTTAAAAAAACAGAGAAGTAGAAGAAAGGAAAAAAAGAGATAAGAGAAGGTTGGAAGAGGAATTTGGACATGCGGTTAATTTTTCTTGGACTCTCAAAAATAAGTTTGACCCAAGAAAATTAGAAACGGCAAGATTGAAAGATATAAATTCAAACTCATTTGAATTTATTTCAAATGGGTTTGAACTGGGACTTGGTAAAAGGAAGGTCCAAAAATGTTCAAATTTTTGGAGGAGCTCCGATAAAAGGGAAAATAATTATTGGGCAAGGTTTGAGGACCAAACTTGAAGCGGGAAAAAGGCATGTGATTATTTGCAAGTGTGTGATGGTGAATTTCAAATTAAAGAAATATTTATAATATAGCTCCCTAATAATAGTAGGATACTTTTATATGCTATAAAGATAATTTCACCATGTGAATTCCGTGGGTTTAAATGGATCAAAGATCCAAGCCATTTATTTAGTTGAGTTGCCAAAGATTAATGACATGATGGCATGATGACATGATGCAATGCACATGATGCAAAGATGGACGCAACAGACAAAACAAATCACCCGACGAAAACTCGGAAAACATGGAAGGCATGTGAAGCTCCGGTCTTGGGGCGTTGCAGGTGATTTCCTTCGCCAGGTACCCGGCCGCCCGGAGCTCAGTAATGTCCTCCTCCTTGACGGAGGAGACCATCCACTTGCCTTGACCTCCGGATCTGGACATGGTTGAGTGCTTGCGCGAGATGGAGAAGATGAGAACTTGGGCGCTAGAGCTCAAGAGTGGAAGGGCAGAGGAAGAGAGAGGGCATGGATGAAGAAAAGGGATTCTTATCTCCTTATAAAGGCAGTAAATATCAAACGCCTCCCCACTCGCCTTAAAATTCGCCTACTCCCAAGGGCTGTGTAAACGACATGGTTGGGTTACCCACGCCCGTATTTATGAGAAGCCCGCAATAAGGGGACACGATCTCTGCTTTGACAAGACGTGCCAATGGAAATCGCATCTCAAAACACGGGATGGTAGACAAAACGGTTTGATATAGTGACCGGGCAGACGTGATGTCATGTTGTAAAAAAGTTATCAGCAGATTGGACTCGTGGAATATTATATTCTCTCTACGGTTGTGTGTGTGGTGTGTGTTACAGGTCTGGACATGTTCAATACATCCGAAGACTATTTTGGAGTCCGGAAGGAGGAATCCGCCTTGCAATGCCGAAGACAGATCTATGCACCGGATATGTTGTCATTGAAGCCAGGTTTAGGGGCTACTGAGGGAGTCCTGGACTAAGGGGTCCTCGAGCGTCTGGCCTGTTAGCCATGGGCCGGACTGATGGGATGTGAAGATACGAAGACCGAAGACTGCACCCGTGTCCGGATGGGACTCTCCATGGCGTGGAAGGCAAGCTTGGCGACCAAATATGTAGATTCCTTTCTTTGTAACCGACCTTGTGTAAACCTAGATCCTCCCGGTGCCTATATAAACTGGAGGATTTAGTCTGGAAGGGAGAGATTGATTATCATAGCCATATAAGCTAGACCTCTAGGGTTTAGCCATTACGATCTCGAGGTAGATCAACTCTTGTAATACTCGTATTCATCAATATCAATCAAGCAGGACGTAGGGTATTACCTCCATAGAGAGGGCCCGAACCTGGGTAAACATCATGTTCCCTGTCTCCTATTGCCATCGACTTAGACGCACATTTTGGGACCCCCTACCCGAGATCCGCTTGTTTTGACACTGACACCCCCAGCCCCATCATCTTGGTGGTGGTCTTCATTCTTTCTTGGTGGCGGTGGCAGCGGAGGAAGTCCAGCGTTGCCCTAAGGCCGGTCCTCACGAGGCTGATCCCTCTAGGGACCCTCGTGAGGTTGGCCCTACAGTGGTCCTCACAGGGCTGTTCATGCCAGTCAGGCGGGGTCGCGGTTATCCCAGCGTCCTCCGCCTCGGCCTCCTCCGCGGCCATAGCCTCGGTCCTTGCGCTCGGGGCGATGACCAAGGCATCTGTCGCGGATGGCCCTGAGCTCTAGGCTATCATGGTGTTGTGGCGGTGCATGTTCTGGAAGACGCGGAACGGGCGGCTGCCCTTGGATGACTCCGGGTGGTCACAGTCGCGCTTCATATCGGGTTCGGCCGCGAGCACAGCTCGTCCCTTGCGCTTCACGTCCTTGGCCTTGGCCTTCTTGTCTTCTGGGTCGGCCTCCAGGAACTCGAGGAGGGAAAGGCATCCTTCCTCAGCTCTTGCGCACTTGGTTGCCACGTTGAACATCTCTAGAGCCAAGCATAGGTCCTCGTATATGGCGAGCTCTTCCTTCATCTTGACATCACGGACGCTGTCAGTAAATGCCGAAATGATGGCTTGGTCGAACACCTTGGGAATCTTGACGCGAACGTTGGTGAAACGTTGGATGTATTTGTGCAAGGTCTCCCCTTGCTGTTGCTTGATGCGCGTAGTTCACCCATGGTGGGTGTGCAGTCTCGGGTACACTGGAAGTTGCAGATGAAGCGCTCCCACATCTCATCCCAGGATGAGATTGATCGCATGGGGAGGTTCAAGAGCCACGAGCGTGCGCCATCCTTGAGGGACATGGGAAACCAATTAGCCATGAACTTCTCATCGCCGTTGGCCGCCTCGATGCTCAATCGTAGAATTGCAGGAACTCGACAGGGTCGGGGGTGCCGTCTTAGCATGGGGGTAGGTCTGGCTTGAGCTTCTCTGGCCAGACGACGCAGCGCAGCTCTCCGGGGTGAATGCTCAACAGACTATCGCACTCACCGTGGCCCGTCGTGGAGGTGGAGCCCGATCTTGGCGCTCGCGCACCACCGCTTTGCAAGGCACGTGGTCTTGATGCGGCGGTGCTGGGAGCGCACGCGCCTCTCCTTGGGGCCGCTGCACCGCCTGGCAGCTTTCCTCGTCGCGCGCTGACGCTCTGCGCGGCGGGTCGCACCGTGGAGCCTCACGCCTTGACTCGGGGGCGACATCTTGCCTGGGGGTGGAGGAGGCACACCGTGGGCCACGTCGCCCGCAAGAGGCGGCAGGGGAGGCAGCGAGCGGGATGGTGCAGGAGCCTCTCCCGCGGCGCTGACGAGCTCGGCAATGCGGTCCAGCCAATCTTCGTAGAGATCATCGGTCGGGCAATAGCTGATACGTCCATTTTGCATCATGTTTTCTTACTGTTATTATAATGTTTTTATCCATAATAATGCTTTTTGGAGTAATTCTAATTCCTTTTCTCTCATAATATACAAGGTGGCAGCACAAGCACAAGCACTGCTGGACGAGGAGGAGGAAGAAGATATCCTTCAGCCCTACCTTACTCACCTTACTCCTGCTGAGATTGAAGCTTTCGCATCATTGAAATAGTTAGCATACAAAAATAAGTATCTCACTCGCGAAAATATTTTGCATCAAGAGCATATCATCCATCTCCGGAGCGCCATCCGACGATTGGGCACTCCCCTTGGCTTCCACCATTATCATCTTCTTCACCACCAAAGGAGAATTGAGTATCAGGTATGGGCACTCCCCTTGGCTTCCACCAAACTTGGGGGAGGTGCCCCGGTACCATATCATCACACTATCTTTTTACCTTTACTTATTTTAGTTCGATCTTTTGCTTCGAAGAATAAAAGTTTAGTTCGATCATTTCTTCTTTGAGAGTTTGCTTAGTGATCTATCCTTGCAATCGTGTGAAAGTTATATAACAAATTTAGTTTGAGTTTTTGCTTTCTTTACTTTTAAGTTGCAAATAAAAGAAAGGAAATAAGAAAGAAAAAGGGAAAGGAAATAAATAAAAGAAAGGAAATAAATAATGAAAAAGATCATATACTAATCCTATGGTAGGTGATGACACCATATAAGGAAAAGTACAAGTAGAAAATTTCATTAGAGATTGACAAACATAGCATTAGTCAATGATGCAACTCATGAAATAATTAATAAGGGAAGAGAAGATTCACATATAAATATACTATCCTAGAAATCTTTTGTGATTGTGAGCCCTCATCAAAATATTATATGCAAAAATTGTTGACGTTGGACAAGGAAGACAACTTAATGGTTTATGTTTGTTTATATTCACATAGAAGTCATATTGTCATAGATCCTTTAACATGTGGTGCTTGCCCCTATCTTTGCTAGTCAAAAATTCTGCACTAAGTAGAGATACTAGTTGTGCATCCAAAAACCCTTAAACCCAAATCTTATTTTCAAGTGTCCACCATACCTACCTAGGGATTGAGCAAGATCCCTCAAGTAAGTTGTCATCGATGCAAAAAGTCAATAAAAATTGCTTCTAAATGTGTGAGATCATTTAGTGTAGGAGAAAATTGAGCGTTGCACGAACTTGTGATAGTGAAGAATAAAAGCGATAGACTACATAATAAAGGTCGATATCACAAGGGGCAATTTAATGTGGCATTCTTTTTCACTAAGGGGTTGAGCATATAAACAAATAAGCGCATGGAAACCTCAGCTTCCCTCTGCAAAGGGCCTATCTTTTACTTTTATGTATTTACTTTTATACAAAAGTCAAAGTTTTCCTTCTATTCCTTTTTATTTTTCTCCTTTGGCAAGCATCATGTGGTGAGGAAAGATCTAGGCACATATGTCCAGCTGAATATAGATAGCATGAGTTATTATCATTGACATCACCCTTGAGGTGAGTACGTTGGGAGGCGAAACTATAAGCCCCTATCTTCCTATGTGTCCGGTTGAAACGTTTTGCTCATATGTACGCGGTGAGTGTTAGCAATCATAGAAGACTATATGATGGTTGAGTATGTGGACTTGCCTAAAGGCTTCAATACGTGACCCTTCCTCAAAAGATGATGAATTGTAGTTGCAAAGTTGACTGAGAACATAGTTTGTTGGTTTTTAAAGAGTTTTTGTTTATACTTCGATTGTGTGATGAATTATTACTTATTCATGAGAAGTATATGATAAAAGTTCTATGATAAAAGTCTTATGTTCAATTTTGTTGTTGTTATAATAATCAACATGATGCTTCTATGCCCGTATTTTGTTTTTATCAACACCTCTCTCTCAAATCATGTGGACATGTTTTTGGATTTCGGTTTTTGCTTGAGGACAAGCGAGGTCTAAGCTTGGGGGGGTTGATACGTCCATTTTGCATCTTGTTTTCTTACTATTATTTATAATGCTTTTATCCATAATAATGCTTTTTGGAGTAATTCTAATGCATTTTCTCTCATAATATGCAAGGTATACACAAAGAGGGAGAATTCCGGCAGCTGGAAATCTGGACCTAAAAAAGCTATGTCAGGCTACCTATTCTGCACAACTCTAAATAAGCTGAAACTTCACGAGGATTGTTTATGGAATATTTGAGAATTATTGGAGCAAATAACTACCAGAGGGAGCCCACCGGGTGGGCACAACCCACCTGGGCACGCCAGGGAGCCAGGTGCGCCCTGGTGGGTTGAGCTCACCCAGGCCCACCTCCGGTGCCCATCTTCTGGTATATAGGTCATTTTGACCTATAAAAATAAGGAGAGGACTTTCAGGACGAAGCGTCGCTGCCTCGAGGCGGAACTTCGGTAGGAGCACTTTTGCCCTCCGGCACAGCGATTCTGCTGGGGGAACTTCCCTCCCGGAGGGGGAAATCATCATCATCATCATCAACAACAACTCTCCCATCTTGGGGAGGGCAATCTCCACCAACATATTCAACAACACCATCTCATCTCAAACCCTAGTTCATCTCTTGTGTTCAATCTTGTTACTAGAACCATAGATTGGTGCTTGTGGGTGACTAGTACTGTCGATTACATCTTGTAGTTGATTACTATATGGTTTATTTGGTGTTATTATATGTTCAGATCCAATATGCTATTGAATACTCCTCTGATCATGAGCATGTTTATCATTTGTGAGTAGTTACTTTGTTCTTGAGGTCATGGGAGAAATCATGTTGCAAGTAATCATGTGAACTTGATATGTGTTTGATATTTTGATAGTATGGATGTTGTGATTCCCTTAGTGGTGTCATGTGAACGTCAACTACATGACACTTCACCATATTTGGGCCTAAGGGAATGCATTTTAAAGTAGCAATTAGATGATGGGTTGCGAGAGTGACAGAAGCTTAAACCCGAGTTTATGTGCTATTCCATAAGGGACCGAATGGATCCAAAAGTTTAATGCTATGGTTAGAATTTATTCTTAATACTTTTCTTGTAGTTGCGGATGCTTGTGGGGGGGGGTTAATCATAAGTAGGAGGTTTGTTCAAGTAAGAACATCACCTAAGCACCGGTCCACCCACATATCAAATTATCAAAGTACCGAACATGAATTAAACCAACATGATGAAAGTGACTAGATGAAATTCCCGTGTACCCTGAAGAACACTTTGCTTATCATAAGAGACCGTTTTGGCCTGTCCTTTGCCTCAAAAGGATTAGTATACCTTGCTGCACTTTTTCTACTACTATCGTTACTTGCTCGTTACAAATTATCTTGCTATCAAACTACTCCGCTACTTACAATTTCAGCACTTGCAGTCATTACCTTGCTTGAAAACCACTTGCCATTTCCTTCTGCTCCCCATTGGGTTTGACACTCTTACTCATCAAAAAGAGCTACAATTGGTCCCTTATACTTGTGGGTCATCAAGGCTATTTTTTAGCGTGTTTTCCGGGGATTGAAGCGCCTTTGGTAAGTGGAATTTGGTAAGGAAACATTTATATAGTGTGCTGAAATTTATTGTCACTTGTTACTATGGAAAACAATCCTTTGAGGGGTTTGTTCAGGGTATCTTCACCTCATCCAGATCCACAATTAGTTACACCTCAACCTACTGCACCTACTGAAAATATTGAATATGAAATTCCTTCGAGTATGATAGAACAACTGCTAGCTAATCCTTATGCAGGAGATGCAACCGAACATCCTGGTATGCACTCGATATATGTAGAACAAATTTGTGGATTGTTTACGCTTGCAGGTTTACCCAGGGATGAAGTTATGAAAAAGGTTTTCCCTTTATCTTTGAAGGGGAAAGCATTGGCATGGTATAGGTTATGCGATGATATTGGATCTTGGAATTGGAATCGTTTGAAATTGGAGTTTCACCAAAAAAAATCCTATGCATCTAGCTTGGGGGAGGCTTAAGTCAATGTTATATTCATGCCACAATCATGAGCTCTCAAGAGAAATTATTATCCAGAATTTTTATGCTCGGCTTTCTCGTAATGATCAAACCATGCTTGATACTTCTTGTGCTGGTTCTTTTATGAAGATGACTATTGAATTCCAGTGGGATCTTTTGGAAAGAATTAAACGCAACTCTGAAGATTGGGAACTCGACAAAGGTAAAGAGTCAAGTATTAAACTTGAGTATGATTGTGTTAAATATTTTATGGGTACCGATGCTTTTCAAAAGTTTAGCACTAAATATGGACTTGACTCTGAGATAGTAGCCTCCTTTTATGAATCATTTGCTACTCATGTTGAACTCCCTAAGGAGAAGTGGTTCAAATATCACCCACCTAATAAAGAAGAAACGGTGCCGATTAAATAAGAAACTATACTTTATAATGTTGATCCAGTTGCTCCTTCTGCTTATATAGAGAAACCACCTTTCCCTGTTAGGATAAAGGAACATGCTAAAGTTTCAATTGTGGTTAACAAAAGCTATATTAGAACACCTAAACCTGATGAACAAATTAAAGTAGAACCTAGTATTGCTATGGTTAAAGATCTCTTGGAAGAAGATATGGATGGTCATGTTATTTACTTCTGAGAAGAATCTGTTAGAATTGCCAAACCTGATTTAAAATATAAACATAGACATGTGTCGGATTTCGGGTTCCGGCAGACCCTTAAGGTTCGAACTCTGGGGTGCGCACGGAGATCTTTCCTCTACCGACTCGCGCTTCTATGGCTCACAAGAAATCTAGGCTGGAAAGAAGAACACTCAAGGGACACGAGGTTTATACTGGTTCGGGCCACCGATGTGGTGTAGTACCCTACTCCAGTGTGTGGTGTGGTGGATTGCCTCAGGGACTGATGATGAACAATACAGGGGAAGAATGGCCTCGCGAGAGGTGTTCTTGAGCTGGTGCGGTGTGTTCTACTCGGTCTGGATCTCCCTCTCTCTTTCTCTTCTCTCTTTTTCCCTCTTCTCCTGTTCTCTTTCTGGTACGTCCTATTTATAGAGGCCCTGGCCCTCTTCACAAATAATGAGCGGGAAGGGCGCCAACAATTGGCCATTTTGAAGGGGAACATCTAGTACAAGTTATCCTGACCAAAGGTGGTCTTCGGCTGCCAAAAGCACTGGTGATGACACCATCTTGGGCTCCATGGTGACCTCCATCCTGCCGCTTTGCTGGTCTTGGTCTCGTTGCACCGGAATGGTAACCTTTGCCCGATGCCTTGGCCTGCGCTTGCTCCCTTTGCACCGAAGGGGAAACAAGGACACTACGCAGGCCGGCGCCCACCCGGCGCCCGCCTAATCTCGATCGTCATGGCTTGCGTCACGGGCTCCTCGCGAGGCACCCCTGCCTTGATCTCTCCGCCTCCTCGCGAGCCTGCCTGATGAGGTTGCTCCTGAGGAAGCCTCCTGTCGTTCGCCCCGCAAGGCTTGGCCCCTTGCGAGGTTCTTGAGCTTGAGTTGATGAAGCTGGGCCGCACTGGGCCCCCACTCGAGCCACACCGCAGGCCGCAGGCAGGCAAGTCTGGGGACCCCCATTCCCAGAACACCGACATTAGCCCCCGGGCCCAAGGCGCGCCCGGGCTTGACTTAGCAGAGAAGCGAAGGGGCAAGCGCGAAGCGCCGCGGGCCCCAATATCCTGCGGCCTTCGGCGCCGCGTGGCAATTGATTGGACATGGGCGTCTGCGCTTCCCCATGACGCCTCGGCAACCGCTCGACTTGACAAGTCCCTGCATGCAGAGAAATGGGTCATGATTACCTGTGATCGTGGTGGCCGTCGGTTGGCCTTCTCCGGCTATAAGTACGGGGCCGTGTGAACCTCGTTAGCTTATCCCTTCCTGCTACTCCTTTGCTTCTTCTTCCTCGTCCTTGCTTCTCCTGATGCCAATGGCACCAATCCGCCGGTTTTCTGCAGAAGAGAAGGGAAAGGCCCCCCGAGAAGGTCCTGACCCTCTTCCGCCGAAGAAACAGCTAGTCCCCTGCCGCCGAGATGAGGGTGCTTGGCAGGAGGCATCGAGGCCCTGGTACGAGCGGCCGCCGCCTGGGTTTCCACTGCCCTTGTACGCCCGAATCAAGGGCCCTGGGGAAGAGGGCGTCGAGCGACACCGACGGTGCCGCCGCCGATGCTGGCGAGTCACGGTGGTGCGCATCGTTCCTCCTAGAGTCCACGCCAAAGGCTCCTCCTGTGAGCTTGTGCTTCACGCCGCCATGCCCCCATGCTCTTGGATCCGCCTTCCTCCCTCCTTCGCCTTTGAGATGCCGCCGAGCGGGTCTCTGGAGCTCTGGCTGCAGCATGCCAACTACAGCACCCTCGCGACCGAAGTGGAGGTCGCGGTCGTCGCTCCGGGCAAGGTCTACATGACCCGGGGCTGGGGTGAGATCGCCCAGGTCTGCCGGACGGAGGGTGCCCTCGTAATTCATCTTGAATATGAAGGCACCTCACTGATGTTCTTCAAGGTCTTCGATATTGAAGGACGCCGGTTGGAGTGCTGCCCCAAGGGAAGCGGCAGGGGCATCGGACTGGCGAGGACCTGGCCTGCCCATCGGCCCTCCAGCAGCTCTTCAGGCGGCAGCGGAGGAGCTGGGGAATCCAGTGGCTGCCCCGAGCTTCTTGTGACTCCGGAGACGAGCGACGATAGCAACTGCATAGGGCCGCCGACGCCACTGATCTGGGTGGGGTTGGTGCCGACGCCAGGCAGTCCACTGTTGATGATGGTGTCGCTTGCGGAGGCGCTAGCAATTAGTGTTCCTTAGGATTAGCACCTTTTGTTCCCTGTGAGGAATCGAAACAACACCCCGCAGGGGTATGTAAGGCGCATGCCATGTCTTTTGCGAACATTATATCCCTAATATGAATCGATGCGAGATGCTTGTCCTGTCCCGGCTCGGCTCCCCCTTTCTATCCTCGCGAGGACTTAGCGCTCTACGCTGACAGGTCCCAGTCCCCAGGCAGGCTTCAACCGTCACTAGTATGCCAGGTCACAATGTCGTGGTCAAGGCCAGGAGGTGAGCGGCCCGAGGTCCGGTAAGAGCCCCCGAGTCGCGATGCTCGGGAGGTCCCCTTTAGCGCTCGAGCAGCCCTCGCTGGGCGAGAAAGGAAGGCAACGTCGTCGTGATAGAGCTGCACTAGGCGAGGGTTTGGTGTTGTGTTGGTCCAGCTCCTGTAAGGGCATGCCTTATCTTTTTAGTTTGGAGTAGTTCTTCGACGGGGTGCCCGGCCCAAGTGGCGGTAGCTGAGGTGTTGCTGGGTTAGGTCCTCGCGAGCTTCTTCCCACTTCCCCACACTTTCCTTAATGCTCTACGTCCTCAGGTCCCGGCCCTCGAGCGAGCACAGCCGCCGCTGGTATGACAGGTCGCGATGTCGTGGGTCAAGGCCAGGGGGTGAGGGCTAGAGAGCTAGTAGGAGCCTATGAGTCGCGATGCTCAGGCGCCCCCATTTTAATGTGCAAGTGGTCCGTGCCGGAGAGAGGGAGAGATAGCCCGCGATGTCCCCAACGTTGCTCCTAGAGTGGGTCCTGCATAGCAATCATAAGGAGAGACAAGAACTATCGCTACGGTTGCCAGCCAACCATTGGTCGCTCTGAGGGAGTGATTGGGGCACTGAGGGCCTGGTGAGGTGGCGCCTTGCGAGGCTGCCGCGGCCAGAGCTCGACCACTCAGATTTATCGGCGTTGCACGGACGGACCCATACGCAAACGTCGTGCCAAGGCGAGCGGCTCCATGGGTAGATGTCAATCGAGCAGGCGATTAGGTCAGGTATGTTAAGTACGAAGGAGCAAATCCATTTCAGGTAGATGCGGGAAAAGTAGGTGCCACTAGGCCAGGTGCGAGCAGCTTGGGGATGATGCAGCCCGAGGGGCGCCCCCAGCAAGGTAGGTAAAGAACATAAGCAAAATGGATACATGCCGCAGGGACGGACCCACGCGACCTGGGAACGACGCGGCCCTGTGGGCTCTCCCAACTAAAAATGGAACTTGAAAGATGTCACTTGATGCTGTTGAAGATGAAGTGATGCCGAAGAAGTGGGCGACGTGCGGTGAAGATGTCGACCCTCACGAGCCCCCAGGCCCAGGAGCCTCGGGAGGCTCCGGGCGCACGGGTAGGTCTTCGAGGGCCATCTCCAGCTCCGCCAGGACCGCACAATGCCCGACGTCCTGAGCCTCCAGAATGCTCCTCAGCAGGCGCCGATGAGCGGCGACCGTGTTCGGCGGGCCGAAAGGCATGCGGATGTAGCTATGAGGTGGACCCTCGCAACGCCCCACGCGTGAAGGCCAGAGGCGCTCCTGAGACGCGGCTCGGTTGAGCCCTGGCACATCGATGGAGACGCGTAGCCTACCATCCTCACCTGGATGTGGGGCCACGGCGGGCAAGCGGCGGCTGCCGCGCATGACTCTCAACTCCTGTAGCTCCTGGGTGTTTCCTGCGATGAACTCCTAAGGGTTTGGTCTTCCTTGCCTCGTACCTTCCTGAGGGAAACATGCCTAGAAGCACCCCTCCAAGTGGTGCCCGAGTGCCTCCCTCGTGACCTTGGCAAAGTCGGTGGTTCTCCAAGAAAGAGCCCCCGAGCCTTGCCTGAGGAGAGTGCCGGGCACGCTTTCCTGTGCGATAGAGGGTGGCGCTCCCTGAACGGGCGCAAATCCTGACGCAACGCCTCCGGAGGCGCCTGCCTCCTTATGGCTTGGGCCAGGCGAAGCCTTCTTCTTCTTAAGGGTCGCCTCGGGAAGTCTTTCGCTCCTGTGATCTGGGTCTTCGATTGCTGCGGCTTGGAACGCACGCTCAAGTGAACACACCGCGTCCCTTTCCTCATAGGGTACGGTGATGACTCCACCACTTCCTGGCATCTTGAGGACATTGTAGCCATGGTGAGTCACTGTCATGAACTTGGCTAGGGCTGGGTAGCCGAGGATGGCGTTGTATGATAGGCGAATGTGGGCGACGTCGAAGTCAATGAGCTCGGTGTGGTACTTGTTATGCTTCCCGAAGGTGACTGGCGGGTGAACTTGCCCTATCGGAACAGTGCAACCATCAGTGACTCCTGAGAAAGGCTTGGTCGGCTGGAGCTGATCATACGGCACTTGGAGATTGTCGAACGTCTCGACGGACAGGACGTTGAGTCCTGCTCCGCCATCAATGAGGGTCCTAGTGACCTGCACATTGCTGATGACTGGGGAGCAAAGCATCGGGAGGACTCCGGCCATCTCCGCGCACTTGAGCTGATCCGTTGAGCTAAACGTGATGGCGCACGCAGACCACCTGAGAGGGCGCATGGCCTCAAGCTTGGGGAGGACTACATTCACCTCGTGAGCAAACTACTTGAAGATGCGCTGTGATGCTAGGGCCTGGGCGCCACCCAAGATGCAAGCGGTTGCGCGCGGCTCCTGGAAGCCCCCAGCCCCCTCGTATTGATGTTGGTCTTCGTTCCTTCTTGGTGGTGGCGGTAGAGGAGGGAGGCCTACGATGCCGTGCGGGCGATCCTCACGAGGCTGATCCCTCCAACCTCCCTCGCGAGGCTGGTCCTGCCAGCGATCCTCGCGAGGTCGGTCACGCCACCCTTGGCGAGGGACACGGTCTTCCCATCATCCTCCACCTCTTCTTCCTCCTCGGCCATAGCCCCTGTTGTTGCGCTCGGGGAGTCGGCCGATACGCCCATCTCGCACGGCCCTGAGCTCTTGGCATTCGTTGGTGTTGTGGGTGTGGAGGTCGTGGTACACGCAGTATCGGCTGCCCTTGGATGACTCAGGCTGATCCCTGCCTCGCTTGGTGTCTGGTTCCGCTGCGAGCACGGCAGTTCCCTTACGCTTAATGTCCTTGGCCTTGGGCCTTTTCTCTTCTGGGTCGGCAGCCGGGAGTTTGAGGAGGGAGAGGCGTCCTTCCTCAGCCCTGGCGCACTTGGTCGCCAAGTAGAACAGCTCCAGGGATGTGCACAGGTCTTCATGGATTGCCAGCTCCTCCTTCATCTTGATGTCGCGCACGCCATTGGAGAAGGCTGAGATAATGGCTTCCTCAGTCACCCTGGGGATCTTGAGGCGAGCGTTGTTGAAGCACTGGATGTATTTCTACAGGGTTTCCCCTGGCTGTTGCTTGATGCGGTGCAGGTCGCTTATGGCCGGGGGTCGGTCGCGAGTGCCCTGGAAGTTGGTGATGAAGCGAGTGCGCATCTCGTCCTAGGAGGAGATCGTGCTGGGAGCCAGGTTCAGGAGCCAGGTGCGGGCGCCGTCCTTGGGTGCCGTGGGAAACCAGTTCTCCATGACATTTTCGTCTCCGTTGGCGGCTTCGATGCCCAGCTCGTAGAGCTGTAGGAATTCCGCGGGGTCCGTCGTGCCATCGTAGCAAGGGGTAGATCAGGCTTGAACTTGCCTGGCCATGTGACGCCGCGTAGCTCGGGGGTGAAGGCGCGGCAGCCTGCTATGGCCAACGGTGCCCTTTGCCGGTGCTAGGTCTGCTCCTGGTGATTACCACGCGCCGCCGCTTGCTGAAGCGCGGGATCTCCGCGTGAGGGCGCAGGGACGCGATCTTGGCGCGCCGCTGCTGGGAGCGTGCGAGCACCTTCTTGGGGACGAGGGATCTCTTGGCAGCTCCCTTCTTGCCGCGCAGGCGCCGGACGTGGAGGGTCTCGCCCTCGGGTTGCGCGCCTTGGATCCAGGGCGCCTTCCTGGGGAGGAGGTGGCGGAGGCGCCTCCTGATCCTGGCCCCCTGCATGGAATGGAGGGCGAGGCAGCAAGAAGAACGGCAAAGGAGAGCCCCCTGCGGCGCTGACAAGCTCGGTGATGCGGGCGAGCCAGTCCTAGTACTGGTCATCGACGGGGCAGTAGTGCAGGAGCTCTCTTGCCAGGAGCAGCGCGGTGTGCGCGTCCGTGGGGGCGCGACGGGCGTGGGACGACGAACTGGCTGGAGTCAGTGACGGGGTTGCGGTGCGGTCCTCCCGCCGCACCGAAGGATGCTGGGACGAGGCCTGCTGCTCGTTCCCCGCCGGGCCGGTGGCGACGTTGGCGGCAGGCGATGGGGAACGACGAGGCGTCCGCCGACTGGCACCGTCTGGGCGACACGGGTGGCGAGAGCAGCCTGGCGCTCGGCACAAGCCCGACGAGCATCAGCCATGGACACGACGGAAGATCACACGCGAACAGTGGAAGAAAGATTCTGGCGCACCCCTACCTGGCACGCTAAATTTTGGATTTCGGGTTCCGGCAGACCCTTAAGGTTCGAACTCTGGGGTGCGCACGGAGATCTTTCCCCTACCGACTCGCGCTTCTATGGCTCGCAAGAAATCTAGGCTGGAAAGAAGAACACTCAAGGGACACGAGGTTTATACTGGTTCGGGCCACTGATGTGGTGTAATACCCTACTCCAGTGTGTGGTGTGGTGGATTGCCTCAGGGGCTGATGATGAACAATACAGGGGAAGAATGGCCTCGCGAGAGGTGTTCTTGAGCTGGTGCGGTGTGTTCTACTCGGTCTGGATCTCCCTCTTTCTTTTTCCCTCTTCTCCTCTTCTCTTTCTGGTGGTTAGTCCTATTTATAGAGGCCCTGGCCCTCTTCCCAAATAATGAGCGGGAAGGGCGCCAACAATTGTCCATTTTCAAGGGGAACATCTAGTACAAGTTATCCTGACCAAAGGTGGTCTTCGGCTGCCAAAAGCACTGGTGATGACGCTGTCTTGGGCTCCATGGTGACCTTCGTCCTGCCGCTCTGCTGGTCTTGGTCTCGTTGCACCGGAATGGTAACCTTTGCCCGATGCCTTGGCTTGCGCTTTCTCCCTTTGCACCGAAGGGGAAACAAGGACATTGCGCAGGCCGGCGCCCGCCTGGCACCCGCCTAATCTCGATCGTCATGGCTTGCGTCACGG
Source organism: Triticum dicoccoides (assembly GCF_002162155.2). Taxonomy (NCBI): domain Eukaryota; kingdom Viridiplantae; phylum Streptophyta; class Magnoliopsida; order Poales; family Poaceae; genus Triticum; species Triticum dicoccoides. Next base: position 381,852,242 of record NC_041386.1, read on the forward strand.
GCTCCTCGCGAGGCACCCCTACCTTGATCTCTCCGCCTCCTCGTGAGCCTGCCTGATGAGGTTGCTCCTGGGGAAGCCTCCTGTCGTCCGCCCCGCAAGGCTTGGCCCCTTGCGAGGGTCTTGAGCTTGAGCTGATGAAGCTGGGCCGCACTGGGCCCCCACTCGAGCCACGCCACAGGCCACAGGCAGGCAAGTCTGGGACCCCCGTTCCCAGAACGCCGACAACATGTTGTCGGCATGCTTGTCATCTCAGTTAAAATAGGAGATCACTATTATCTTGGTTTATGTGACATAGGTGCTAGTGTGAGTGCTATTCCCTACACCTTATATCAAGAAATTATGACTGACATAAAACCCGCAGAAATAGAAGACATAGATGTTACTATTAAACTTGCTAATAGAGACACAATATCACTGATTGGGATTGTTAGAGATGTTGAAGTCTTGTGTGGGAAAATTAAATACCCTACTGATTTTCTTGTTCTTGGTTCCCCACAAGATGACTTTTGTCCCATTATCTTTGGTAGACCTTTCTTGAACACCGTTAATTCTAGAATAGATTGTGAGAAGCAAACTATGTCGGTATTAGTTTTGGTGATGAGTCTCATGAATTTAATTTTTCCAAGTTCAGTAGAAAGCTTCATGAAAAAGAATTTCCTAGTAAGGATGAATTAATTAGTCTTTCTTCTATTGTTGTACCACCTACTGATCCTTTAGAACAATATTTGCTAGACCATGAAAATGATTTACATATGCATGAAAGAAATGAAATAGATAAAAAAATCTTTGAACAACGTCCTCTGTTTAAACACAATTTTCCTATTGAAACTCTAGGAGGTCCTCCTCCACCTAAAGGTGATCCTGTGTTTGAATTAAAACAATTGCCAGACACTTTGAAATATGCTTATCTTGATGAAAAGAAGATATATCCTGTTATTATTAGTGCTAACCTTTCAGAACATGAAAAAGAAATATTATTAAAAGTTCTAAGGAAGCATCAAGCTACTATTGGATATACTCTTGATGATTTAAAGGGCATTAGTCCCACTCTATGTCAGCACAAAATTAATATGGAACTTGATGCTAAACCCGTTGTTGATCACCAACGTCGGTTAAACCCGAAGATGAAAGAAGTGGTAAGAACGGAAATATTAGAACTTCTAGAAGTAGGTATAATCTATCCTATAGTTGATAGTTGATGGGTAAGTCCTGTTCATTGTGTCCCTAAGAAAGGAGGTATTATTGTTGTTCCTAATGATAAGAATGAACTTATTCCACAAAGAATTGTTACATGCTATAGAATGGTAATTGATTTTAGAAAATTAAACAAAGCAACTAGAAAAGATCATTACCCTCTGCCTTTTATTGATCAAATGCTTGAAAGATTATCTAAGCACACACATTTTTGCTTCCTTGATGGATATTTTGGTTTTTCACAAATACCTGTTTCTCAACCTGATCAAGAAAAGACCACTTTTACTTGTCCCTTTGGAACTTATGCCTATAGACATATGCCTTTTGCTTTATGTAATGCACCTGCTACCTTTCAAAGATGTATGACTACTATATTCTCTGACTTTTGTGAAAAGAGTGTTGAGGTTTTCATGGATGACTTTTCTGTTTATGGGAAGTCTTTTGATGATTGTTTAAGCAATCTTCATCGAGTTTTGTAGAGATGTGAACAAACAAATCTTGTCTTGAATTGGGAGAAGTGCCACTTTATGGTTAATGAGGGCATTGTCTTCGGTCATAAAATTTATGAAAGAGGTATTGAAGTGGACAAAGCTAAGGTTGATGCAATTAAGAAAATGCCATGTCCAAAAGATATAAAAGTTATTCGTAGTTTCTTAGGTCATGCTGGTTTCTATAGGAGATTTATCAAAGACTTTTCAAAAATTTCTAGTCATCTTACTAGTCTATTGCAAAAGGATATTCCTTTTGTCTTTTATGATGATTGTCTAGATGCCTTTGAAACACTCAAGAAAGCCTTAATTTCTACACCTATTGTTCAACCACCTGATTGGAACTTGCCTTTTGAAATTATGTGTGATGCTAGTGATTATGTTGTTGGTGCTGTTCCAGGACAGAGATTTGATAAGAAACTTAATGTAATTCATTATGCTAGTAAAACTCTAGACAGTGCTCAAAGAAATTATGTTACTACTAAAAAAGAATTCTTAGCAGTTGTGTTTGCTTGTGATTAATTTAGACCTTATATTGTTGATTCCAAAGTAACTGTTCACAAAGACCATGCGGCTATTAAATATCTTATGGAAAAGAAAGATGCTAAACCTAGACTTATTCAATAGGTTCTCTTGTTACAAGAATTTGATTTACATATCATTGATAGAAAAGGAGCTAAGAACCCAGTAGCTGATAATTTATCTAGGATTCAAAATTTTCTTGATGACCCACTACCTATAGATGATAGTTTTCCTGATGAGCAGTTAGCTGCAATAACTGTTGCTCATAGTACTCCTTGGTATGCTGATTATGCTAATTACATTGTTGCTAAATATTTATCACCTAGCTTTACATACCAACAAAAGAAAAAAATTATTCTATGATTTAAGACATTACTTTTGGGGTGACCACCTGATTGGGACTTGCCTTTTGAAATTATGTGTGATGCTAATGATTATGATGTTGGTGCTGTTCTCGGACAAAGAGTTGATAAGAAACTGAATGTTATTCATTATGCAAGTAAAACTCTAGACAGTGCTGAACGAAACTATGCTACTAGTGGAAAAGAATTCTTAGCAGTGGTATTTGCTTGTGATAAATTTAGATCTTATATTGTTGATTCAAAAGTAATTGTTCACACCGATCATGCTGCTATTAAATATCTTCTGGAAAAGGAAGATGCTAAACCTAGACTTATTCGACGGGTTCTCTTCCTACAAGAATTTGATTTACATATCACTGATAGAAAAGGAGTTGAGAACCCCGTAGCTGATAACTGGTCTAGGCTTGAAAATGTGCTTGATGACCCACTACCTATTGATGATAGTTTTCCTGATGAGTAGTTAGCTGCAATCAATGTTTCTCATAACACTCCTGTATGGTGGCTATGCTAATTACATTGTTGCTAAATATTTACCACCTAGATTTACAAACCAATAAAAGAAAAAATTCTTTTATGATTTAAGACATTACTTTTGGGATGACCCACATCTTTATCAAGGAGTAGATGGTATTATTAGATGTTGTGTGCCTGAGCATGAACAGTGATAAATCCTACAGAAATGTCACTCCAAAGCTTATGGAGGGCATCATGCTGGAGATAGAACTTCTCACAAGGTATTGCAATCTGGATTTTATTGGCCTACTCTCTTCAAGGATGCCCGTAAGTTCGTCTTATCTTGTGATGAATGTCAAAGGATAGGTAATATCGGTAAGCGTCAAGAAATGCCTATGCATTATTCATTCGCTATTGAACCATTTGATGTTTGGGGATTTCATTACATGGGACCTTTTCTTTACTCTAACGGGTATACACATATTTTGGTTGTTGTTGATTATGTTACTAAATGGGTAGAAGCTATTCCAACCAGTAGTGCTGATCACAACACCTCTATTAAAATGCTTAAGGAAGTTATTTTCCCAAGGTTTGGAGTCCCTCGATATTTAATGACTGGTGGTGGTTCACACTTTATTCATGGTGCTTTTCATAAAATGCTTGCCAAGTATGATGTTAACCATAGAATTGCATCACCTTATCATGCTCAGTCTAGTGGTCAAGTTGAACTTAGCAATAGATAAATAAAATTTATTTTGCAAAAGATTTTCAATAGGTACAGGAAGAATTGGTCTAAGAAATTAGATGATGCACTTTGGGCTTATAGAACAGCATATAAAAATCCAATGGGTATGTCTCCTTATGAAATGGTTTATGGCACAGCTTGTCATTTGCCTCTTGAGTTAGAACATAAAGCATATTGGGCAATCAAAGAATTCAGTTATGATTTCAAACTTCTCGGTGAAAAGAGGTTATTTGATATTAGCTCATTAGATGAATGGAGAACACAAGCTTATGAAAATGCAAAAATATTCAAAGAAAAGGTTAAAAGATGGCTGACAAAAGAATCCAAAAGCGTGAGTTTAAAGTCGAAGAATATGTTCTTTTGTACAACTCTCGTTTCAGATTCTTTGCAGGAAAACTCCTCTCAAAATTGGAAGGCCCATATGTCATTGAGGAGGTTTATCGGTCTGGAGCCATCAAAATAAATAATTCTAAAGGTACTAACCCGAAGGTTGTCAATGGGCAACGAATAAAACATTATATCTCAGGTAGGCCCATTAATGTTGAAAGTAATATTATTCGAACTTTGACACTGGAAGAACACATAAAAGAGTCCTTCCGGAACACTCTAGAATCGTGAAAATGAGGTGGTACATGATAGGTAAGTAAACGGACTCCGAAAAATCCGCAAAAATATTTTTTATCAGTTTTGGAATATTTAAAAATTTAGGAAATAAAGAAACTTCCAGGAAGCGTACCCTGGTGGGCACAAGACACCAGGGCGCGCCAGGCTTACCTGGCGCGCCCAGGTGTGTTGTGCCCACCTGGGACACTTTCCGGACTCCGTTTTTCTACCGTATGCTTGTCCTCCAAGATAAAAAAATCTATATATACTTCCCGAACCTGTTGATTGCCGTATCGTGGAGAAATTCTCTGTTCTCTTTTCTTGCTGTTTTCGGTCAGATTTATCAAGCCAGGCATCGTGTCTTCTTGGTCCTCCAACACTACAAAAAAAGCACTTCCGTGATGATACGTGTGTATCACAGTAGGTCACGTTTTCTGTCATGCATGTACATCCATGACGATTTTATGACAGAATCAAGATAGTCATACATGTGCTGTCGTAGAAGTGTTCCATGACATTACCAAAATTATCATGACGGAAGTGTCCACTTCCATGATGATAAATCACGCGTCATATAAGTGATTTTGTCAAGGGTGACCGACACGTGGCATCCACCATAACGGGTCGCCGTTAAGCTATCGGGTTCCGGTTTGGATGCGATAACCCATTAACAGCCCGGACCAATGGCGATTTTCCATGTGTAAAATTCTCATTGGCCGGAGGAACCATGTGTCGGCTCATCGTTGGTACAGATGTCATCCACTCATTGGACAGGAGGCGCTTATGTTAAATCGACATGTGGCACGGCCTAATAGTGTCCCATTCCGGTGAAAAAGGCCGACCCAGTAAGAATTAGCAGGCCGGCCCATATAAGGCCTACTTGTGTCAGGTCAATTTAAGCCCACGGCCCATACGAGATGTGCCTATCCTGCCCGTCAATGGCCCGTTAACGATTTGACACCATTGCAGCCCATCGTCAGTTCGAGCCCGTTAACAGCCCGCTACATATTTGGGCTCAATATCAGCCCGATGTGGTTTCGGCCTGTTAACGGCCCATTCAAGGGATGGGCCAATTTTCAGGATGTACATCTTCCGGCCTTTTAGCGACCCATTTAAGTGTTGGGCTAATTTCCGGCCCGGTGTGTCTTTCAGCCTATTGACGGCCCATAAGTGAGTTGGGTCATTTGCAGTCGGACCTGAGTTTTGGCCTTTTAACGGCCCATGCTCTTCATGGTCCAATACCAGCCCGGTTTCTCTTTCAGCATGCTAAAGGCCCACAACACAGTTGGGCCATTTACAGTATGTAGCGACCAGACCTCAAACAGTCTAATCTCTGTGCTCCGGTGTCATCCTTGGATCAGTAATGCTGACACCACACAGTACTTGGAGGATTTATAGCAGAGTAGCAATCACACACTTATTACATCGAGTGTCTCATAAGAGAACTTATTACGATAAATATGGCTTAAGGCCATCTAACAACGATAACAGCGGAAGGCTTGGAAGATAAGTGAGTCCATCAACTCCAATGGCATCACTGAGTATAGAACCACGACCTAAAAACTCCTTAATCATCGTATGAAAAGACTGCAACATTAACATTGCAGCCCGAAACGGGTCAGCACATGGAATATGCTGGCAAGGTAACACATAGAGAGTAATGGAATAAAACAGCTATACTATATGCATATTTGGCTGGTGGAAAGCTCTATGGTTACGGTTTTGCATAAAGCCAAATTTTACCAACTTCAAAGGAATAAATTTATTTATCTATCATGGTAGTTGTTAAACATTGAGAATGGTTGACAGCATTCTCAATCCCAATTAAACAACTTCATTAAACATAACCCAACAAAATTAATTTAGAGTAACATGTTGAGATTCACATGATAATCCAGGTACTAGATACTCAAGATGTCCATAACCGAGGACACGACTAACCATGATTAGTTTATTACACTCTGCAGAGGTTTGCGCACTTTTCCCCACAAGACTCGATCGCCTCCGTTTGGTTTCTCGCACTACAAGGTGTTTGAGGAGACGGATGACCGAGACATAGTCTTTCAGAAGCGCTAGCACCTTACGATCGGGTAGACCGTACCATGTACATCCCCTACATCTACTAGTCTACCACTGTAAGAGTTCGCACGACTTAGTCAACTATGCTAGAGCCCATAATAGCTTGTGGCTGCACACGGAAGTTTCTAGTATGAATAGTCTCATGATCCCTTTGAGCCTGGGTGGCAGTCCAAAAGAAAACAGGCAAGTCCTGGAATACCCAGGTGCCTCAATCCACCCAGATGTGTGTTTAAGTTACCACCTTAGATAAACCATTAATTAACAAACTCACATATGTCATGGATATCACTCACCCAATCCACGTCTACTAGCATAGCATGGCATAATAAGCAAACGTAGAAGTAACTCCCAAAGGTTTGATAATAAACAGGTAATAGGTACTACCTCAACTACTTCCCATCCCACAATTTAATTACATCCTAATCATGCAATGTGTGAGGATTGATCTAATGCAATAAAACTGGGTAGTAGGAGGTATGATCAAAGTGTTACTTGCCTTGTTGATGATCCGTGAAACCTAGAGATTCGAAGTAACAGGTGGCGCACTCCGGGTATTCTATCGCAGACAAACAAACAAGCATACAATAAGTACTCATCTAATGCACGGGTAAACGCAAATAAGAGATCTAACCAGAAGGTTCAACTTAAGAACTCCGGTTGGCAAAAAGAATCAAATCGAACGAAGCAACGAAAGTCAAACGGAGAAAGATAACAACTTCGTTCTACTAATCTAGATCTAGGGCAAGTTTTACAGTAGCAAAATCTTGTTTAAGTTGGTTAAACGGATAGAGGGTTTCGAGATGAAACTCCAGGCGCTTGAATCGCCTGATTCCGATAAAGGAGTGAAAAGTTAAACTAAAACGAAAATCGGATCAGGAATCGCGATTAGAAAAATCGCAGATTTAATTCGAGAAAAATAAAAACGACGAACGTTCGCTAGAACGAACGAACGGAAGAACGCTCACTATCTAAATAAACCGGAAAAACCGATCTATTTAAAAAACCAAATCTAAAAAAACCGACGGAAAAACCGAACGGTTTTTCGAAAAAAAAACCAGCGCGGATTTCGAAGCGGCGGCGAACCTCGGGCAGCGTGCGGCGGCGGCGTCCGATGGTGGCGAGGCGGCGCGGCGGCGGCG
>NC_041386.1:381860474-381947272 GCF_002162155.2 Triticum dicoccoides
ACGGGGCTCGAGGCGAGGCGGGCGGCGGCGGCGGCATGGGTGGCGGCGGGGCACGGGGCTCGAGTCGGGGCGGGCGGCTAGGGTTTGCCCCGGGCCAGAGTCCCAGGCGGACACGGCCCGGTTAGGACGGTGCGCGTTTTTTTATTACGCGCAGAAGAAAAAAAATAAAAAGAAATACTAAACGAACTTCAAAAATTCCGAAATAAATTTTCACGGGCTTCTAAAATCAAGCCGCACAAGGTGAACATTTATTTGGGACCTAAATGCAATTTTGAAAAACGCACATTTTTCCTAAATTCAAATAAAACACCGAAAAACTCCGAAATAAAATCTTATTTGATTTTATTATTTAATACTCAATATTTCTTTATTTTGGGAAAGTCATTTTATTCCATCTCTCATATTTTTGTAATAGAAATAATTGATGATAAAATAAATAAAATCAAATGATCCTATTCTCAAAATTTGAGAAAACTCAAATATGAAAATAACGAAATCCCCAACTCTCTCCGTGGGTCATTGAGTTGCGTAGAATTTCTAGGATCCACCAAAATGCAAAAATAAAATATGATATGCAATGATGATCTAATGTATAACATTCCAAATTGGAAATTTGGGATGTTACAAACCTACCCCCCTTAAGATGAATCTCGCCCTCGAGATTCGGGTTGGCTAGAAAATAGGTGAGGGTGGTCCTTGAGCAAATCTTCTTCTCGTTCCCAGGTGGCTTCATCCTCTGTGTGGTGGCTCCACTGAACTTTGCAAAACTTGATAACCTTGTTGCAGGTAACTCGGCTGGCAAACTTGAGGATCTTAATTGGTTTCTCCTCGTAGGTCAAATCGTTATCCAACTGAATAGTTTCCAAAGGCACTGTGTCTCTCATCGGTATGTCAGCCATCTCTGCATGACACTTCTTCAACTGGGAACCGTGGAACACATCATGAACTCCTGACAATCCTTCAGGCAATTCCAACTTGTAGGCCACTTCTCCCATACGCTCCAAAACTCGATATGGTCCTACAAATCGTGGCGCTAACTTCCCTTTAACTCCAAAACGCTTTGTTCCCCGAAGTGGAGATACTTGAAGATAAGCTCTATCTCCGACTTCGTAAACTGTCTCCTTGCGTTTAGAATCTGCATAACTTTTCTGCCTGGACTGGGCTATCTTGAGCCTATCGTGAATCAATTTCACCTTCCATTCAGACTCCTTAATCAAGTCAGGTCCAAACAACTGGCGGTCTCCAACTTCGTCCCACGACAACGGTGTCCTGCACCTCCTTCCGTACAATGCTTCGAAAGGGGCCATCTTCAAACTGGCTTAGTAACAATTATTGTAAGAGAACACTCCATACGGTAAATTGTCGTCCCAACTAGATCCATAATCTAGCGCACAAACTCTCAGCATATCCTCCAAAATCTGATTGACTCTCTCAGTCTGTCCATCTGTCTGTGGATGAAAACTTGTACTGAATTCTAGCCTGGTACCCAAAGTTTCGTGCAACTGCTTCCAGAACTTTGAGGTAAACTGGGTTCCTCTATCTGATATGATACTCCTCGGAACTCCATGCAAACATACGATCCTGGTCATGTATATCTTTGCCAACTTAGCACTGGTGTAAGTGGTCTTTACTGGGATGAAATGAGCTACTTTCGTCAATCGATCAACTACAACCCAAATTGAGTCATAGCCTGAACGAGTCCTGGGTAATCCCGTGATAAAATCCATGCCTAACTTATCCCACTTCCATTCGGGTATCGGCAATGGTTGTAACAATCCTGCTGGCTTCTGATGCTCTGCCTTTACTCTTTGACATACATCACAAACTGCTACGTACTCCGCAATATCCTTCTTCATTCTGGTCCACTAGAAAATATCTTTCAAATCCAAATACATCTTGGTATTTCCTGGGTGAATCGAATATGGTGAATCGTGTGCCTCTTGCAGTATCAACTTCCTGATCTTCGGGTCATTGGGCACGTAAACACGGTCTTCAAACCATAGGGTATCATGTTCATCCTCACAAAATCCCTTAGCTTTTCCTTTACTAAGTTTCTCCTTTATAGCGGCAATCTCTTTGTCAGTCCTTTGAGCTTCTCTGATTCTATCCATCAAAGTTGACTGAATCTCCAATGCTGCTACATAGCCTCTCGGAACTATTTCCAAACATAGTTCACGAAGATTTACTGCTAACTCACTTGGTATTTCTCCCGTCATTAATGTATTGACATGGCTCTTACGGCTTAATGCGTCAGCTACTACATTAGCCTTTCCGGGGTGATAATGCAATCTCATATCATAATCCTTGATGAGCTCCAACCATCTCCTTTGTTTGAGATTCAACTCCTTCTGTGTGAAAATGTACTTCAAACTCTTATGATCTGTGTACACCTCACAATGATTTCCAATGAGGAAATGCCTCCATGTTTTCAAAGCATGTATTACGGCTGCTAATTCCAAATCATGTGTGGCATAATTCAACTCATGAGGTTTCAGTTGTCTTGAGGCATATGAAACAACTCTCCCTTCCTGCATAAGCACTGCTCCAAGTCCTCGATGTGAAGCGTCGCAATACACCTCATAATCTTTGGTCTGGTCCGGCAAAATTAACACTGGTGAGGTAACCAAACGTTTGTTCAACTCCTGGAAACTAGCCCCACATTCCTCCGTCCATATGAACTTGGTATCTTTCTTCAACAACTCAGTCATAGGCTTCGCAATCTTTTAGAAATTTTCAATAAATCTCCGGTAGTATCCTGCGAGTCCAAGAAAACTCCGGATCTCTCCAACTGTTGTTGGGGCTTCCCACTTGGTCACGGTATCAACTTTAGTGGGATCAACTGCTATACCTTCTCCAGATATAACGTGTCCGAGGAATCCTACTTCCTTCAACCAAAACTCACATTTGCTGAACTTGGCATATAATTGATGTTCTCTGAGCTTTCCAAGTACCAAACGCAAATGCTCCTTATGCTCCTCTTCATTCTTCGAATAAACCAGGATATCATCAATGAACACCACGACGAACTTATCCAAAAATTCCATAAACACTTTGTTCATCATGTTCATAAAATAGGTAGGTGCGTTAGTCAGACCAAATGACATAACGGTATACTCGTACAGCCCATACCTGGTCGTAAAAGCTGTCTTAGGTATATCCTGTTCTCGAATCTTCAACTGGTGGTATCCTGATCGCAGATCGATCTTGGAAAATACCTTAGCTCCTTGCAATCGATCAAACAGATCATTAATCATTGGTAGTGGGTACTTGTTCTTGATTGTTACTTCATTCAATCCTTGATAATCAACAACCATCCTTAATGATCCATCCTTCTTCTCCACTAGAAGTACTGGCGATCCCCAAGGTGAAGAACTTGGGCAAATATATCCCTTATCCAGTAACTCCTTAATCTGCTTCTTAATTTCCACCAAATCCTTTGCTGGCATCCTATATGGTCTCTTTGATATTGGCCTTGTGCCTGGCAATAGCTCAATCAAAAACTCAATATCTCTATCCGGTGGCATGCCTGGCAACTCCTCTGGAAATACTTCAGGGAAATCCCTTACCATTGGTACTTCCTCCTGCACAACTCTTGTTAGGCAATTTACTTGAGTCCTCTTTGGCACATGTCGGGATACATACTTGATCCTTCTCCCTTCTGGGGTGGTAAGCAAAATTGACTTACTAGCACATTCAATATTCCCTTCATACTTTGATAACCAATCCATGCCTAATATCACATCCAATCCTTGGGATTCCAATACTATTAGGTCTGAGGGAAAAACATAGTTACCAATCCTTAATGGTAATCGATCACACCATAGACTAGCCACATACTCTACTCCAGGCGAGGTTACTAACATGGGTGACCTAAGGGCTTGGGTTGATAGGTTGTACTTATCCACAAATCCCCTTGAGATGTATGAATGCGATGCACCAGTATCAAAAAGAACTAGTGCAGTAAATGACTTAACCAAAAACTTACCTATTACTACATCAGGCTGAGCTTCAACCTCCTCCACGCTAACGTGGTTCACCTGTCCCCTGTTGAAAGGGTTCAGCTTCTTTCTAGAACTTCCATTGCCATTTTGGCCTTCAGGACATTCATTGGCATAATGTCCGGTCTTCTGACACTTAAAGCAAGTGACTTGGCTCAGGTCCTTCTTGGCTGGGGTTGAGGGGTTGGTGCGATTCTGGCCGTTGCTTGCTCCATTGCCATTACCATTCTTGGTGCCATTGTGATTGTGCGAGCTACCTCCTCCATGGGTATGCTGAAAATGTCCTCCCGGTCTAGGGGTAAAATGTGGCTTCTGCTGAGCTCCTGAATTGTACTTCCCTTGTCCATACTTCCTCTTGCGATTCTTAATTTGCTGCTGCTTCCCTTCAATCATAAGAGCACGATCTACCAACTCTTGGTAGTTGTTGAAGGTTGCTACCATCAACTGCATGCTCAACTCATCATTCAGTCCTTCCAGAAACTTCTCCTGCTTAGCTGCATCCGTAGCAACGTCATCTAGTGCATAACGTGCTAACTTACTAAAATCCTCCACATACTGGCCAACTGTCCGTCCTCCTTGGCGCAAGTTGCGAAACTCACGCTTCTTCATGGCCATAGCTCCTGCTGAAACATGTGCAGTACGAAAAGCCTGCTGAAACTGGTCCCATGTGACAGTGTCGACGGGGAAAGTGGCTGTGAAATTCTCCCACCATGATGCTGCGGGTCCTTCTAGCTGATGTGCGGCAAACTTCACCTTCTCCGCATCTGTGCATCCCGCTATGGTTAACTCCCTAGCTGTCTTGCGGAGCCAATCATCTGCTACTTTCGGCTCGGTGCTACTGGAAAACACCGGCGGATTCAGCCTAAGAAAATGGGCTAAGTGGTCAACAGGTGGTGGTGGTGGTGGGTTGTTGTTGTTGTTCCCCTGGTTCTGATTCTGGACTAGCAACTGCATAAATGTGTTCTGCTGCTGGATCAACTGGGTGAGCTCCGGTGGAAAGGCAAATCCGGGGTCACGTCTCGGGGGCATCTGAGGGGTTTTAGAAAAGATGAGATGTAAGAATAGAGGGGGTCTAAAGAGAAAACACTACCCATATGCACATGAGGCAAAAACAAACAATTCACTTCATTCAATCAAACAAGGGCATACAATCGATCTAACTATCGCAAAAGTGCTCGGACTACTATATTTACATGGTGGACTACTACTACTGATGAGGGGGTCTACTAGAAATATTCTTCGGTTGCAGACTCCATGATATCTACTCCAGCTTCATCAACATAGTCATCATCGCTACTATCTGGATCCGAGTCGGTGTCGTCGATGATGATGTAGTCTTCCGGGCTAATCTCCTTGGGTTCTTCGTCTTCTTCTACCGGTGTAGGGCCTCCCATAAATATTCCGATCTTCTTGATCAGATCGTCATTCTTCTCTACTAATACTTCAATTTCTTCTTCATAATCTTCACGTGTAGCCTTGAGTTCTTCCTCCAGTTCCTTGATTCTAGTCTTAGCCTTGTTCAGATCTATCATGTCGGCACACATCTGGTTCTCATGTCGTTGAATGTGCTGGTTTAACTCCTGGATAAAAGTTGCGATTGATCTATCCTTCCTGGTGCTAATCATCTCCCAGTGCTCATCTCGGCGCCCACAAATCTGGTAGATGTATCCTTGAGATCCTTGCGGTAGACTTCTCCAATGCGTCCCATGGTGATGTGAGCTGCCATGCTCTTTCCTAGACTCCAAGTTGGTGCATCAAAAGAAAACTCTATGGGCTCAGTGACTGGCATGAACGTCCTTCCTGGAACTTGAACTTGAATCATCCAACGCTCTTCTTTAGGTAAAGTGGCGTTGTAGGTTCCGGTGAAGCTTGGTACTCCTATATTCAGATATCTAGTGACTTCCTTCAAGTGACGTCCAAAGGGTGTATCTTCATCTAGTTGTGTGAACTTGTTTCTTGCATCCGCCATCCTAAAGAGTAGAAAAGATGAGAAGTCAGAAGAGAAGAGAGTGAAAAGTGATCTAGGTCTTTTATCTTAGTGCTCGTGTCCTACAGTCAGCGTGTGCTCTGATACCATCTCTGTAGCGACCAGACCTCAAACAGTCTGATCTCTGTGCTCCGGTGTCATCCCTGGATCAGTAATGCTGACACCACACAGTACTCGGAGGATTTATAGCAGAGTAGCAATCACACACTTATTACATCGAGTGTCTCATAAGAGAACTTATTACGATAAATATGGCTTATGGCCATCTAACAACGATAACAGTGGAAGGCTTGGAAGATAAGTGAGTCCATCAACTCCAACGGCATCACTGAGTATAGAACCACCACCTAAAAACTCCTTAATCGTCGTCTGAAAATTCTGCAACATTAACGTTGCAGCCCGAAATGGGTCAGCACATGGAATACGCTGGCAAGGTAACACATAGAGAGTAATGGAATGAAATAGCTATACTATATGCATATTTGGCTGGTGGAAAGCTCTATGCTTACGGTTTTGCGTAAAGCCAATTTTTCCCTACTTCAAAGGAATAAATTTATTTATCTATCATGGTAGTTGTTAAACATTGAGAATGGTTGACAGCACTCACAATCCCAATTAAACATCTTCATTAAACATAACCCAACAAAATTAATTTAGAGTTACATGTTGAGATTCACATGATAATCCAGGTACTAGATACTCAAGATGTCCATAACCGGGGACACAGCTAACCATGATTAGTTTATTACACTCTGCAGAGGTTTGCGCACTTTTCCCCACAAGACTCGATCGTCTCCATTTGGTTTCTCGCACTACAAGGTGTTTGAGAAGACGGATGACCAAGACATAGTCTTTCAGAAGTGCTAGCACCTTACGATCGGGTAGACCGTACCACGTACATCCCCTACATCTGCTAGTCTACCACTGTAAGAGTTCGCACGACTTAGTCAACTATGCTAGAGCCCATAATAGCTTGTGGCTGCACACGGAAGTTTCTAGTACGAATAGTCTCATGATCCCTTTGAGCCTGGGTGGCGGTCCAAAAGAAAACAGGCAAGTCCTGGAATACCCAGGTGCCTCAATCCACCCAGATGTGTGTTTAAGTTACCACCTTAGATAAACCATTAATTAACAAACTCACATCTGTCATGGATATCACTCACCCAATCCACGTCTACTGGCATAGCATGGCATAATAAGCAAACGTAGAAGTAACTCCCAAAGGTTTGAAAATAAACAGGTAATAGGTACTACCTCAACTACTTCCCATCCCACAATTTAATTAGATCTAATCATGCAATGTGTGAGGATTTGTTTAATGCAATAAAACTGGGTAGTAGGAGGTATGATCAAAGTGTTACTTGCCTTGCTGATGATCCGCGAAACCTAGAGATTCGAAGTAACAAGTGGCGCACTCCGGGTATTCTATCGCAGACAAACAAACAAGCATACAATAAGTACTCATCTAATGCACGGGTAAACGCAAATAAGAGATCTAACCAGAAGGTTCAACTTAAGAACTCCGGTTGGCAAAAAGAATCAAATCGAACGAAGCAACGAAAGTCAAACGGTGAAAGAAAACAACTTCGTTCTACTAATCTGGATCTAGGGAAAGTTTTACAGTTGCAAACTCTTGTTTAAGTTGGTTAAACGGATAGAGGGTTTCGAGATGAAACTCCGGGCGCTTGAATCGCCTGATTCCGATAAACGAGCGAAAAGTTAAACTAAAACGAAAATCGGATCAGGAATCGCGATCAGAAAAATCACGGATTTAATCCGAGAAAAAGAAAAACGACGAACATTCGCTAGAACGAACGAACGGACGAACGCTCACTATTTAAATAAACTGGAAAAACCGATCTATTAAAAAACCGAATCTAAAAAAACCGACGGAAAAACCAGACGGTTTTTTGAAAAAAAATAAAAAAACGGCGCGGATTTCGAGGCGGCGGTGAACCTCGGGCGGCGTGCAGCGGCGGCGGCGTCCGACGGCAGCGGCGGGCGGCGAGGCAGCGCGGCAGCGGCGTGCGGCGGTGGCGGCGTCCGACGGCGGCGGCGTGAGGCGAGGCGGCGCGGCAGCGGCGGCGGCGGGTGTCGGCGGCGGCGCGGGTGGCGGTGGGGCACGAGGCTCGAGGTGAGGCTGGCGGCTAGGGTTTGCCCCGGGTGGGCTGCCCGGGCTTATAAAGCCTGCCGAGCCAGAGTCCCAGGCGGACACGGCCCGTTTAGGTCGGTGCGCGTTTTTTTTATTACGCGCAGAAGAAAAAAATAAAAAGAAATACTAAACGGACTCCAGAAATTCCGAAATAAATTTTTATGGGCTTATAAAATCAAGCTGCACAAGGTGAACATTTATTTGGGACCTAAATGCAATTTTGAAAAACGCACATTTTTCCTAAATTCAAATAAAACACCGAAAAACTCCGAAATAAAATCTTATTTGATTTTATTATTTAATACTCAATATTTCTTTATTTTGGGAAATTCATTTTATTCCCTCTCTCATATTTTTGTAATAGAAATAATTGATGATTTAATAAATAAAATCATATGATCCTATTCTCAAAATTTGAGAAAACTCAAATATGAAAATAACGAGATCCCCAACTCTCTCCGTGGGTCATTGAGTTGCGTAGAGTTTCTAGGATCCACCAAAATGCAAAAATAAAATATGATATGCAATGATGATCTAATGTATAACATTCCAAATTGGAAATTTGGGATGTTACAAACTACGACCTGACCTTTCGGCCTCTTAGCGGCCCATGCTCTTCATGGTCCAGTATGAGCCTACTGTCTCTTTCGGCCTGCTAAAGGCCCACAGTATAGTTGGGCCATATGTAGCCCGGCCTAGTATCGGCATGTTAATGGCCTATGAAATCAAATGGGCCCGCCTGTTGCCCGCTTCGGTGTCGGCCTGTTAACGACCCGGGAGGTAAGAGGGCCGATCATTAACTTCTCGCTTGGTAACGACCCATTAACTTAATGGGCCCACTAAAGTTTGTACATGTCTTTAGGCCCAATTTGATAATTTGAGCCCATTATGACGAGCAATTGTGCACATGACCAAAACCGATCAAGCAAAGGTACGGCATACAAGGAAAAACATTGCACATCTAACATATATTACAGGAAATTACATCCACTGGGCAATCAAAGATTGATGCCAGTGCAAATAAATGAACAGAACCTAACGATCTATAATGTCACAATCTGCAACCTCAGCACGGATGACGCCCATAAGCATGTGGGCAAGCTCTTGCTGCTTGGCTACACTGTCTCTGAAAACATTGATCAGTTTTTGTTGCGCACGAATGTGCACCTCTGATTCCTCCACCACTTCCATCATTGCTTCAACCATTAATTGGTTCACAAACATACATTTTTTCTGTTGCATTCGAGACAGAGGAAACTGAACAGATTAAGATGGCGATTTTGGTAGGCTTGTATTATTGATAGTGGAGAGTGTCTCGACCACTACATAATCACATAAATTAGGAGGGGAACCGAACAGATTAATCAAGAGTTATTGCCATATTACCTGGCCTAGATTTATTGGAAAGAAACAATGGGTTGCCTTGATTTTTTCAGAGTTTGTCTTCTTATCTTCAACAGCCTGCAACAAATTAACACACTAGCATTGATGTCATAGGCCAGGTCAGATAATAGGAAAGCAACATTGACACAACAAACGTATGGGAAACCAGACCACACTAGCCTACACCAAATTAACACAATATGGCACAACTATCATTAGCCAGGTAAGGTAATACGAAAGCAACATTGACACAATGAATGGATGGGCAACCAGAGTAGCACTACAATTCAGTAATGTGCATGATATGAGATAGTACACTCATGCAGCTCAGTATGCAAAACTACCAGCCAGTTTTCCTTACAAAAATCAACATTGTCACCTTTAACATTTTGCTACAACTAATTTCAGATCAGATAAAGGTTGGATTCATGCCGATTAACAAAATACATGCTGATGTAAAATATAGTGATATACAACACGTACTTACATCTGCATTGGAGCACAGAGAATTCCCGCAAGATACTTTCGTCAAATACGATCCCAATGGAGGAAGTCTTCTATCATTTAACCTTATTTTATACAAGAGAGATGGGTAAGAAACATGTAGAAAATATGATCATAATGCTATAAGATTTCATGATGCAAGGATACACACACGCTTCTTAGAATGGAGTTGACATATTTTTGCTGGACTAGAGCGGACTAGTTCTTTGGCCACTGGAATCTGCTTATTATCAATGGGAGTTGGGTTTCTCTATGCTGGAGCACTATCTATGAAAACTGGAGTTGCTTTATTATCTCCAGGCGTTTGGATCTTTTGCAAAGACCTGGTTCATAACCTTTCAGATTCTAACATAGCCATCTTCCCCTTGCATGCCTTATATAGAAGAATGTGCTTCAATTATAAAACATGCTACAGCAGAGATGGAATATGTACTAAAGAATAGAAAGGCATTGAAGGAAATATGCCCTAGAGGCAATAATAAAGTTGTTATTTATATTTCCTTATATCATGATAAATGTTTATTATTCATGCTAGAATTGTATTAACCAGAAACTTAGTACATGTGTGAATACATATACGAACAGAGTGTCACTAGTTTTCCTCTACTAGACTAGCTCGTTGAATCAATGATGGTTATGTTTCCTAACCATAGACATGAGTTGTCATTTGATTAACGGGATCACATCATTAGAGAATTATGTGATTCACTTGACCCATCTGTCAGCTTAGAACGATGATCGTTTAGTTTCTTTCTATTGCTTTCTCCATAACTTATACATGTTCCTATGACTATGAGATCATGCAACTCACGAATACCGGAGGAACACTTTGTGTGCTACCAAACGTCCCAACTAACTGGGTGATTATAAAGGTGCTCTACAGGTGTCTCCAATGGTTTTTGTTGAGTTGGCATAGATCGAGATTAGGATTTGTCACTCCGAGTATCGGAGAAGTATCTCTGGGCCCTCTCGGTAATGCACATCACTTTAAGCCTTGCAAATAATGCAACTAATGAGTTAGTTGCGGGATGATGTATTATGGAACGAGTAAAGAGACTTGCCGGTAATGAGATTGAACTAGGTATTGAGATACCGACGATCGAATCTCGGGCAAGTAACATACCGATGATAAAGGGAACAACGTACATTGTTATGCAATTTGACCGATAAAGATCTTCGTAGAATATGTAGGAGCCAATACGAGCATCCAGGTTCCGCTATTGGTTATTGACTGGAGACGGGTCTCGGTCATGTCTACATAGTTCGCGAACCCATAGGGTCCGCACGCTTAAAGTTCAGTGACGATCGGTATTATGAGTTTATGTATTTTGATGTACCGAAGGTAGTTCATAGTCCCAGATGAGATCGGGTACATGACGAGGAGTCTCGAAATGGCCGAGACGTAAAGATTGATATATTGGACGACTATATTCGGACATCGGAAAGGTTCCGAGTGATTCGGGTATTTTTTGGAGTACCGGGGAGTTACGGGAATACGGGGGAAGAAGTATTGGGCCTCATGGGCCAAGTGGTGGAAGAGAGTAGGCAGGACAAGGCAGGGCGCGGGGCCCCCTAGCCCAAACCGAATTGGACTAGGGGACCGGCCCCCCTTTCCTCCTTTCCTCCCTCTCCTTCCTTCTCCCTCTCCTCCTTCCTTTCCCCCTCCTAGTAGGAGTAGGAAAGGGGAGTCCTACTCCTTCTAGAAGGAGGACTCCTCCTCCTGGTACACTGTAACGCCCTCGATGCGGCTATATATCCCACCTGTCGAAGCACGACTTAGAGGCATAACCGCATTGAAAGCAATGTCGCAAGTGAGGTAATCTTCACAACAATCCATGTAATACAATAAGGGGAAAAGGATACATAGTTGGCTTACAATCGCCACTTCACACAAATACATGAATAAAGCATTACATCATCCAAATGCAATCAGGGCCCGACTACAGAGCCAAAATAAAAGAAGACTACCCCAAATGCTACACAGATCCCCGATCGACCCCAGCAGGGCTCCACTACTGATCAACTAGAACGAAACAACACAAAGGACAAGATCTTCATCGAGCTCCTCCTGAGCTTGGTTGCGTCATCTCCACGGTCTCATCGGCACCTGCAAGCTGGTTTTGGAAGTATCTGTGAGGCATGGGGACTCAGCAATCTCGCACCCTCGTGATCAAGACTATTTAAGCTTATAGGTAAGGTAAAGGTATGAGGTGGAGCTACAACAAGCGACTAGCATATATGGTGGCTAACATATTCGCAAAAGAGAGCGAGAAGAGAAGGCAAAAGCACGGTCGAACAACTATGATCAAGAAGTGATCCTGGAACAACCTACGTCAAGTATTACTCCAACACCGTGTTCACTTCCCGGACTCCGCCAAGAAGAAACCATCACGGTTACACACGCGGTTGATATATTTTAATTAAGGTCAACTTCAGGTTTTCTACAACCGGACATTAACAAATTCCCATCTGCCCATAACCGCGGGCACGGTTTTCGAAAGTTCAAATCCCTGCAGGGGAGTCCCAACTTAGCCCATCACAAGCTCTCACGGTCAACGAAGGATATTCCTTCTAGCGGGAAGACCCGATCAGGCTCGGAATCCCGGTTACAAGACATTTCGACAATGGTAAAACAAGACCAGCAAAGCCACCTAGATGTGCCGACAAATCCCGATAGGAGCTGCACATATCTCGTTCTCAGGGCACACCGGATGAGCAAGACGTCGGGTAAGCCAGTCCAGAGTTGCCCCTGGTAGCCTCGGACATCGCTCAGTTGGACCAACACTTATAGAAGCACTGGCCCGGGGGGTTAAAATAAGATGACCCTTGAGCTGGCCGACTCAAGGGAAAGAAAAGGGCTAGGTGGCAAATGGTAAAACCAATGTTGGGCCTTGCTGGAGGAGTTTTATTCAAGGCGAACTGTCAAGGGGTTCCCATTATGAACCAACCGCGTAAGGAACGCAAAATCCGGGAACATAACACCGATATGACGGAAACTAGGGCGGCAAGAGTGGAACAAAACACCAGGCATAAGGCCGAGCCTTCCACCCTTTACCAAGTATATAGATGCATTAATTAAATAAGAGATATTGTGATATCCCAACAAAACATCTATGCTCCAAACATGGAACAAGCTTCAATCTTCACCTGCAACTAACAACGCTATAAGAGGGGTTGAGCAAAGCGGTAACATAGCCAAACAACGGTTTGCTAGGGCAAGGTGTGTTAGAGGCTTGGTTCAACAATATGGGAGGCATGATAAGCAAGTGGTAGGTATCGCAGCATAGGCATAGCAAAAGAGCGAGCAACTAGCAAGCAAAGATAGAAGTGATTTCTTGCCTGAAATCCCACAAGGAAGAAGAATGAGTCCATGAAGAAGACAAACGGACGTAGTCGAACGGTTCCTCACAAACGCGACGTTACCGGAATCAACCTGAAGAAGCAACACCGGAAGAAGCAAACAACAAAGTAAACAACCATCACATAAACATGGCATGATGCACAATCAAGTATGATGCATGTCCGATTTAATGAAGCATGGAATGACAAAGTGCACAAGCAATCCTACAAATTAAATGGAGCTCAATATGCAACGAGTTGCATATTGACGAAACACCACATCAATTATTTAGTTCTCTCTCGTTTATGCACTCAACAATATTACATGTTGGTTAACATGGCAAGAGGTGAGGCATAACAAAACTACACCATCTAAACAATTTAAATGGGGCCCGATATAACAAACAACAAATCCGGTAAATCCCCATATGCATTAGTAATTTATTGCAACAACAATTTAAACATTTTAATTGTTGTTATCATGATGCAGATGACATGAACAAGTTTATGCAATTTTTTATTAAAAGTTGACAAGAGCATTATGACGCATTTTTTTTCACCGTAGTAGAAAGAAAGGGGTGCCACGGCGACGATAACGAAATGGTGCCACTGCAACGTTCCGGTTCCGACAACTCATAGAGAACGTTGGTGCAAAAGAAAGTGTGGCGGGAGCGTGCAAAAGATGGTGGGTTGATCCCAGTTACCGGGTTCCCACGAGTCAACGACGGCATGGAACCGAGGAGGAACCACTAACGTTCACGGGCGGAAACAACAACTAAACATGCATCTCATACAACACATGCTTTCGTCCACGGGTCATCGTCTCGGCGGTTATACCTTCCAGGTGCATTCTCGGAGCGGTTCGGGTTCGTAGAGGAAGTAGGCGTTCTCGCGACGGTGGTGGTACAAGGTCGTCGTAGGAAGTAGTCGTACTCGCGATCTTGTCGAATCCACGGTGATGGTAGTGAAAACTTGGCGAATCCGAGTTCTTCGGAGGTCGTCATCGAACTTGGTCAAATACATGACGTGGGTAGACATTCACTCGACGGCCTTCGGCGACGGTAGTTGTTCTCATTTTGTCGTGGAACTTGGCGATTTCGAAGACAGCGGAAGACGAACTTGGCGGTCCTCGTTGACTTAGTACTTGGCGTTTCCCGTTTTGGTGACCATTTTCGGCATCGGACGTCGAGGTACTTGGCGGACTCGCACGGGGCAGCAACATGTAGTCGAACTAGGGTCTCAGTCCTAGCGATCAAAAGGGTACTTGCGGTCTTGATGAATCCGTACTGGTACTGGGCGAGATCACGGCCACGGCAGTCTTTGAACTTGGTTTTCCTGTATAAGACTCCACGGGTCCTGGGAGGACTCGGCGATGGCCATGTCAATGAGGCGACGGTAGATGATGAAGCACGGAGCAACAGCTCGAGTCGCGGGAGCAACAGCTGTCATGGGCGGAGGTCGGGCTGGAGCTCCTGGCCGCAGTGGCGCGGCGCTCGAGAAGGGTCCAGCGGCAAGGCAAGGCGACGAGGAGGAGCCTGCAAGGGACCCTGGTGGGGAGGCGGTGGAGGACGGTGCGCAGCTGAAGTGAGGTCGGCGGCGCCGTGAGCCGGCAGGGTGGAGCCGAGGAGGACGTCCGGCGACAACCGGTGTTGGGGCTCCAGCGAGCGCTGGCCAAATCGGTTGGGACGAGCAGTGCGGGGGCTCCTGCTGGCCGTGGAGGACGAATGATGCGGGCACGGGAATGAGGTAGGACTCGGCAGAGGAAGCGGGAGGCGGCCATGGCGCGCGGAGGAGAAGCAGGAGGAAGGCCATGGCAACGAGGAGGGGCGCGCGGGATCGGGCGTGTGCGGAGACGGCGGCCTCGCGGAAGAGGGAGGCATAGGCATGGGACAGCGCTCGTCGGCGGGCCGGCGTTGAGGAGGGATCGGGTCGAGGCACGAGGAGCTCCTCTCCCTAGCGATGTGCGTGGAGGCGGCGCAGGAGGGATCGATCGGAGAGGGAGAGAGCGAGAGATGGGGATCGGGCTGCGGGGACTCCTGGCGGCGCGAGGAGGTGGACGAAGGGAAAAATAGGACCGAGGGGGATCGGGCTAGGTTAGAATTGGTGGGGGTCGGCTGGGCCTATGGGCCGGCGCGGGAGGTCTACTGGCCTCGCCGCGGGTGGCCTAGGTGGGCTGGCACGAGAGTGGGCCTAGGGAGGCCTAGTTGGGCTCTTTGCTCTCTTTCTCTTTAACTTCATTTCTAAGCATAAAACAAAATTGGAGAAGAAAAGAAAGATGGAGGGGGTTTGGGAAAGAATTAGCGCACGCAAATAATATTCCCGGACTCGCAAAAATGCGTTGGTTCCAAGAAAAATATGAGAGGCATGATTGCAAGGATTTAATTCAAAGTCATTTGAATTTAATTCAAATGGTTTGAACAAGGGCTAGGAATTAGAGGTGTCCAAAAATGTTCCGATCTTTGGTGGAGCTCCGGAAAATGATGAAAGAATTTATGGGCAAAGTTAAAGGCTAAGAGACGTGATGACTAAAGCATTGGGATTTTGCAAGTGTGTTAAGGTGAATTCCAAAAGAATGGAAATATTTATAATAGCTCCCTAATATCGGGAGGATATATTATAAAGAGAATCACCATGTGAATTCCCTCGGTTTAAATGGACCGAAGATCCATGCAATTTATTTAGTTGAGCTTTAAAATGGGTTGCATGATGACATGATGCAATGCACATGATGCAGAGATGAATGCAACCAACGAAACAAATCAACAACGAATCTCGGAAACCCTGGAAGGCATCTGAAGCTCCGGTCTTGGGGCGTTACAACACTCCACCACTACGAGAGGATCTCGTCCCGAGATCTAAGATGGCACCGGAGAGAAATGGAAGAGGAAGAGAAGAGGTAAGGCTAAGTTGCTTCTTTGACAAACGAGTGAAGCCAAAGAACCTTGAGAGGTTGAACAAATTGAAAGAAAAAATACAACGGAGATGAACGAAGTTGAAAACACTTCGTTTGAAAAGAGGAACAAGGAAGAACAAATTCATATAGCACTCCGGTTGAAAAGAGATGCAAGACTTGATAGGATGAAAAGGACTTGAGCAAAGGGGGCACAACACTCTGGTTAAATGGGTAAGCACGAAAAGAACACCATCCGAGATGATGAGAGAAAAGAGCAACATCACAACGCCTCCGGAAGGAGAATAGAAAAAAAATAGAAATCTTCTTCCACCGAGGTGATAAGGATAAAACTTGGATCATAGATAATCACCACAAAGAGCAACATTCCCAATGGAAGGATTTAGGTGAAATATGACCCAAGATAACTCCAATGAAGAGATTGATGGATTGCAAAGGATCTCATGAACGAAATGAAAAAGATGGTTTAACATATGTCATTCCGTACAACTTGTGAATCGTGAAACACGAAGGGAAATTGTCAAGAGTGACAAAACACCATCTCAAAAGATAAATTAGAAAGAATTGCACTCCCGATTGCAAGATGAAGAAAACTTGAGCTCCTTTGAAAAGAATCTCGATGAACACTACGAGAAGGAATTAAATCCTTGATGAACCAACATGTAGAGCCTACATGAGGAAACTCCGATAACAAAAGGATAACGAAAAGAAAGAGAAGTTGAAAACACAAGGTGAAAACCTTGTAATGATTTAGATGGATCTCCGTGATAATTAGAGCTTGGAACTCCGGATAAGAAAGATGAACAATTGAAATCAAGAATTTTGATGAACCTCCGGAATAAGGAATTGAATTCACTCGATGAAACAAGAATAAGAATTACATTATGCTTATCCTTCACCAATTAAATTGATGACAAACAATGGATTTGGAATACTACTTATTCTCGTAGAAAGGTTAAGATAGATATTGCGCAACTTGGAAAGGTCTTCAACGAACCGCCGGTAGGATTGAAACAACGAATAAATAAATATGATAAGGAGGAAGAGAAATCTTGAACGAAGCACCGTAAGAATTGAGAATGAACGAAGAAAAGAGATGAATCACCGGTAAGAATTTGAAAACGAACAAAGATACTTGTGAAAATTTAGATACAAGAGAACGAAGAGATCCCGGGCTGATTAGAGAAATTTGAATGATGCACCGGTAAGATTTGGAGAACAATAGCTGAAAGCTGGAATGAATAATCCCGTAATGATAGTCTTCGGAGAATCAAACTGAAAAGAGTCCTGGATTGCTCTAGATGGGTGAAAAGAATATCTCACAATCAAAAGCAAAAATGAGAGGATGACACGGAGCTAGAGCCATGGATCCTTGAGAGAATGAATAAGATATGGAGGAAAACTCTTCTTCGGTCTTCAAATGTTGAGAATGATGACGAGAACCACCACTGAGAATTGTTGAGGCACTCCGGAATTAAAATTGGAAAGGTTGAACCAACGATGAAAAGAATTTGAGAGATCTTAGAGAAAGACATATGACTAATGACAAATCATACTTACGTCATACATTAAAAGAATTTAGGATAGCTCCGGGAAAAATAAGAAGAGTCAGGTAAGATCCTGGGAAACGACCTGTGGGTTAGGGCCCCCTCAAAAGAAACACTGTTGAAATGATTCCTTGAAAAGAGAGATTCCACCAGTTGAATTAAATGGCTTGAATGAGATAACAACCTCGAGATATCTTCAGCACTCTGGAACAATTGAATATCGAGAAGTGGAATGATAATAAGGTGCACCGGTAAGAGAAGGTATTTGAAACGAGGAAAAAGGGATATGATCAACACCAAAGCTTTAATTAGTTCCACCGGAGAAGAAAGAGAATGAATAATGATGAACTTGAGGTTCCGTTAGAATCTTCATGAGAATCACCGGATAAGAACATTGAAGGAAAAGAATGGAGAGACTTCCACCAATAAAATGATACTTGATTGAGAAATCTGAGTCCTTGAAGAAAACAAAGGGAGGGAGGGTGGGTAATACCGAAGCGACGAGTACCTTTCATCGGAGAGACGCAGAGGTAAACATGATATCCGACCTCGAAAGCCAAATCATGGTGCTTACTGTCATAGTAGCTCTTCTGGTGGGATTGGGCTGCTTTGAGGTTATCTCGAATGACTTTGCACATTTCCTCTGCCTATGTGATTAAGTCATTACCCAAAAGCTGACGTTCACCGGTTTCAGACCAGTTGAGAGGGGTACGGCACTTCCTGCCATACAGAATTTCAAATGGGGCCTTGCCCGAACTTGCTTGAAAACTATTGTTGTAGGAGAATTCAGCATAAGGAAGACAATCCTCCCACTTCATGCCGAAGGAGATCACACAAGCCCTGAGCATATCTTCAAGAATCTAGTTGACACGCTCGACTTGACCGCTAGTTTGAGGATGGAAAGTTGTGCTGAAGCGGATGCTGGTGCCCATGGCCTTCTGAAAAGAATCCCAAAACTTGGAGGTAAAGATGCTGCCACGATCTGAAGAGATCACTTGTGGAATACCATGCAGAGAGACAATCTGAGAGGTATAGAGCTCCGCCAATTGAGCTGCAGTGATTGACTCTTTGATAGGCAGAAAGTGAGCCACTTTAGTGAGTTTGTCGATGACAACAAATATAGCATCATTGCCACGTTTGGACTTTGGAAATCCAGTCACGAAGTCCATTTCAATGTGGTCAAACTTCCATTCTGGAATGCCAAGAGGTTGGAGGAGACCAGGTGGCCTTTGGTGTTCTGCCTTCACTCTTCTGCAGACATCACACTCATTCACGAATTGAGCAATCTCGCGTTTCATTCGAGTCCACCAATAAGCCTGCTTAAGGTCCTGATACATCTTCGTGCTCCCAGGGTGGATGGAGAGGAGAGAATTGTGAGCCTCGTTCATGATCACTTTACGAAGGTCACCTTTGGGCACAACAATACGATCCTCGAAGAAGAGAGTATCCTTGTCATCAAGGCGGTAGCACTTGTACTTGGGTTGACTCTTGGCAATCCCAATCTTCACCTTTTTCACCATAGCATCAAGAAGCTGAGCTTGGCGAATCTGTTCTTCCAAGGTAGGAGAGACTTGAAGGTTGGCGAGGAAACCTTGAGGAACAACTTGCAGATTAAGTTTGCGGAAAGCTTCACAAAGCTCGGGTTGATAAGGCTTGAGAATCAGACTGTTGCAATAAGCCTTCCTGCTCAATGCGTCAGCAATCACATTGGCCTTGCCTGGAGTATACTCGATACTCGGATTATACTCTTGAATCATTTCGACCCATCGAGTCTGCCTGAGGTTGAGATTAGGCTGAGTGAAGATGTACTTGAGACTCTTGTTGTCAGTGAAGATGTCCACTTCTCTTCCCAATAAGAGATGTCTCCAAGTCAAAAGAGCATGCACAACTACCGCCAACTCGAGATCATGAGTGGGGTAGTTCTTCTCGTTGGGCTTCAATTGGCGAGAGGTATAAGCAACAAGTTTCTTCTCTTGCATCAACACTGCGCCAAGACCTTGGAGAGAGGCATCACAAAAGACCTCGTACGGCTTGGATTCATCAGGCGGAGTCAGAACTGGAGCAGTGACCAATTTCTCTTTCAAAGTGTTGAAAGCAATGTCACACTCCTGAGACGAAACGTACTTGACATGCTTCTAGAGAAGATTAGAGAGAGGCTTCGGGATCTTAGAAAAGTTTTCAACGAATCTTCGACAATAGCTTGCGAGACCGAGGAAGCTACGGAGTTGCTTCATGTTCTGAGGTGGTTCCCAATTCACAATTGCAGACACCTTCTCAGGATTCACCGCAATGCCCTTGGCAGAGATGATATGACCAAGATAAAGAACCTCATCGAGCCAAAATTCGCACTTGGAGAACTTGGCGTAGAACTTGTGTTCCCTCAGCTTATCGAGTACCAAACGCAAGTGCTTGGCATGATCTTCCTTGTTCTTCGAGAAAACCAGAATGTCGTCGAGATAGACCAAAACAAAGTCATCGGTGTAGGCATTGAAGATGAAGTTCATCATGCGAGAGAAAGTCAGAGGAGCGTTGACGAGGCCAAAAGACATGACAATGTATTCATATGAACCAAAGCTTGTCCTGAAAGTCGTCTTGGGAATATCTTGCTCACGGATTCGAATCTGATGATAACCCATACGGAGATCAAGCTTGGAGAATACTTGGGCACCCTTGAGTTGTTCGAACAGCTCGTTAATGTTAGGAAGTGGATACTTGTTCTTGATGGTCTTCTTGTTCAATGGACAGTAATCAACACAAAGTCGGTCCGTTGCATCCTTCTTCTTCGCAAAAATAACACCACAACCCCACGGAGAAGAACTAGGCCGGATGAGACCCGTTCTCTCTTGAACATCGAGTTGTTTCTTCAGCTCCTTCAACTCTTCAGGTCCGAGCTTGTAAGGACGCTTGCACACAGGTTCCGTGCCAGGCTCAAGATCGATGACGAATTCAACTGGCCGGTGCGGAGGCATTCCTGGAAGCTCTTCTGGAAAGACGTCTTGATATTCGCAAATGACTGGAATTTGCGAGATAGCATCCAGTTCACCCTTCTCATTGAGAGAAAATAGACGGATGGTATCTTCACGAGCGGTAAAGACAATTACATCCTCAGATGAATGAGTCAATTGAATCTGCCTGGCAGCACAATCAAGATGCGCCTTGTGCTTAGAAAGCCAATCCATCCCGAGAATAAGATCAATATCCGAATTACCAAGAACCATTCGGGAAGAAAGGAACTTGTAATCGCCCAACGTGATAGTAACATCCGGAGCCATCATTTTGGTGTTCATGAACAAACCCGGAGAAGAAACCGCTATCGGCTTAGGCAAATCAATAGTATGCACATCATGCATGGATGCAAAAGGCTTCGATAAAAATGATAAAGATGCACCAGTGTCAAAAAGAACTCTTGCGGGAATGTCATTAACAGGAAGGTTACCCATAATCACATCTGGCGAGTCCTCTGCCTGAGCTGCATTCAGCAAGTTGACCTTGGCGGACTTGGTGTTATGCTTGACCATAGTTGTACTTGCCGATCTCACAGGAGGAGGAGGAGGAAGACGCCTCTGATTGAAGCATTTGTTGGCATAGTGACCCTTCTATTGGCACTTGTTGCACGTGACTTCTGAAAGCGGACGGTGATACGGAGCACTCGATCTTGGAGCTTGAGACGAAGTCTTGTTCTGAAAGCCAGGGTTGGGTGGGTGGGAAGATCCACTGCCACCTTTGCTCTTCTGCTGATACGGCTGACGAAACGGAGGAGCAGGAAGCCAATACTTCTGCTGCTTGGCCACTTGAGTAGAGGAAGAAGGAGTAGCGTCTCTGACTCGCTTCTTGGAAGCATCACACCTCAGTTGAGCGGCCTCGGGGTTGACACTGTTGCAGACGGGCTCGAGGTCGAAATTCTGTTAGAAGAATGCTATTTGAGTTATTTGTGAGATCTGCTACTCCATTTAGATATTTGTCATTTTTGCCATGATTATCGTGTGCATGATATGCCCTTGAGCTCTTCATGAGTTTTGTTATATGTTTTGCCATCTATCCAGAGGTGAAACCCATGTATTTTTGTGATGTGTGTGGTGCCTAGCACAAGCTTGCAAAGTGGAGCATTCGTTAATGCTGATTTCAGGGACTTAGCATTTCCACTAAGTCCTTGAGCTGTTTATCTCAATATGCCATATGTTCATGTTGTTTCCTAGTGACCCGTGCCTCTTTTGAGGATGATCAGTAAGGATGTTTAGTTAATACTGTAGTGCTCTATCCATCCATGTCTTTTTTTGCAATTATGGAGCATCCTAGCTCGAGTCAATCGAGCTCTATTTTTGGCATTTCATGAATCTGGGCAGATTGTCTACTTGTTAGCAATTTTGCCGAGGATGTTGTAGTTGATCCGTGCATGCTATGTTATTGTTCTTGCCATGTCTAGCTTGCATTTTGTGTATTCTTGATGGGTGTATGCTTGGATTGTCATGACTTGCTCTGTAGTGAGTGCATCGAGCTCATACATGCCTACTTGATATCTGTTTCAGCATGCTCCAGTTTTCACGAAGTCTGAGAACTAATTATGTTTTTGCCATGTTCACATGCTTGCAAATGTATTTTCTGATCCCTTTTGGCTCAAGGTCACTAAGGGACTTTTGTTAAGCTCTTTGAGTAGCTCCATGCCATGCTTTACTTTGCCATGTTCAGGTCCTTTAGCATATTGTTTTCATGCTCCAAAGAGTGCTATCTGATCTGAAATTCCAGACAAGTGTTAATTTCACTAAGTCTGAAATCTGTTTGCTAAATGCATTTTTGCCATGCTTGTTTGAACCACTTAATGGATGATTTGGACGTAGCTCAGTGCTAGACTTTTGTTAAGCTTCATGAATTGATCCCTGCCATGTATTTTGATGCCATGTTTGGGTGCTGTAGCATGTTCATCTTGTTGCATTTAGATGGCTATTTGCTGTAAATCGCAGAACGTGGCCATATTTGAATTGCTTGCCATTTCCAAACCGTAACTCCGATTCCGGTGATCTTTATATCGTTTTCAAGCGATTTCATCTCATATTTCTAGTGGCACACTTGGATTTCCATGTTGAGGCCAGGTTCTTTCATTCCTTGTCAAATCTTGCATATGCATCACATATTGCATCCCGCATAGCATACCATCTTTGTATCATATTGTTTGAGCTTTGCACGTGGTTGATTGTGTCCTTGTTGCTTGTTTGTCTTGTTTGGGTAGAGCCGAGAGATGAGTTCGCTAACGAGGATCCCGTTGAGTTTGCTTTCAAGGATCCAGTTAACTCTGACAACTTTGAAGGCAAGATGATCATACCCTCGAAATCACTACTATCTTTGCTTTGCTAGATGCTCGCTCTTTTGCTATGCCTATGCTACGATGCCCACCACTTGCTTATCATGCCTCCCAAATTTCCATGTCAAACCTCTAACCCACCATGTCCTAGCAAACCATTGATTGGCTATGTTACCGCTTTGCTCAGCCCCTCTTATAGCGTTGCTAGTTGCAGGTGAAGATTGGAGACCGTTCCTTGTTGGAACATTATTTACTTTGGGATATCATTATATTTCCATGTTATCTTAATGCATCTATATACTTGGTAAAGGGTGGAAGGCTCAGCCTCTCGCCTTGTGTTTTGTTCCACTCTTGCCGCCCTAGTTTCCGTCATATCGGTGTTATGTTCCCGGATTTTTGCGTTCCTTACGCGGTTGGGTGATAATGGGAACCCCTTGATAGTTCGCCTTGATTAAAGATTTTCCAGCAATGCCCAACCTTAGTTTTACCATTTGCCACCTAGTCTCTTTTTCCCTTGGGTTTCCGGAGCCCGAGGGTCATCTTATTTTAGCCCCCCCGGGCCAGTGCTCCTCTGAGTGTTGGTCCCACCGAGCGATGTCCGGGGCTACCAGGGGCAACTCTGGGCTGGCCTACCCGACGTCTTGCTCATCCGGTGTGCCCTGAGAACGAGATATGTGCAGCTCCTATCGGGATTTGTCGGCACATCTGGGTGGTGTTCCTGGAATTGTTTTAACTTGTCGAAGTGTCTTGTAGAACCGGGATACCGAGTCTGATCGGAATGTCTTGGGAGAAGGTCTATTCCTTTGTTGACCATGAGAGCTTGTCATGGGCTAAGTTGGGACTCCCCTGCAGGGATTTGAACTTTCGAAAGTCTTGCCCGCGGTTATGGGCAGATGGGAATTTGTTAATGTCTGGTTGTAGATAACTTGAACCTTAACTTAATTAAAAAGAATCAACAGTGTGAGTTGCCGTGATGGTCTCTTCTCGGCGGAGTCCGGGAAGTGAACACGGTGTTGGAGTAATGCTTGCGCAGGTTGCTCTCTAGTTTCTCGTTCACGCTTTGCCTTCTCTTCTCGCTCTCTTTTGCGAACAGGATAGCCACCATAAATGCTAGTCGCTTGTTGCAGCTCCACATGATTACCTTGCCTTACCTTTAAGCTTAAATAGTCTTGATCGCGAGGGTGCGAGATTGCTGAGTCCCTGTGGCTCACAGATTACTTCCAAACCAGATGCAGAGCCTGATGATTCCGCTCCAGATGGCGCGCTTGAGCTCAAGTGGGAGTTCGACGAGGACTCTCAACGATACTACGTGTCTTTCCCTGATGTTCAGTAGTGGTGCCCAGTTGGGGTGATCGGGACCGTGTCGCATGTTGGGTTATCTTTTAGTTTGGCGCCGTAGTCGGGCCATGAGTGTTTTGAATGTTGTAATGCTATTTACGTACTTTGTTTGACGTGGTGAGTGTAAGCCAACTATGTATCTCCCCTTTTATTATCTATATTACATGGGATGTTGTGAAGATTTCCTAACTTGCGACATTGCTTTCAATGCGGTTATGCCTCTAAGTCATGCCTCGACACATGGGAGATATAGCCGCATCGAGGGCGTTACAAGTTGGTAATCAGAGCCTTCCCCGACCTTAGGAGCCCCCATTGCTTGATCATTTTTAGCGGCCAAGTTGTGTCTAGAAAAATGTTTTGAGTCATTTAGGAATTATATATCAGAGAGTTTAGGAATTCTTTTTACTTCCCAGTCTCCTCATCGCTCTGGTAAGGCATCCTGACGTAGAGTTTTGACTCTTCTCTTCTCAAATTTCACTAAAAAAAATTAGGATCACGCGGGTATCTTGGAATCGTTCCGATGGTTTTGTGACGAGAACGTTGTTCTTGGTGCCTCCTGTCTTTAGGGGTTGTGGCAGTGTCCCGGGGAGTTGAGCTCCGAGGTGTTGTTGTCACAATTTTATCGTTGCAGTTCTGGAATACCTGAGTTTAGTACGCCGACATCGAAAATCTCTTTTATGCAGTTCGTTGGTGAGATAACCTCGACGCCACCCAGTACTGGGGCGGGATTTCGGGAGTATCGCCATAACTTGTATAATGGATGCTTTTCGAAGGTTGAGGTAGATGGTTTCCGAAGTTTTCTCGGTTATGTGTTGAAGGATGGATACAGCTGGATGTAGGAATTTCTAGATTTGGGTGAGATATTATGCTTCCCCTGTATCCCCAACACCTGATTGCATAACCAGAAAGGTTTGGGAGTTTCATAGGTGGGAATTTTTGTAGCTCTAGTTCTTCTTCCACGGATATTTGGTTTGAGATTGGGATTTCTTATCGAGTATTCGTTCTTGATCCATACCTTGTTGATTTATTTCTCTACCTAAATTCTAAGTGGCTTCTCAATTTATGGATATGTAACCATTTCAAGAGGAATGCATTCGTTCTTATGTTCGGATGTGAAGACTTTATGTTGCAATTTTCATTCCGTTGGATTCAGCTTCATTTTATCTGTCAATGTGCTAACGGTGGGCAACCTCTTCAGGATGGCTCCTGCTAAGAGCACCAATCAGAATTAGGATCTGCCACCACCTCCTCCTCCTCCGGAGGCATGGCAAGCTGTGATGGCCACAACCAATGCAAACACATAGTTGATCATGCAAATTCTTCAAGAGCGCAATCAAGCGAACCAAGGCAACCAAGGCAACAATCAGAATCACTTTGCTACACTCAACCAGTTCCTTGCTAACGGGCCAAACACTTTCAGCAATTGTGTTGAGGCAACTGATGCTGACGATTGGCTCATGGATCTGTGCAAGCATTTTGAGTGCAGTAACGTCAGGCCTGAGGACTTCGTCAAGTTCGCATCCTTCCAACTCAAAGATCATGTTGCAGAATGGTTCCAGCAGTACAAGGATTCCAGAGGAGGCTGTGTGATTACCTGGGATGAATTCCGTCAAGATTTCAGAGCTCATCATATTCCTTAGAGCGTGGTTGAAAGCAAGCGTGAAGAATTCCGCAACCTGAAGCAAGGCTCTTTGTCTGTCTATGACTACAACAAGTTGTTCCAGAAGCTCGCCCGCTTTGCCAAGCAGGACGTCCCTGATGAGAAGAGAAGAAATCCAGCTAGCTCTTGTTCTCTTTAAGCCTTTGAGGTACGATGAGTTCTACAACATGGCATTGAACCAAGAGGCCGCTGAACTGAGGTGTGATGCTTCCAAGAAGCGAGTCAGAGATGCTACTCCTTCCTCTACTCAAGTGGCCAAGCAGCAGAAGTATTGGCTTCCTCCTCCTCAGTTTTGTCAGCCGTATCAGCAGAAGAGCAAAGGTGGCAGTGGATCTTCCCACCCACCCAACCTTGGCTTTCAGAACAAGACTTCATCTCAAGCTCCAAGATCAAGTGCTCCGTGTCACCGTCCGCTTTTAGAAGTCACGTGCAACAAGTGCCAACAGAAGGGTCACTATGCCAACAAATGCTTCAATCAGAGGCGTCTTCCTCCTCCTCCTCCTGTGAGATCGGCAAGTACAGCTATGGTCAAGCATAACACCAAGTCCGCCAAGGTCAACTTGCTGAATGCAGCTCAGGCAGAGGACTCGCCAGATGTGATTATGGGTAACCTTCCTGTTAATGACATTCCCGCAAGAGTTCTTTTTGACACAGGTGCATTTTATCATTTTTATCGAAGCCTTTTGCATCCATGCATGATGTGCATACTATTGATTTGCCTAAGCCGATAGCGGTTTCTTCTCCGGGTTTGTTCATGAACACTACAATGTTGGCTCCGGATGTTACTATCATGTTGGGCGATTACAAGTTTCTTTCTTCTCCAATGGTTCTTGGTAACTCGGATATTGATCTTATTCTCGGAATGGATTGGCTTTCTAAGCACAAGGCGCATCTTGATTGTGCAGCCAGGCAGATTCAATTGACTCATTCATCTGAGGATGTAATTGTCTTTGCCGCTCGTGATGATACCATCCGTCTATTTTCTCTCAATGAGAAGGGTGAACTGGATGCTATCTCGCAAATTCCAGTCGTTTGCGAATATCAAGACGTCTTTCCAGAAGAGCTTCCAGGAATGCCTCCGCACCAGCCAGTTGAATTCGTCATCAATCTTGAGCCTGGCACGGAACCTTTGTGCAAGCGTCCTTACAAGCTCGGACCTGAAGAGTTGAAGGAGCTGAAGAAGCAACTCGATCTTCAAGAGAGAATGGGTCTCATCCGGCCTAGTTCTTCCCCGTGGGGTTGTGGTGTTCTTTTTGTGAAGAAGAAGGATGGAACGGACCGACTTTGTGTTGATTACCGTCCATTGAACAAGAAGACCATCAAGAACAAATACCCACTTCCCAACATCAACGAGCTGTTCGAACAACTCAAAGGTGCCCAAGTATTCTCCAAGCTTGATCTCCGTAGGGGTTATCATCAGATTTGAATCCGTGAGCAAGATATTCCCAAGACAGCTTTCAGGACAAGCTATGGTTCATATGAATACACTGTCATGTCTTTTGGCCTCGTCAATGCTCCTCCGACTTTCTCTCGCATGATGAATTTTATCTTCAATGCCTACACCAATGACTTCGTTTTGGTCTATCTCGACGATATTCTGGTTTTCTCGAAGAACAAGGAAGATCATGCCAAGCACTTGCGTTTGGTACTCGATAAGCTGAGGGAACACAAGTTCTACGCCAAGTTCTTCAAGTGCGAATTTTGGCTCCATGAGGTTCTTTATCTTGGTCATATCATCTCTGCCAAGGGCATTGCGGTGAATCCTGAGAAGGTGTCTGCAATTGTGAATTGGGAACCTCCTCAGAACATGAAGCAACTCCGTAGCTTCCTCGGTCTCGCAAGCTATTTTCGAAGATTCATTGAAAACTTTTCTAAGATCACGAAGCCTCTCTCTAATCTTCTCCAGAAGCACGTCAAGTACGTTTGGTCTCCGGAGTGTGACATTGATTTCAACACTTTGAAAGAGAAATTGGTCACTGCTCCAGTTCTGACTCCGCCTGATGAATCCAAGCCATACGAGGTCTTTTGTGATGCCTCTCTCCAAGGTCTTGGCACAGTGTTGATGCAAGAGAAGAAAGTTGTGGCTTATACCTCTTGCCAGTTGAAGCCCAATGAGAAGAACTACCCCACTCATGACCTCGAGTTGGCGGCATTTGTACATGCTCTTTTGACTTGGAGACATCTCTTATTGGGAAGAAAAGTGGACATCTTCACTGACCACAAGAGTCTAAAGTACATCTTCACTCAGCCTAATCTCAACCTCAGGCAAACTCGATGGGTCAAAATGATTCAAGAGTATAATCCGAGTATCGAGTATACTCCAGGCAATGCCAATGTGATTGCTGACGCATTGAGCAGGAAGGCTTATTGCAACAGTCTGATTCTCAAGCCTCATCAACCCGAGCTTTGTGAAGCTTTCCGCAAACTTAATCTGCAAGTTGTTCCTCAAGGTTTCCTCGCCAACCTTCAAGTCTCTCCTACCTTGGAAGAACATATTCGCCAAGCTCAGCTTCTTGATGCTATGGTGAAAAAGGTGAAGATTGGGATTGCCAAGAGTCAACCCAAGTACAAGTGCTACCGCCTTGATGACAAGGATACTCTCTTCTTCGAGGATCGGATTGTTGAGCCCAAAGGTGACCTTTGTAAAGCGATCATGAACGAGGCTCACAATTCTCTCCTCTCCATCCACCCTGGGAGCACGAAGATGTATCAGGACCTTAAGCAGGCTTATTGGTGGACTCGAATGAAACGCGAGATTGCTCAATTCATGAATGAGCGTGATGTCTGCAGAAGAGTGAAGGCAGAACACCAAAGGCCAGCTGGTCTCCTCCAACCTCTTGCCATTCCAGAATGGAAGTTTGACCACATTGAAATGGACTTCGTGACGGGGTTTCCAAAGTCCAAGCGTGGAAATGATGCTATATTCGTTGTCATCGACAAACTCACTAAAGTGGCTCACTTTCTGCCTATCAAAGAGTCAATCACTGCAACTCAATTGGCGGAACTCTATACCTCTCAGATTGTCTCTCTGCACGGTATTCCACAAGTGATCTCTTCAGACCGTGGCAGCATCTTTACCTCCAAGTTTTGGGATTCTTTTCAGAAGGCCATGGGCACCAACATCCGCTTCAGCACAGCTTTCCATCCTCAAACTAGCGGTCAAGTCGAGCGTGTCAACCAGATTCTTGAAGATATGCTCAGGGCTTGTGTGATCTCCTTCGGCATGAAGTGGGAGGATTGTCTTCCTTATGCTGAATTCTCCTACAACAACAGTTTTCAAGCAAGTTCGGGCAAGGCCCCATTTGAAATTCTGTATGGCAGGAAGTGTCGTACCCCTCTCAACTGGTATGAAACCGGTGAAAGTCAGCTTTTGGGTGATGACTTAATCACAGAGGCATAGGAAATGTGCAAAGTCATTCGAGATAACCTCAAAGCAGCCCAATCCCGCCAGAAGAGCTACTATGACAGTAAGCACCGTGATTTGGCTTTCGAGGTCGGAGATCATGTTTACCTCCGCGTCTCTCCGATGAAAGGTACTCGTCGCTTCGGTATCAAAGGGAAGCTTGCCCCTAGATACGCCGGACCTTTCAAGATCGTCAGCAAGAGAGGCGATCTCACCTATCAACTCAAGCTTCCTTCTAACTTTGCAAATGTTCATGACATGTTCCATGTCTCTCAGCTCCGAAAGTGCTTCAAGACTCCTGACCGCACCGTCAACTTCGAGGACATTGAGCTCCAAGAAGATCTCTCTTACCGTGAGCACCCCATTGCTATTCTTGAAGAGACTGAACGCAAGACTCACAACAAGTCAATCAAATTCCTCAAAGTCAAGTGGTCAGACCATTCCGACCGTGAAGCTACCTGGGAACGCGAGGATCACCTCTGTTGGGGATATTACTACTGGGCATAAACCAGCCTACCTGGGCCGGATTAACTCCATCAGTAGTTCAAAGGTGTTAAAAGCCCAAAGAGGCAGATAAAGGCCTAGGGCCTGTAGTCGGTTTACAACCTGTAGCCGTACATCAGCTTTGTGCACATACTTGTAATATGAGTTAGGAACAAGGAGAGACCAACCCGGATACGAGTATGAACTGGTGTTGGGACTCTCTGAACCGGCAGGCGTCACCCATGTATATAAGGGGACGACCCGGCGGCGGTTCAAGGACGACAGACAACGACTCGAGACATAGGCGAAGCTTATTCGCTCCCTAGTCATCAAAACACCCATCAATTCCATCACAACTAGAAGTAGGCTTTTACCTTCATTGAAGGGGCCGAACTAGTATAAACTCTCTTGCGTCCTTGTGTCCACTTTAACCCCTTCAAGATAACCCGTAGCAATGGCTCCACGACTAAGTCCTTTCTCTAGGACATCTGCCGTGACAAAACCACGATAGTTGGCGCCCACCGTGGGGCTATCGCACGATGGTTTCCGGTTCTTGGAGGGCTGCTTTGAAGGACTCGAGGGCTATGCTGTAGGCCGGATGACTAAGAGTCGTCGCGGCAGGCTCTATATCGACGATGCAGGCTGGGGCCCCGAGGCCGGCTCAGTTGAGTACGGGTACCGGGTCCCCTTTGGTAGCATTCACATTTTCATTGGGAAGATCGGTGAACCGGGCCCTGAGCCGGACATCTGCACTGACCTCGTTGAGACGGCTCAGCGTGCGCAATCCGCCCGGGTTAAACCGGCCATGAAGCGTGCCTTCGTGGGAGTCATCCATGGAGGAAGTCATGAGGACGGATCGTTTCGCAGGGCGACTGTCATTTGTTCCGGTGACGAATCTTCGACCAGAGAAACTGAATCTCTTTATCAGCTACAAGATGGCCGGATTGGGAGTTGTTCCGATGGCGACAGTATTACGGACCCCTATGATCTGCCCAACCGGGTTGTAGTATTCATGGCCGGAACACAAGCAGCGCTTCATTCTTCGACAGCTGCAGCAACGATTTCTGGTTCAGCAGCAGCAACGGCCGCTGGGGCAGGAGGCCCTGTGCGCCCGCCGGCTCAGGTTCTATCAGAGCTATTTGATGTGTTGGTTGTGCTTATGGCGGAAGTTAATCCACCAGATCAGGACATTCACAATACGGAGATTGCAAAGGTAAAGGAACAGATCACCCAGGCCAAGGCGGATCTGGCGGCTGAGGACACCAGGATGGCCGCAGAGCTGGCTGCTTTAGACGCACAGGCCTACAGGCTTATGTTAGACCAGAGCGCATCACATGAAGTCATGAGGAGGAAGCACCGGTCCCGCTTACCTCCGGTTTTCGAGGCCAGAGACCTTTTCAACACTCCAGGGCCAAGAGCTGGCAATCCGCTGGAGGGGAACCGGGCAGAAGCCCCTGGGACCGGTGCACCGGTTCAGCCTCGTCAGATCGACCCGCCTCGTCAAAACACCGTTGTACCTCAGGCTGCTTTAACACCCTCAAGTCACTACTCCAGCCCAATGGACAATCTTGTTGCCGCTGCTGCACGGCTGGAGGCCATTCCAATTGAAGGTGACTCGCCACAGGCAGTAGAGACACAGCGGGTCAAGGAACTTCAAAGGAGCGCTTTGGCCCAACAAGAAGCATACTCGTACAGCCGCGACCGAATCCACTCGACCCCTCATCCAAGCCGGAGCTATAGCAGACATATGGATGAACCGGCAGTGTCGAGTAATGAACGACGTGGGGCACCCCGGGACAACAACCCGACGGGTGGTGCTGATGACGCTCAGGAAGTGGTGAACCGGGCCCGAGCGCATAGGGAGGCCGAGTTAGCCGCACAGCATCAGGCTCGGCAGCTCACGCCGGTTCGTCCAACCATTTCGATCGAACCTGGTGTTACTTCTAGTTCTTTGGGGGTGCCTTACCTTGTCCCCGCTTTACGCAACGTGCGCTTGCCAAAGGATTTCAAAGGCCCACGCAAGGTATCAAATTATACGGCGGATCAACCACCAGAGACATGGGTAGAGAGCTATGAGATGGCCATGGAGATGCTTGATGTGGATGACACGGCGTGTGCGAAATACTTCACCATGATGCTTGAAGGAACGGCCCGTACTTGGTTAAAAAGCTTGCCCGCTAATTCTATCAGTTCATGGGCCCAATTACGAGCCCGGTTTATGAACAATTTCAAGGATACCTGTAAACAGCCTATGTCGATAGTGGACTTAGCTGCATGCGTCCAGGAGGAAGGAGAGTCAACGACTCATTGGGTGAGCCGGGTTTCACAAGTGTTGCACTCCTTAGACCGCATCAACGCTGACACCGCAGTATTAACCCTAGAAGGCAACTGCCGGTTCGGGCCCCTGAAGTTGAAATTGGGACGGATGAAGTGTCATTGCACCGACATGGGGACCCTCATGGCCGCTTTGGTAAAATATGCTGATTCTGATAGTACCAAGGATCCCGAATCTGATGATGACAAGACAGGGAAGGGGAAGAAGAACAGCAGCTCCAAAGGTCAGCAGCATCACTGGGTAGGCAATGGCGGAGGAGGCAAGCGTAAAGCGGATGGCAACATGGATTTTGTGGCTAATACCAACGTACAGGACAATGGCCAGCGGCGCAAGGGTAGGCCAAAAAATCGTAGTGGAGCGCCCAACCCCAACCCAAACCGCCTGAACTATCTGCTAAGCCAGCCCTGTCCAAAACATGGGACGAAGGAGGAGCCAGCAAACCACCTTTGGAAGGATTGCTTTATTATGCAGGAGTTCAAAAATTCTAATAATTTCCGCTATGATCACGGATCTGGCGGTGGCTCAGGGTTCGGGCCGGGTTACGGTGGAGGAAGTTCCAGTTCAGGATTTAATGGTAATCCGGGCGGACATAATGGTCAAAATAGTCAGAACAACCAGGGGGGTTACAACCAACAATAGCAACAGTCAGGTTACCAAAGCAACCCAAAGCAGTTGAGTAATGGGCAGTACCATGTCTTTACCACTAGCTTGGACAAGCGAGACCGGAAGGTTCAGAGGCGGGCAGTCAACTCTGTTGAACCGGCCACACCCCGTTATCTACGTTGGTCCGAACAGCCAATCATATGGAGCAGAGAGGATCACCCACTCCAGATCGATAATCAGGGTCAGTTGGCTCTAGAGGTGGTGCCTCAGGTGGGAGGTTATAAGTTCACCAAGGTGCTCATGGATGGAGGGAGCAGCATTAACATCCTATACTATGAGACCTTCCGTCGTATGGGACTTACAGATAAGAATCTCAAACCGTCCAATACAGTATTCCACGGTGTAGTGACTGGCAGATCAGCATATCCCGTTGGTAAGATAGCTCTTGAAGTGGCCTTTGGGGATGATCATGATTCCAGGTCGGAGACATTAACGTTTGAAGTGGTGAAAATCCAAAGTCCATATCATGCCCTGTTTGGGCGTCTGGCATGCGCCAAGTTTATGGCTCGGCCCTGTTATGTGTATTTGTAGCTCAAGATGCCGGGTCACAAGGGGACAATAACGGTTCACGGAAGCCGCAAAATCGCTTTGGAATGCAAGGAAGGAGATGCGACTTATGCAGAGTCGGTTTGTGCCACCGAGGAGTTGAAGTACTATAAGGACAATGTTGATCCGGCGGACACGACTCCGTTGAAGAAGCCAACTACGGAGCATGATCTGGCCCTGAAGTTCAAATCGGCAGCAAAAACTAAGCTTGTTGACTTTGTACCTGGCGATTCGTCCAAGCAGTTCAGCATTAGTGCCAATTTGGATCCGAAATAGGAAAGCGCGCTCATCGAGTTCATCCGTGAGAATCGGGACATTTTTGCATGGAAGCCCTCTGACATGCCAGGTGTACCGAGGAAACTCGCTGAGCACACACTTAATGTGCATCCTAAATACAAACCGGTGAAACAGTTCTTCCGCCGGTTTAACGAAGAAAGATGCAAGGCGATTGGAGAAGAGGTAGCCAGGCTCTTAGCAGCTGGTTTTATTGTTGAAGTTTTTCACCCTGAGTGGCTTGCCAATTCGGTGCTAGTCCTTAAGAAAAATGGCACCTGGCGTATGTGTGTGGATTACACAGATCTTAATAAAGCTTGTCCAGCAGATCCTTTTGCCCTCCCCCGTATTGATCAAATCATTGATGCTACGGCGGGTTGTGAGCATTTAAGTTTTTTGGATGCATATTCTGGCTATCATCAGATCAAAATGGCAGTTAAGGACCAGGAGAAGACGGCCTTCATAACTCCCTTTGGAGCCTTCTGCTATGTGTCTATGCCCTTTGGGCTCAAAAGTGCCCAGGCAACTTATCAACGGTGTGTACAAAATTGTCTTCACAAGCAGATTGGCCGTAATGTACATGCTTACGTGGCTGATACCGTGGTCAAATCCAGGGAGAAGGAGACTCTAGTTGATGATTTGAAGGAAACCTTTGATAACCTAAGGACGTACAAGATGATGCTTAATCCGGACAAGTGTGTCTTTGGTGTACCGGCGGGCAAGTTATTGGGTTTTCTGGTGTCCAACAGGGGAATTGAGGCTAATCCGGAGAAGATCACAGCCATCACCTCCCTAGCTAAACCGAAGTGTATCAATGATGTTCAATGCCTGGCAGGCCGGATTGCCGCGTTAAGCCGGTTTATTAGCCGCCTTGGTGAGAAGGCAATCCCTTTGTATCAGATGTTGAAGAAGACAGATCAGTTCGTCTGGAGTTCTACTGCTGATGAAGCGTTTGAGGACTTAAAGCGGCAATTGGCCAATCCGCCTATGCTCGCCGCTCCCATCGACAAGGAGCCGTTACTGCTATATGTTGCTGCTAATGCTCGTGCGGTCAGCGTGGCTGTTGTGGTGGAACGAAAGGAGGCAGGTAAGGAGCATCCGGTTCAATGTCCGGTCTATTATATCAGCGAGGTACTCATTGAGTCCAAGCAAAGGTATCCGCATTGGCAGAAGCTGGTGTATGGAGTTTTTATGGCAAGCCGGAAGCTTAAGCAATACTTCCAAGGGCACCCAATTACGGTGGTCAGTTCTGCTCCTTTGGGAGATATCATTCAGAACCGGGAAGCAACTGGCCAGATTGCAAAGTGGGCTATAGAGCTGGGGCCGTACGGTTTGAAATATGTGCCTCAGACAGCGATTAAGTATCAAGCACTTGTTGATTTCATCGATGATTGGATGGAAATGCAAGCACCTGAAGAAAAGTCGGATCATACGTACTGGACCATCCATTTTGACGGATCCAGGCAGTTGGAAGGCTCGGGGGCTGGAGTCGTATTAACTTCCCCACAAGATGATAAGTTTTGTTATGTTCTCCGTTTAATGTTCCCTTGTACTAACAATGCAGCTGAGTATGAAGCCTTGCTCCATGGTCTTCGGATGGCTAAGGAGATGAATCTAAGTCGAGTTAAGTGCTTCGGTGATTCGGACCTTGTGGCTCAGCAAATGTCTGGCACTTGGGACTCCAAGGACCCACTCATGGCAGCATATCGTCGTGAGGTGGATATTGTTGCAGGTTATTTCAGAGGCTATCAGGTGGACCACGTGGACCGGCGGAAAAATGAAGCGGTGGACGCTTTAAGTCGGTTGGGCTCTCAGCGCAAACCGGTCCCACCCAATGTTTTTCTGGATGTGTTGCACAACCCGTCGGTGAAGATCCCTGGTGAAGAGGATTTGGCCATTCCTGATCCGGAGGCTCAATTGGTGGCAGTTCTTCATGTTATTACGGATTGGACGCTTCCTTATCTGGCGTACAAGAACCGGGGCGAGTTGCCAGAAGATGAGATTCTGGCCCGGCAGATAATCCGGCGATCCAAGTCCATGGCTGTCATCAATGGTGAGTTGCATCATTGCAGTGTATCAGGAGCTTTTCAACGTTGCATGTCTCCTGAAGAAGGCCGTGAAATTTTGCGGGAGATCCACGAAGGAGATTGTGGTCACCACGCCGGTTCAAAATCTCTGGTGGCTAAAGCGTTTCGCCATGGTTTCTATTGGTTAACTGCTCATGCTGATGCGAAGGATCTGGTCAGACGATGTGATGGTTGCCAAAGGTTTTCAAGACGTGCTCATGTACCGGCTCAAGAATTGAGGATGATTCCAATTACTTGGCCGTTTGCGACTTGGGGGCTAGATATGGTTGGGCCTTTGAAAAGGTCCAAAGATAAGAAGACCCACCTCCTGGTGGCGGTGGACAAGTTTACAAAGTGGGTGGAGGCAGAACCTATTAGCAAGTGTGATGCGGCCACGGCGGTTCAGTTCATCAAAAAGGTGAGTTTCCGGTTTGGCTTTCCGCACAGTATTATCACAGATAATGGTACCAATTTATCCAAAGGTGCTATGAAGGAGTTCTGCGAACGGGAGCACATCCGGCTCGATGTTTCATCAGTGGCACATCCACAGTCCAATGGTCAAGCAGAAAGAGCTAATCAAGAGATCTTGAGAGGCATCAAGCCCCGGCTCATGGTTCCTTTGCAGAGAACGCCGGGTTGTTGGGTAGAAGAATTAGCATCTGTGTTATGGAGCATCAATACAACACCCAACAGATCAACAGGATACACACCGTTCTTCATGGTTTATGGAGCGGAGGCGGTTCTCCCCAGCGATATCCTTCATGACTCACCTCGTGTCACGGCTTATGTTGAAGCGGACAACAAGACAGCACGACAAGATGCTTTGGACCGGTTGGATGAAGAGCGTGACATCGCAGCCGCCCGGTCGGCGATTTACCAGCAGGATCTCCGTCGTTATCACAGTCGCCGAGTCAGAACCAGAGCCTTCCAGGAAGGAGATTTGGTGCTTCGGCTCATCCAAGATCAGACTGATATGCATAAGCTATCCCCACCTTGGGAGGGGCCTTTCGTGGTCAGCAAGAATCTGCACAACGGGTCGTACTATCTGATCGATATTCGAGAGCATAAGGACTCACGTACATCAGAGGAGGAGACTAGCAGGCCGTGGAATATAGCTCATCTTCGGCCTTACTATGCCTGAGCCATTGGCTATACTTATGTACATACAATGTATATATTATGATTAAGTAAAATAAACCGGAACCTCAGCTAAAGCGGGGTATCTGTTCTTTTACATCATGTGAGGTTACACGGAGTTGCTCTAAAGCGGCCTCCGG
Organism: Triticum dicoccoides; assembly: GCF_002162155.2. NCBI lineage: Eukaryota > Viridiplantae > Streptophyta > Magnoliopsida > Poales > Poaceae > Triticum > Triticum dicoccoides. The sequence goes on from NC_041386.1 coordinate 381,897,636, forward strand.
TTTACCCCTTGAGTTCGCTTTGCTAAAAGCATCGTGTTATATCACTTGGAGGATTGGTCGTGTCCGAACCAATACCATGCCTCTTGATAGGCGAAAGCCACCAGATCACTTGGGGACTTGGTCATGTCTGAACCAGTCATGCCTCTTGATCGGCCTAAGGCCACAGAATCACTTGGGGGCTTGGTCGAACCCGAACCATGACCACGCCATTTGGTCGGCATAAAATGCCACAAGAATCACTTGGGGACCTGGCTAACTAGAACCATAGTTACACCTAACGGGAGCTTGGTCATGTTTGGCCATGGTTACGCCATTTGATCAGCTTAAATAAGTCTTTTTTGGCAAATGTTTTTTTTTCGTTGCTTTTGCTTCATACTTTTCTTTGAAGGGGGGTTTTTGCTTTTTATTGTGTTTCTTAAACCGACAAAAAAAATTCAATTGACGGAACACAGTTCACGTCAATCCGGAGGCTATTTGACTGGTTTAATCCGCATTGTTAACATCCTCTTATGGAGTAACACGGTATTTATCGTAACCCGGCACGGTTTACATGGTAAACCAGCGTCATATATATATACAGGAGTTGTTATCTCCTCCAACAGTATGGGTTTGCAAAACTCCGCTTCAAGATTGGCCAAGCCAACTTCACGCTCAATGACGGCAGGTATTATGTATCTCAAAATTTGATCATACTTAAAATTTTGTTTTGATTTCATATATGCAGACATCATATTCCGCCTGACGGTACAACCGCGGTGGCACTTGACGAATTTTTCATTTCAGAAAGTGTTTTGGAAAGTTCATTGCCACAGGAAGAACAAATTATGCACGAAGGCATATCAACATGAAAGGTATCAGGTAGCCTATTACAAGGCAACATGGTGCCCATAATAATATAATTGTTTTTCGCGAAGAAGAGGCAGTTTTAAACCGGCGTCCGGTTCAAGCTTGGTCACCAGCCTGGCCTGATGGTTGTGGGTCATCCTGCGCCGCTTCAGCCTCCGTATCCCTACCCAGTGGCTGGAAATCCACAGTTGTCCAGTCGATTCCCATTAATGCTTGAAAAACAGCTTCATCATGGATCAGCAAGGACGGGTCAATATCGGGAGCATAAGTATGCTTACGGATTGGAGGAATCAGATTTTCTGATTCATGGATTGGTGCAGCTATTCGCTTGTTCTGACTGTCATATTGCGCTTGATAACGAGACAAGTCTGCTTCCTCAGCCAACTGACCAGCTAGTGGACGCACCTCCTGGTTTATCGCTCGCAGATCCGCTTCACCGAATTCTGATCCGTCTTCCTTCAAGCTGGGGTAGCCCTGAGCCGCTTCAACAGGATCAAAATCCGGCACCCAGGCTTTTGCCCGGATTAAAGCATTGATTGCGCCGGTTCGAGCAGCAGATTTCTTTAGCTCTTCAATCCGGGCAGGAAGCACCGACAGTTTCATCAGAGTATCTTGAATCAAAGTAGGCGCCGGTTTGTTATGAGAGGCGGCATAGATGATCCGCTGGGCACCAGTATACAATTGTTCAACCAATGTATAGGAGGCTTTTAGCTTCTTCCGTACATCTGACCCCAAGTGACCAATGCATGTCCCTGAAATACCATAAAGGGTTAATAAGCCGGTGACTTTGTCAGAAGGCAGAGCCAATTCAGTAGGAAAACTGGCTTACCAAAGATAGCAGCAGTCATGGCATGCACGTGCCGCTTTATGCTGGTCAGTTCATCTGCCACTGGTTTTAGTGCAGCCTCAGCATCCTCTGCTCGTTTGATCAAAGCGGATTTCTCAGTGGCCCAGTCCGCCCGTTTCTTTTTGAAGTTTTCCTTAAGTTGTTCCATGGCGCTTAAAGCACTGGCCAATTCCTCTTTTGCTTTGGAGGTTTCAGCTTGTTGGGTTTTCAGGGCTTCTTGAAGATCGATGACTTGGTTCTCTTTCGTCTTCAGCTCCGCCTGCATGCATACAGATATATGCTTCAGCAAACTAGTAGAAGGATTCAAGTAGCAACCACATAACAAGTTATGCGCTTAGTACTTGGGGGCTAATGCATATTTGATCTAAAGCGGCCCCTGATTTACCCCTTCATCTTTCGATTGTTTACAAAGTCCCAAGATCAATACAAGTATTCAACTTGGCACTTGGGTGCTAATAGCTATTTGATCATATATATTCTGATACGGCAGTTTCAATTACTTAAAGTACCGGTTTAACTACGCTAAAGTTGAACCGGCCCTTGGGGGCTACATCAGCAAATTTCAAAGCAACAAGATTTATATTATTAAAGTCCTGGTTTGAAAGAATATTCCAAACCGGCCCTTGGGGGCTATGAGAGTCAGGAATGGAAGCATACAAGCAAGAAGGAGCATATGGAAATTACCTCATATTTGTCTTTCATCATGCAGACCGGCTTCATAGTCACGGCTGGTATACAGCTGGTTCAGATAGCCGGAATGGATATCTTGGGCGTTCAGAGCAGCATAAGTCGTCAGATCAGCGTTCCACTTTCCTTTACCAAAGGCAGCAAGTTCTTCCTTGGCAGAATGTTTGGATAAAGTGATAGGATTGTTTGGCTCAGTATGGCCAGTACCAGTAATGACAACCTCATCATCTTTGGTACCGCCGGTTTGCACTGGAGCTGTTGGCTTGTCAGTAGGCTTTGCTGGACCGGTGGAGCTTTCAATCCGGATGGAACCTGTAGGCTGATGGGTAGGATCTGAGGTGTCAGTGGGTCTCTCTTCTACAATAAGATCATCATCTTGTTGCAGTGGATCGTTGGGAATATCCTCAGGAATAGCCGCGTCAGCGTTGGGTGTCTTGTCCGCTTCAAGAACGGCATCCTCTTCGGCCGCTTTGTCCAGGCGGGCCTTCTTGCTTGGCCTAGGTTTGGCCCTGAGAAGGATAACAAAATCAAATACAGAATATGTTCTAAGGCAATGTACTGCAAACATTGCAATAAGTATAGCTTACCCAAACACCGTTTTGAGCGGTGGGAGCTGAGTAGCCGATGACTCGCCAGAAGATGAGTGGGAAGTAACCTGATAATTGGAGTCAGATGGAGTAAGAGGTTGACGAAAGCAGCCCGCTTTAGGACAAGCACTGACAAGAAAATTAGAGACCTCGGAATGGCGTTTCCGAACCGGACTGTTCGGTAAACCGGCGGAGGTAACCAACTGGCCGCTGTGCCGGGTGGTGCGGCGAGCTTCGTGTTGTTGGGTCTTCATAAGAAGTTTAGGATCCAAATAAGCAAGAGGATGAGAAAATTTAACTTTCCGGTTTGCCTGATGAATTTTTTGTGAAGGCAAGGTTTCTGAATCGGAAGAGAGAATAATTACCTCGGCAACATCCGCGTGGCTGGCTTCGACATCATCCTGACAAATATCGTCATCAATAAGACGCATGAAAAATAAACCAAGTGAGTCAAGCTCTACCTCAAAATCCAGATTATCAACCTCATCATCAGGAGCCGGATTAGAAGAGGCGGTGGTTCTTTTCCTATGGGCAGTCTTCTTCACAGCTTTAGTCTTTTGCCGGGCTGCTCTTTCCGGTTTGTCTGGTTTTTCTGGCTTCTCCTGCGGTAGTTTTTTTTGCTCCAAAACGGATCATCGCCCTGATTATGCAGACACTGATATTAAAAACAATAACCAGACATATCAATAACAGATTCAGTAAAGGGAAAAGTCAAACTCTTACAGCTGGCGGTTTGTTGGTGGCACAGAAGGGAAGCAGGCCGGTTTTGGCGCAGATGTGTTCCGGTTCATTCAATATCTTACGCACAGCCTCTGTGATTTCTTCACCAGAGAGCTGGAGTCTTGAGTGTCGCAGTGGGTCATCAACACGATCAGTATACTGGCACATCAAACCGGAGCGCAGACTAAGAGGCAGTATGCTCCATGATATCCAACAGCGAGCAAGATCAACCCCTGTTAAACCGTTGGCCATAAAAGCTCTGAGCTTTGATAGCTGAGGAGCATATTTACTTCTCTCCTGTGCAGTCAATCTTTGTGGAGAAGGGTGTGTGTGTGTTGAGCCGCTCCGGTCGAAAGCCAGGCAAGGGATTCTCACCAGCAGGGGAGGTGTCTTTGTAGTAGAACCATGTCTGATTCCATTCTTTGGGGTGGCTATGCAGTTTTGCGTGAGGGTATGTGACCTCTTTCCCTTTCTGAATCACCACACCACCCAACTCCGTATTGGAGCCGTCAGTAAATTCAGTATGACGGTTTAGATGGAATAGGTCTCTGAACAGTTCCACTGTGGGCTCCTCTTGAAAGAACGCTTCACAGAGCACTTGGAAGTGACACATATTTGTAACAGAGTTGGGGCCAGTATCTTGTGGATGGAGCTGGAAATCGGCTAAGACATCCCGGTAAAATTTAGAATCGGGCGGCTTAAAGCCCCGGGCTAAGTGATCTACGAAAACAACAACCTCTCCTTCTCGAGGTGAGGGAGGGCATTCTTTGCCAGGAGCCCTCCAATGGATTGTATCCTTACTGCCTAAAGCACCAATCAGGACTAAATCGTCCAGTTCAGCCTCTGTGATGCGAGAAGGAACCCAATTGCACTCATACACTTGCTTGGCCATGACGGAATCTACAAGGTAAAAGATCCCGGTTCAAAAATGCATTGATTAAAATGCACTGGTATGTACAATGTTAAACCGGGAATAGCCCTATCTAAACCGGAGTTTCATGAAGCAACCTACATCTGGCGGTTCAACAAGGGGACTAATGGCATATACCGGTTTGGAATATTTTCTATAAGGTTAAACCGCCTGACCTAAACATTGAAGCAATTGAGATTGCGGATGGTTAAGTATGCAGAAACAGGTTTCACAAGATCTTATTACGGCATTGGATCTGAAGCAAGTTCAGAAAATAAGGAAAATAGTCGAAGATCAAAGCAGAACAGTATTGAATCAATCAGCAGAAGTATATATGAGATCTATGGTTTTGGGCAGGAAACTAGCGGCGGATACCGAAAGATACCGCTACACAAAGAAAGGGTTTACATGTGCATCCAGGAGCTAATACATGAGTATGAACAAGTGATGAACACCGCAAGAACACGAAGCCCTAGAGTAGATCTATATTGAGAAGAACAGAAGACCTACCAGAGCTGAGGAAAACACGGAAGGTCACCGCGGCTTTCTGGCGCGTTCAAGTTGATGCAGCGGCCAAGGGTGATGCAGAAGACGACGGCGGCGGCGGAGCTCTAAGACTGGCGACGCGAGGAAGACGAAGAGGAAGGGCACGAAGGGAAGAAAAGAAATGACCCTTCGGGCCTATTTATAAGGCAAAGGACATGTGTCGGGCGCAGGAATCAAGGGACCGCAGATTTTGGAAGTAGGGCGGTCACCTCGGTCATTGCGAATCTATTAAACAAGAAGATATCATGGATGTTTTCTTTATGACATATGATGTCACGCCGGTTTACAGCAAACAGAGAAGTTGACTTCACGGCGGTTCAACAACTACAAGAAGATGTTGAAGACGAAGATTTTTGCTAAGGATTGACATGAACCTGTTCAAATCAATCTGGGGCCTAATGTTGGGGATATTACTACTGGGCACAAACCGGCCTACCTGGGCCGGATTAACTCCATCAGTAGTTCAAAGGTGTTAAAAGCCCAAAGAGGCAGATAAAGGCCCAGGGCCCGTAGTCGGCTTACAACCTGTAGCCATACATCAGCTTTGTGCACATACTTGTAATATGAGTTAGGAACAAGGAGAGACCAACCCGGATACGAGTATGAACCGGTGTTGGGACTCTCTGAACCGGCAGGCGTCATCCATGTATATAAGGGGACGACCCGGCGGCGGTTCAAGGACGACAAACAACGACTCGAGACATAGGCGAAGCTTATTCGCTCCCTAGTCATCTAAACACCCATCAATTCCATCACAACTAGAAGTAGGCTTTTACCTTCATTGAAGGGGCCGAACTAGTATAAGCTCTCTTGCGTCCTTGTGTCCGCTTTAACCCCTTCAAGATAACCCGTAGCGATGGCTCCACAACTACGTCCTTTCTCTAGGACATCTGCCGTGACAAAACCACGACAACCTCCGTTTTGAGTACCCGGCGTTCTTTCAGTCCTAGATCTCGGGACAAGATCCTTTCGTAGTGGTGGAGTGTTGTAACACCCCGGATGTTATTTACCCTATATGTAATCCAACTCTTGTCGTTTCCGGCGTTAAGTTATTTTATTTTCTCGGGTTCGGGTTTTTGTCTCTGTGTGTTGTTGTCGTTGTCATGCATCTCATAGCATGTCATCATGTGCATTGCATTTGCATACGTGTTCATCTCATGCATCTGAGCATTTTCCCCGTTGTCCGTTTTGCATTCCGGCGCTCCGTTCTCCTACGGTGGTCATTTCTACCTTTCTTTCGTGTGTGGGGATTAAACATTTCCGAATTGGACCGAGACTTGCCAAGCGGCCTTGGTTTACTACCGATAGACCGCCTGTCAAGTTTCGTACCATTTGGACTTCGTTTGATGCTCCAACGGTTAACCGAGGGACCGAAAAAGGCCTCGTGTGTGTTGCAGCCCAACACCCCTCCAATTTGGCCCAAAACCCACCTAAACCCTCTCCATCATCTAGAGCGTTCGATCACGATCGCGTGGCCGAAAACCGCACCTCATTTGGACTCTCCTAGCTCCTCCTATGCCTATATATAGGTCTCTCCCCGAAAATCCCGGATCCCCTCCATCCCTAACCTCAGATCCACCCCTCGCGCCGCGCCGGACATTGTTCGTCCACGCCGGACACCCCGCCGCCGATGCCCGCGACCAACCAGGCGCCGACACGTGGCGCCTGCGTGCCCACATCGCCGCCGGCCCATTCGGCCCGCAGCGGGCCCTCCCCGGCCCGAGAGCCGTGCCGCCCGCGCCCGCTTCTCCTCCTCCCGAGTCGGCGCCCACCTTGCCGGACTTCGCCTCGCGCCACCGCGCCCACCATCGCCGGCCACCGCACTGCCATTCGCCGGTCGCCGCGGCCACGTCGCCACCTCGCCGCCCCTACCTCGCCGACGTCGCGCGGCCGTCCCGACGCTCCGCAGAGCCGCGCCGGCGACCCCTCTCGCCGGATCCGCCGGTCCCCTCGCCGGGATGCTTCTCTCCGGCGACCACCACACTCGCCAGCGACCTCGAGCCCGTCTTCTACGTGTCTTTCCCTGATGATCAGTAGTGGTGCCCAGTTGGGGTGATCGGGACCGTGTCGCATCTTGGGTTATCTTTTATTTTGGCGCCGTAGTCGGGCCATGAGTGTTTGATTGTTGTAATGCTATTTATGTTCTTGATTGACGTGGAGAGTGTAAGCCAACTATGTATATTCCCTTTTATATTCTATATTGCATGGGATGTTGTGATGATTGCCTAACTTGCGACATTGCTTTCAATGCGGTTGTGTCTCTAAGTCGTGCCTCGACACGTGGGAGCTATAGCCGCATCGAGGGCGTTACACACACCCTGCAAGGGTCGGCCGGCCTCCCCCTTGCTCCTTTATATATGGGAGCAGGGGGCACCCCAAGACATACAAGTTGATCAGTTGATCTTTTAGCCGTGTGCGGTGCCCCCCTCCACCATAATCCACCTCGGTCAAATCGTAGCAATGCTTAGGCAAAGCCCTGCATTGGTAACATCATCATCACCATCATCACACCGTCGTGCTGACGGAACTCTCCCTCGAAGCTCTGCTGGATCGGAGTTTGTGGGACGTCACCGAGCTGAACGTGTGCTGAACTCGGAGGTGTCGTACATTCGGTACTTGGATCGGTCGGATCGTGAAGACGTACGACTACATCAACCGTGTTCTCATAACGCTTCCGCTTGCGGTCTACGAGGGTACGTGGACAACACTCTTCCCTCTCGTTGCTATGCATCACCATGATCTTGCGTGTGCATAGGAATTTTTTTGAAATTACTACGTTCCCCAACAGTGGCATCTGAGCCAGGTTTATGCGTAGATGTTATATGCACGAGTAGAACACAAAGGAGTTGTGGGCGTGGGTATATACATATTGCTTGCCGTCACTAGGTGATTCTTGATTCAGAAGTATTGTTGGATGAAGAGGCCCAGACCGACATTACGCGTACGCTTACGCGAGACTGGTTCTACCGCCGTGCTTCGCACACAGGTGGATAGTGGGTGTATGTTTCTCCAACTTCAGTTGAATCGGATTCAATGAACAGGGTTCTTTTAGAAGATCAAAAAGCAATCACTATACCGCGTTGTGGTTTTTGATGCGTAGGTAAGAACGGTTCTTTCTCAGCCCATAGCAGCCACGTAAAACTTGCAACAACAAAGTAGAGGACGTCTAACTTGTTTTTGCAGGGCTTGTTGTGATGTGATATGGTCAAGACGTGATGAGATATAAGTTGTTGTATGAGATGATCATGTTTTGTTGAATTTATCCGCAACTGGCAGAAGCCTTATGGTTGTCTCTTTATTGCATAAGATGCAAGCGCCAAATAATTGCTTTACATTATCGCTATGCGATAGCAGTAGTTGCAAGACCAATAGTTGGCGAGATGACCATGTGATGACACGTTGATAGAGATCAAGATGATGGAGATCATGGTGTCATGCCGGTGACGATAGATATCATGACGGTACTTTGGAGATGGAGATCAAAGGTGCAAGATGATCATGGCCATATCATGTCAGATATTTTGATTGCATGTGATGTTTATCCTTTATGCATCTTATTTTGCTTAGTTCGGCGGTAGCATTATAAGATGTTCTCCCTGAGGATGCATCATTGTGACAGTTCATCGTGCCGAGACACCCGTGATGATCGGGTGTGATAAGCTCTACGTTCACATACAACGGGTGCAAGCCAGTTTTGCACACGCGGAATACTCGGGTTAAACTTGACAAGCCTAGCATATGCAGATATGGCCTCGGAACACTGGAGACCGAAAGGTCGAGCGCCAATCATATAGTAGATATGATCAACATAATGATGTTCACCATTGAAAACTACTCCATCTCACGTGATGATCAGACATGGTTTAGTTGATTTAGATCACGTGATCATTTAGATGACTAGAGGGATGTCTATCTAAGTGGGAGTTCTTAAGTAATATGGTTAATTGAACTTTAATTTATCATGAACTTAGTCCTGATAGTATTTGCATATCTATGTTGTAGATCAATAGCTTGCGATGTAGCTCCCCGTTTATTTTTTCATATGTTCCTAGGGAAAAACAAGTTGAAAGATGTTAGTAGCAATGATGCGGACTAGCTCCGTGATCTGAGGGTTATCCTCATTGCTGCACAGAAGAATTATGTCCTTGATGCACCACTAGGTGACAGACCTATTGCAAGAGTAGATGCAGACGTTATGAACGTTTGGCAAGCTCGGTATGATAACTACTTGATAGTTTAGTGCACCATGATTTACGGCTTAAACCCGGGACTTCAAAAAATGATTTTGAATGCCACAGATCATATAAGATGTTCTAAGAGTTGAAATTGGTATTTCATACTCATGCCCGTGTCGAGAGGTAGGAGACCTCTGACAGTACTTTGCCTACAAGATGGAGGAGAATAGCTCAACCAGTGAGCATGTGCTCAGATTGTCTGGGTACTACAATTGCTTGAGTCAAGTGGGAGTTAATCTTCCAGATAAAATAGTGATTGGCAGAGTTTTCTAGTCACTGTCACCAAGTTACTGGAACTTCGTGATCAACTATAATATGCAAGGGATGACGAAAGTAATTCTCAAGCTCTTCGCGATGCTGAAATCAGTGAAGGTAGAAATCAAGAAAATCATCAAGTGTTGATGGTTGACAAGACCACTAGTTTCAAGTAAAAGGGAAAGGGAAAGAAGAGGAACTTCAAAGAAGAATAACAAGCAAGTTGCTGCTCCCATGAAGAAGCCCAAAGCTAGACCCAAGCCTCGATCTGAGTGCTTCTACTGCAAAGGAAATGGTCACCGGAAGTGGAACTGCCCTAGATACTTGGCGGATAAGAAGGATGGAAAAGTGAACAAAAGTATATTTGATATACACGTTATTGATGTGTACTTTACTAGTGTTTATGGCAACCCCTCAGTATTTGATAGTGGTTCAGTTAGTATGAGTAGTAACTCGAAATGGGAGTTGCAAAATAAACAGAGACTAGTCAAGGGCGAGGTGATGATGTGAGCTGGAAGTGATTCCAAGGTTGATAAGATCACCATCGCACACTCCCTTTACCTTCGGGATTAGTGTTGAACCTAAAATAAATGTTATTTGGTGTTTGCGTTGAACATAATATGATTGGGTCGTGTTTATTGCAATACAGTTATTCATTTAAGTCAAAGAATAATTGTTATTCTGTTTACATGAATAAAACCTTCTGAGGTCATACACCCAAGGTGAATGGTTTATTGAATCTCGCTCGTAGTGATACACATATTCATAATATTGAAGCCAAAAGATGCAAAGTTAATAATGCTAGTGCAACTTATATGTGGCACTGCCGTTTAGGTCATATTGGTGTAAACTGCATGAAGAAACTCCATGCTGATGGGTTTTTGGAATCACTCGATTATGAATCATTTGATGCTTGAGAACCATGCCTCATGGGCAAGATGACTAAAACTCCGTTCTCTGGAACAATGGAGCAAACAACTGACTTATTGGAAATAATAATACTGATGTATGCAATCCGATGAGTGTTGAGGCTCGCGGCGGGTATCATTATTTTCTAACCTTCATAGATGATTTGAGCAGATATGGGTATATCTACTTGATGAAACATAAGTCTGAAACATTTGAAAAGTTCAAAGAATTGCAGAGTGAAGTGGAAAATCATCGTAACAAGAAAATAAAGTTTCCACGATCTGATCGCGGAGACGAATATTTGGGTTATGAGTTTAGTCTTCAACTAAAACAATGTGGAATAGTTTCACAAATTGATGCCACCTGGAACACCACAGCATAATGGTGTGTCCGAACATCATAACTGTACTTTATTGGATATAGTGCAATCTATGATGTCTCGTACCGATTTACCACTATCTTTTTGGGGTTATGCGTTAGAGACGGCTACATTCATGTTAAATAGGGCACCATCTAATCCGTTGAGACGACACCGTATGAACTATGGTTTGGCTAGAAACCTAAACTGTCGTTTCTTAAAGTTTGGGGCTGTGATGCTTATCTAAAAAAGTTTCAGCCTGATAAGCTCAAACCCAAATTGTAAAAGTGTGTCTTCATAGGATACCCAGAAGAAACTGTTGGGTACACCTTCTATCACAGATCCGAAGGCAAGATGTTTTGTTGCTAAGGATGGATCCTTTCTAGAGAAGGAGTTTCTCTCGAAAGAAGTGAGTGGGAGGAAAGTAGAACTTGATAAGGTAATTGTACCTTCTCCCGAACTGGAAAGTAGTTCATCACAGAAATCAGTTCCAGTGATTCCTACACCAATTAGTGAGGAAGTTAATGATGATGATCATGAAACTTCAGATCAAGTTACTACCGAACCTTGTAGGTCAACCAGAATATGTTCCGCACCAGAGTGGTACGGTAATCCTGTTCTGGAGGTCATGTTACTTGACCATGACGAACCTACGAACTATGAGGAAGCGATGATGAGCCTAGATTCCACGAAATGGCTCGAAGCCATGAAATCTGAGATAAGATCCATGTATTAGAACAAAGTATGGACTTTGATTGACTTGCCCGTTGATCGGTGAGCCATTAAGAATAAATGGATTTTCAAGAGGAAGATGCACACTGATAGTAGTGCTACTATCTACAAAGCCCGAATTGTCGAAAAAGTTTTTCGACAAGTTCAAAATGTTGACTACGATGAGATTTTCTCACTCATATCGATGCTTAAGTCTGTCTGAATCATGTTAGCAATTGCCGCAATTTATGAAATCTGGCAAATGGATAACAAAACTGCATTCCTTAGTGGATTTAAGAGTTGTATATGATGCAACCAGAAGGTTTTGTCAATCCTAAAAGTGCTAACAAAGTTTGCAAGCTCCAGCGATCCATCTATGGACTGGTGCAAGCATCTCGGAGTTGGAATATACACTTTGATGAGTTGGTCGAAGCATATCGTTTTATACAGACTTGCGGTGAAGCCTGTATTTACAAGAAAGTGAGTGGGAGCACTACAACCTTTCTGATAAGTATATGTGAATGACATATTGTTGATCGGAAATGATGTAGAATTTTCTGGAAAGCATAAAAGAGTATTTGAAAGGAGTTTTTCAAAAGAAAGACCTCGGTGAAGCTGCTTACATATCGAGCATCAAGATCTATAGAGATAGATCAAGACGCTTGATATATTTTCAATGAGTACATACCTTGACAAGATTTTGAAGTGGTTCAAAATGGAAAAGTCAAAGGAGGAGTTCTTGCCTGTGTTGTAAGGTGTGAAGTTGAGTAAAGACTCAAAACCCGACCACGGCAGAAAATAGAAAGAGAATGAAAAGTCATTCCCTATGCCTCAGTCATAGGTTCTATAAAGTATGTTATGTTGTGTACCAGACCTATTGTGTACCTCACCATAAGTTTGGCAAGAGGGTACAATAGTGATACAGGAGTGGGTCACTGGACAGCGGTCAAAAATATCCTTAGTGGAATAAGTAAATGGTTCTCGGTTATGGAGGTGACAAAGAGTTCGTCATAAAGAGTTACATCGATGCAAGCTTTGACACCGATCTAGATGACTCTAAGTCTTGATCTAGATACATATCGAAAGTGGGAGCAATTAGCTAGAGTAGCTCCGTGCAAAGCATTGTAGACATAGAAAATTTGCAAAATACATACAGCACTGAATGTGGCAGACCCGTTGACTAAATTTCTCTCACAAGCAAAACATGATCACTCTTTGGGTGTTAATCACATAGCGATGTGAACTAGATTATTGACTCTAGTAAACCCGTTGGGTGTTAGTCACATGGAGATGTGAACTAATCACATAAAGATGTGATCTAGTGGTGTTAAATCACATGACGATGTGAACTAGATTATTGACTCTAGTGCAAGTGGCAGACTGAAGGAAATATGCCCTAGAGGCAATAATAAAGTTGTTATTTATATTTCCTTATATCATGATAAATGATTATTATTCATGCTAGAATTGTATTAACCGGAAACTTAGTACATGTGTGAATACATATACAAACAGAGTGTCACTAGTTTGCCTCTACTTGACTAGCTCGTTGAATCAATGATGGTTATGTTTCCTAACCATAGACATGAGTTGTCATTTGATTAACCGGATCACATCATTAGAGAATGATGTGATTGACTTGACCCATCTGTTAGCTTAGCACGATGATTGTTTAGTTTCTTGCTATTGCTTCCTCCATAACTTATACATGTTCTTATGACAATGAGATCATGCAACTCCCAAATACCGAAGGAACACTTTGTGTCCTACCAAACGTCACAACGTAACTGGGTGATTATAAAGGTGCTCTACAGGTGTCTCCAATGGTGTTTGTTGAGTTGGCATAGATCGAGATTAGGATTTGTCACTCCGAGTATCGGAGAGGTATCTCTGGGCCCTCTCAGTAATGCACATCACTTTAAGCCTTGCAAGCAATGCAACTAATGAGTTAGTTGTGGGATGATGTATTACGGAACGACTAAAGAGACTTGTCGGTAACGAGATTGAACTAGGTATTGAGATACCAACGATCGAATCTCGGGCAAGTAACATACCGATGACAAAGAGAACAACATATGTTGTTATGCGGTTTGACCGATAAAGATCTTTGTAGAATATGTAGGAGCCAATATGAGCATCCAGGTTCCGCTATCGGTTATTGACCGGAGATGAGTCTCGGTCATGTCTACATAGTTCTCGAACCCGTAGGATCTGCACGCTTAAAGTTATGTGATGATCGGTATTATGAGTTTATGTATTTTGATGTACCGAAGGTAGTTCGGAGTCCCGGATGAGATCGGGGACATGACTAGGAGTCTCGAAATGGTCGAGACGTAAAGATCGATATATTGGACGACTATATTCAGAAATCGGAAAGGTTCCGAGTGATTCGGGTATTTTTCGGAGTACCGGGGAGTTACAGGAATACGGGGGAAGAAGTATTGGGCCTCATGGGCCAAGTGGTGGAAAAGCGGAGGTAGGACGAGGCAAGGTGCGCGGCCCCCCTAGCCCAAATCGAATTGGACTAGGGGGACGCCCCCCTTTCCTCCTTTCCTCCCTCTCCTTCCTTCTCCCTCTCCTCATTCCTTTCCCCCTCCTAGTAGGAGTAGGAAAGGGGAGTCCTACTCCTACTAGAAGGAGGACTCCTCCTCCTGATGCACCCTGCAAGGGCTGGCCAGCCTCCCCCTTGCTCCTTTATATACGGGGGCAGGGGGCACCCCAAGACACACAAGTTGATCAGTTGATCTTTTAGCCGTGTGCGGTGCCCCCCTCCACCTCGGTCATATCGTAGCGGTCTTAGGCGAAGCCCTGTGTCGGTAACATCATCATCACCGTCATCATGCCGTCGTTCTGACAGAACTCTCACTCAAAGCTCTGCTGGATCGGAGTTCGTGGGACGTCACCGAGCTGAACGTGTGCTGAACTCAGAGGTATCGTACATTCGGTACTTGGATCGATCGGATCGTGAAGACGTACGACTACATCAACGGCGTTCTCATAACGCTTCCGCTTACGGTCTACAAGGGTATGTGGACAACACTCTTCCCTCTTGTTGCTATGCATCACCACGATCTTGCATGTGTGTAGGAATTTTTTTGAAATTACTACGTTCCCCCAACAGGCATGACATATTGACATGTATTCCCTCCATCCAGAAATAAATGGATGGGTCTAGGCGTATTTCGGTTCTAGATACATCCAGTTTTATCTATTTCTGCGACATGTAATCCGGACGGAGGGAGTATGATGTAAGAGGTAGGGATACGACAGGACAACAGTGTAAAAAACACTACTTGAATTTAAAACTGTATGCTAGTGGAATACATATAGAAAAACACTAAGGCAACATATGCGTGTACGATTGGGAAACTAAGATGGCATTGCAGTAGACCACTAGAACAACACTTCATTGTAAAAAAAGAACATGGTATGGTAGAAGATGAAGTACATACTGATGAATAACAATGCATAAGATATTCAGAAGCATGATGTCCAAACTAAGAAGATGGCATTGCGATAGAGTAGAATGATAGTACTTGAATTTGAAAACATGTTATCATGAATGGAATAGGTACTGAAAAACAGGAAGGCATGGCATATTTACATGCATGATCAGCAGGCTAAGCACAAGGCATTGCAACAGAGTAGATGCACTCCAGGACATTATATGCATGTTGTACCCATATCAAGGGCCAAGTTAGAGCAAGGACCTTGTGGGGTGAATAGGATTCATCATCTTTCTGCAAGTCTTGTGAAGAACTGCATTTACATGTTCCATCATATTGGGTGTCATTGACGTCAAGTTTGTTGGTCGTTACATTGCTCTGTGAGGTTCTTGTGGATAAGTCAGTGTGTGCAATTATATCTGACATGCATGGAAGACAACTAGTAGTTAGATTTATGTAATGAGTACCTGTAGGAGACGACATAGATAGTAGGACTGGGGCTAACTAGCAGCAATAGGTCTCAAAAACTAAAGAGAGAACACAGATGAAAGCTACAGAATATGTATCGTTTGTACTCGAGATTAACTAGATGGCACACAAAAGTATTAAAGAACAACATAGGTAATACTAGAAGTGGTATAATACTATAATCACCAGCTTGTGGGATAGCATTAGCTGATGGATGATAACTATGGAACAACGTTACCTAAAGAACAAGTCTCTTAGCTAAACTATGGAACAACGTTAACTTCTGAACAAGACGCGTAAGAGATCAGCATGAATATATACCGTGAAATGTGATAATCTATTTTCCATGCTTATATGAATAACAAAGCCATAAATGTCGCACACAAATAAGATGAGGGTACAACCTATCTGGCCGCCTTCCATAGGAGTGAGCATCATGTGATGACTTGTCGATGGCCCTACAGTTGTTGTGGTTGTCCATGTCAGGCAAGCGCATTCGATGCAGGGAACTGTTGAGTGGGGACTATAGCTTCCTTTTGGTGTATGCTTCCCTTGTTGGAGCAGTTGCGGTGAGTTGGAAGACGGTGTGGCTGAAGATACAGAAAACGCATAATGTTAAGAATGACACATCTCTCTGATCCAAAGAAATACCCTAAGAGATCAACAACAAGGTACGAGAGTGGTCACACGTCTGTTGACTGAAGAACAAATTGGGGTCACACGATTTTATTTTATTTTGGTACTGTCCGATCTATGCCGAATGGCTTGATGGCCGTCTTGTGCCTCCTGGCTGACACTTTTTGGAATCTTCCTCGAAGAGCCAGCGACCACCGACAGAGCAGCCTACCTCCATCGTCCGTTGCCCCGACCAAAACCCCGCTCCCCGCCCCACCGCACTGTCGTGGTTGCGCCGCCCCCGGGCCAATCCACAAAGACTCGCCGTCATGCAGATCCGGCGGCGGCAGTACCCTCAACCCACGCAACTCTAAGATAGCCATCTAAGCGCTGCTTCCGCGGCGAACTTGCGCCACCGCACCCTTACGTTAGACACCAGCCAACCTGCAGCCTAGAACCTCCACCGCCTTGAGGGGTGCTGCTTCACATTGGGAATCGATTGGCCCAGAATAAAAATTCAGACAACTAACGCCTAAATAAAGTGATTTGAGATGAGGGTGTGACCCATCTGGCGGCCTGGTGAAGTAGCCAGCTCCAGCTACCGAGTCGGTTAGGCCGGCGCGGTTAAGGTGGCTACCGGCAGCAGGGAAGTAGAGATGCCGTGACAGTCGACGGCTACGGGGAAACAGCGCCGGGGCTATGGAAGGATCCGAAGTTGGAGCTGCTCCGGTGCCGTGAACAATGGTGGGGGTGAATCGGGTCTGGTACGGTTTACACGGCCGTCGTCGAGGCAGCTCCAGCAGCATGGAGTAAGAGGCACACGGCCTAGTGCACGTCTCCGGTATTAGGGAGGAGGGTTCTCCTTCACACGCACTTGATCTCTCTCGACTTAGGCACTCTCTTTGGTCCATAGCATATAGATTTATTGAAAATTCAAACATCACAAAGTTTGGCCATGTACGTGGAGAAAAACATTTACATCTAGAACGGCAAACATATACCATTAGATTCATCATGAGATGTAGTTTCGTATGATGTATCTTTGGTATTGTAGATATAAATAACATTTGCGTAAACCTGGTCAAAGTTTCCAAAGTTCGACTTCTAAAAAATTTACATGCACTGCATTATCGAGCGGATGGAATATCTCTTTCCCCCTCTCAGCTATCTGACACACCACTCAGCCTTATCGGGGCTCCTCTATCTCTCTCAAACTTTATATCTCCCTGGTTCACACATACACATGTCTTGCTCGCGCTACATAAACCCATCTAATTCTCTCTGCCCTTGTTCTCTCTCTATGTGACACGCACCCCCCTAAGTACCATAATCCCTCACTCCGTCATAGGCGCACGCACTCCCCCCTAAGTATGATTATCTCTCACTAGCCATCAGGAACACACATATTGTCTCCTTCCATCCATACGTCTATCTCGATATCTCTTGGGGTATCTTCTATCGCGCACACACCTTGTCATTCAATCTCCGACCCATGTAGTCCCATCACGATCTCCAGGGGATCTCTCTATGACAAACATACACTCTCTCCTCCCCCTGTCTGCATTTTCTGCGTACGTCTCTCTTGACCTCTCTCCCTTGTTTGTCAGACCCCTCTGGGCCATGTGCTAGGGGTCTTTCTCTCTCGGTTGCAAACAACCACACACTATCTCCTCACCTTGCTTCCGCTGTCGAAGATGCATGTGTGATATGTTTGCATAGGACACACACGTTTTTTCCTCTACTTTTATCATGTGTTGTCCATGTCTCTTTCACACACGCACACACACTTTTTTCAGTCACTCTTTCTATTTCACACACACTTTCTCTAGTTAGGTACTCTGTCATGTCCATAAGCATATGGATGTTTTGTAAAGTCAAACCTCAGAAAAGTTAGACCAGGTATATGTGGAGAAAAACATTTACATCTGGAATGATCATTAGATTCATCACAACATGTACTTACTTCATACTACCATTTATCTTTGGTATTGTAGATATAAGTAATTAAACTTGGTCAAAGTTTCAAAAGTTTGACTTTAAAAAAATGTTGGCACTACATTATCGAACAGAGGGAGTAGCTCTTTCTCTCTCTCTCTCTCTCTCTCTCTCTCTCTCTCTCTCTCTCTCTGTTATCTCTCACGGGCCTTGTTGGCGTTCTGGGACCGGGGGTGCCCAGACTTGCCTGCCCGCGGGCTTGTGTGTGGCTCCACCAATGGCCTGGTATGTCCCATCCTCAGCAGCAACCACTCAAGACCCTCGCGAGGGGCCAAGCCTCGTGAGGCGGACGACACCAAGGCCTCCCCTAGAGCAGCCTCACTAGGCTGGCTCCCGAGGAGTGGAGATCTCTATGCAAGGGGCACCTCACGAGGTTCACGTGACGTGAGTCATGAAGACCAAGGCCAGGCCGGCACTAGCGGGCGCAGTGTACCAGTTTCCTCTTTCGTTCTAAAGAGGAATGCGCAAGCGAGGAGTCCCGAGGCATCAGGCAAAGGTTTCCATATTAGTGCAACAAGACCAAGACTAGCAGGACGGCAGGACGGAGGTCACCATGGAGCCCACAGCAGCGTCACCACCAGAGCCTTTGGCAGGCGAAGAGCACCTTTTGTCAGGACATCTTTTACTAGTTGTCTCCCTTCAAACTTGGCCGTTGTGGGATCCCTTCCTGCCTAACATTTTGGAAGAGGACCGGGGCCTCTATAAATAGGACTAGCCACCACCATAGGGGGGGTCGAATCATCTTGGATCGGATCCATTCCATCCTCACATCCACCAGCTCACCGAGCTCAAGAACACCTCTCCTCCTGAGGCTGTTCAGCCATTGTACTAGTTCATCCTTAGCCCGTGAGGCAATCCACCAACACCGCACTGGAGTAGGGTATTACACCGCAAGGTCGCCCGAACCAGTATAAACCCTTGTGTCTCTTGTTCCTTGGGTTCGTTGAGCTAGGCCGTGATATCGTTGAGCGAGCGAACTAGGGAGAGAGTGTTCTTCATGCGCACCCCAGAGTTCGAACCTCAAGGGTTAGCCGGAACATGCAATCCGACATTTGGTGCGCCAGGTAGGGGTGCGATGAAGCCTTTCTTCCGTCGATCGACGTACCACTGCTCCGCCACATCCATGGCCGATGCTCGTCGAGCCCGTGCTGAGCGCCGGGACACCCTCACTGCTTGCATCGCTCAGACGGTGCCTGTTGGTGGACCTCCCCACCGTTCTCCATCACCCGCTGCCAACGCCGCCACCAGCCCGGCGGGAAACGAGCAGCAAGCTTGGTCGCTGCACCCCTCTGTGCCGCAGGATGGATGCACCGCCACCCCGTCGCTGACTCTAGCCGGCTCGTCGTCCCACGCTCGTCGCGCACCCATGGACGTGTAGGCCGTGCTGCTCATGGCACGTGAACTCCTGCGTTACCGCCCGGTCGACGACCTCTACGAAGACTGGTTGGACCACATCGCCGAGCTCGTCAGCGCCGCTGGCGGCTCGCCCGCACCGTCTGTCTCGCTGCCTCACCCACCTCCAGCTGTGGGCGATGTAGCCCATGGAGCACCTCCACCACCTCAACATCAAGACGCCGTCCTTGCCCCAAGACGCGCGGCCCCACGGCGCGACCCGCCACGCAGGGCGCCCGCGCACGAAGAGAGAAGCTGTCAAGAGATCCCTCGGCCACAAGAAGACGCTCCTGCGCTCCTTGCACCACCATGTCAGGATCGTGCGCCGCCTGGGGCGGTGGCGCCTAGGTACCAAGACTGGGCTTTGCCTCCACAGCGGGCTCCAATGACCACGGCGGGTTGCCGCGCCTTCACCCCCGAGCTATGCAGCGTCGTCTAGCTCGGCGAGTTCAAGCCTGACCTACCTCCGTGCTACGATGGCACCCCCGACCCTGCTGAGTTCTTGCAGCTCTACGAGCTGAGCATCGAGGCAGCCAACGGCGACAAGAAGGTCATGGCGAACTGGTTCCCCATGGCTCTCAAGGACGGTGCACGCTCGTGGCTCCTGAACCTTCCTGAGGGATCGATCTCCTCCTGGGGCGAGATGCGTGAGCGCTTCGTCGCCAACTTCCAAGGCACACGCGACCGCTCGCCTGCCACTAGTGACCTGCGGCGCATCAAGCAGCAGCCAGGGGAGACCCTGCAGAAGTACATCCAGCGTTTCAACAATGTTCGCCTCAAGATTCCCAAGGTGATGGACGAGGCCATCATATCGACGTTCTCCGATGGCGTCCGCGATTTCAAGATGAAGGAGGAGCTCACCATACACGAAGACCTATGCACAGCTCTGGAGATGTTGAACATGGCGACCAAGTGCGCAAGGGATGAGGAGGGACACCTCTCCCTCCTTGAGCTTCCAGCAGCCAACCCAGAAGACAAGAAGGCTAAGACCAAGGACGTGAAGCGCAAGGGGGAGGCTGTGCTCGCGGCGGAGCCGGAGATGAAGCACGGCTATGACCAACCAGAGTCATCCAAGGCCAACCGCCCGTTTTGTGCCTTCCACAATGTGCACAGCCACAACACCAATGATTGTCAAGAGCTCAGGGCCATCCGCGATGGGCGCTTCATCCGACGCCCCGAGCGCAATGACCGAGGCTACGACCGAGGAGGAGGACGAAGTGGAGGACGCTGGGACGACCGCGGCCCCCATCAGGAGTGGCGTGACCGGCATCATGAGGATCGCTAGCAGGACCAGCCTCGTGAGGTTGCTTGGAGAGACCAGCCTCATAAGGACCGCCCTCAGGGCAACGCTGGCCTCCCTCCGCTACCGACACCACCAAGAAGGAACGACGACCATCATCAGGACGAGGGGGCTGGGGGCTTCTAGGAGCCTCGCGCCATCCCTTGCATCTTGGGTGGTGCTCAGGCCCCAGCCTCTCAGCGTATCTTTAAACAGTTTGCTCGCGGGATGAGAACTGCCCTCCCAGGCTTGAGGTCGCGCGCCTGCTCAGGAGGTCCAAGTGCACCATTACCTTCAGCTCCTCCGACCAACTCAAGTGTGTGGAAACTGCCGGAGCCCTCCCAAAGCTCTGCTCACCCATCATCAGCAATGTCCAAGTCACTAAGACCCTCATCGACGGTGGCGCGGTGCTCAATGTCCTGTCCGTCGAGACGTTCGACCGCCTCCAAGTGCCATACTAGCTACAACCTACCAAGCCCTTCTCGGGAGTGACCGATGGCTCCACCACCCCGATCGGGTAGATCCGCCTTCCTGTCACTTTCGGCAGGCGCGACAACTACCGCACTGAGCTCATCGACTTCGATGTCGCCCACATCCGCCTGTCGTACAACGTCATCCTTGGGTACCCAGCCCTGCCCAAGTTTATGGGAGTGACCCATCATGGCTACAACGTCCTCAAGATGCCCGGGAGTTGCGGCGTCATCACGGTCGCCTGCAAGGAGAAGGACGCGGTGTGCTCCCTCGAGCGTGCTTACCAAGCTGCAGCGGCCATAGACCCATATAATGAAGGCGGCATCTACCCTCCTGAGGCCATCGCCGAGACGACGAAGCAGCTGCTCCATCGAGGGCTTCAGGAGAGCGGCATCTCCAGCAGCACCACTTCAGGACCTGTGCCCATAGATGGGGCGCCTCCCTCCCTTGCATAGGAAGGCGCGCCCGGTGCCCTCCTCAGGCTGGGCTCGGGGGCTCTCTTCTGGAGGACCTTGGACTTTTCCAATGTCACGAGGGAGGCGCTCGAGCACCACGTGGGGGCATGCTTCACCGCACGCGTCCCTCATCAGGGTATAAGGCACGAGGTGCCCGGTGCTCAGGAGTTCAACACCAAGACCACCAAGGAGCTTCAAGAGGTAAGAGCCATGCGCGGAGACCGCTGCCCACCACCTGGTGCAGCTCCTTGTCCTGGCACGGACAATGAGCTGCGCGTCTGCATCGACGTTCCTGGGCTCACAGGAGTTCATCTCAGGGGCGCTTCTAGCCATCGAGCATTGGTCGGTGCGGAGGCCCCCCACATAGCTACGTTCGCATGCCTTTCGGCCTGCCGAACGCAGCTGTCGCCTTCAACTGGCTCACGCAGGGCGCCTTGGCAGCTCGTGAGGCCAGGCGCCTGGCCGTCCTGGGGGAGGAGGAGCCGAAGCCTCCAGGATCCCCTGGGAACCAGCCACCGGACGACTCGTCAGGAGCGACTTCTTCAGTGCGCATCTTCAGCTGCTCCAACGCCTCTTCAACAGCGGTGCCAGGTGACAGTTTCTGGTTTATTCAGCTGGGGGCGCCCCTCGGGCTGCAACATCCCCAGGTCGCATGGGCATGTCCCTGCGACATGCATCCTTAGCTTACACTGTTGGGGGCGCCCCTCGGGCTACATCATCCCCAGGCCGCATGGGTCCGTCCCTGTGGC
The DNA here is from genome assembly GCF_002162155.2 of Triticum dicoccoides. Classification (NCBI taxonomy): domain Eukaryota; kingdom Viridiplantae; phylum Streptophyta; class Magnoliopsida; order Poales; family Poaceae; genus Triticum; species Triticum dicoccoides. The sequence goes on from NC_041386.1 coordinate 381,920,117, forward strand.
ATGGATCGTTCTAGTATCTATTCAAACTAGCTTGCCTCCTTGCATGAGTTACCTTATGATCACCACCTGCTTGTCTGTTGCCCTTCGCGGCCACCCCCGTTGCTGATTGTCCTCCTGCTCATCCCGCAACGAGGACTAGACATGCCGACACGGCGCTTGTGCTCGGGTCCGTCCGTACAACGCTGACAAACCTGAGTGGTCGAGCTCTGGCTCATGGCACGCCCCGCGCACGTCACCTCACCAGACCCTCAGTGCCTTCATCTTCTTGCGTAAAGATCAGCGGCAGGATAGCAAATGTGATTACAAGCTATATCACCCTCTCGGACTAACCCGCGGGAATCTCCGGAGCTTAGCTACGGGTAGCCCTGTCAGCTGCACCTTTTTGTGCGATTCGCTTGCGCGTTAAAGGGAGGGCTCCTAAGCATCGCGCCTCAGGAACCCTTACTGACTCTCCAGCCCTCACCCCTGGCCTTGTGTGATGCCCCAAGACCGATGCACCAGATGTCTTCCAGTTATTCGTTGTTGTTGCCTTGTCTTTTCTTGTGTGTTGCATCTTGCCATGTCATCATCCGCATTGCATCTGCATGTTTTTCAAACTTGCATCCGTCTGGGTCTCCCAGTTATTTCCGTTGTCCGTTCTGAGCCTAGACACACATGCACGCACCCGCGACACCTCCGAAATACTATTTTATAAGTGGCCGGGAAATGTTCTCGGAATGGTCCAAAATTTGGCATGCGGTCTTAGTATAGTATAGATAGACCGACTGTCAAGTTTCGTCGCATCCGGAGCTCGTTTGATAGCCCAACCATTAAACATATAGCGGCATTATAGCCGGTCATACGTCGGACGTTTTCGGTCTCCGAAGACTGTGTCGGGCCTATCCTTCTCTTCTATCCTCTCAGCCCAACTCCTCTTCATAGTCCACCTAGGCCTATCCTACCCCTCTTTGCGCAGTGCATAGACCCCTCTCGCGCGTCCGAAACTCCCCCGAACCCAACCTGGACAGTCGTCACCATTAGGTCCGGATCATCCCCTAACATCTATAAAATATCTCCGTTTATTTGTTGGACTCCCCCAACCTAATTATCTCGAGCGTCCGATCTAAATCGGAGGGTCATTATAGCCCCTTCCTAAATTCTTTTGCTATAAAAGAGGTCCAACCCTAAAACCTAGGGAGCTGTCCTACCCACTCGTCGCCGCCGCCACTCCACCGAATCCCCATCGGGATCCATCCCTCCCCAACCATCGCTCGCCACAGTCAGCCTCCAGATCCACACTCCCTCTTTGTTTTCCTCTCCTACCCAATCCCACCGTAGCCGACCACCATCGCCTCTGTTTCCGTGCCCGGCCAATCCCGTGGCCTCCTCCCCATCGAGCCCGAGGCCATGCCTCCTCTACTCGATCTCCCCTGCCACCAGCGACCGGAGCCTCCCAATGCATCCACGCTCGATCCACCTTCTGGAGCGCTCCCGAGGCCCGAGCTCCTCCAACCTCGCGACCCCGCTACCGCACCAAGCCTTGCACTATCGTCCTTCGTCTCTGCAGCCTCCCCGCTCTCTTCATCGATGCAGGGAGACGAGCTCCTCCTGAAGACCAGTAGGAGGTCAATGCCGCCCTGCCTCAGCTTCTCCCCTTCCTTTTCTCTGCTCGCCGGACCCGCTGACCCTACTATCGCCGCCGTTTTGTGCAGGTCCGGATGACCTCAAGCAGGCATGGCCACCCGAGAGGCCCAGCCCCGAGGAAACCCCGTATCGCCCTCGTCCTTGCCATCTTTGGGTATCTCCATCGTTCCCGGTCCTCCCCGCGCCTCCCGACCTGCTAGCCCCGCTGGAGCAAGTCCCATGCCGTCGTTGTTGTCTTGTCCACCGCGCCCCTGTTCGTCTACAGCAAGCGCGCCCATGCGAGTTGAGCAGCCGTTGTTGCTTCCCGATCGAGTGACTCGGCCGACCTCGCGTCGTGCCTCATCGCGCCCCACCCACGGCCCAGCAAGACGTTGCGGCCCAGCCTCTCTACCAGCCGGCCTGAGGGCCCATGGTGAGCCCCCCCCCCTCAGATCCAACGCCCAGTAGTACACCAGATTCGGCCGACATCATTTTTTCCCATTTTGTATGTTTAGCTATTTATCCAGTGTTTTACTATTGTTTTACAGAAAAGTCCCTCATTTTCATGCATTTAATATCTCACAAACCATGCATCACATGTAAATAATTTATATATGTAACTTGCTTAGAATTTCACCTAGTTTCACAATTTACAACTTTCACCCATGTTGAAAATGCTTAAATGTGTTGTTTGTTTAATTTGCATAAATGCCATGCTAAAATGATTTAATTCATAACTAAATAACCGTAGCTCCATTTTAAATAAGCTTTATATATAAATGGGGCAAAAATGCATAGATTAACATGATGTACTTACTTTGCATGTTTAACAACTCTAAAATTATGTGTAGGGCAGAACAGTAGCTAATTCGAAATATGCATATGAGGATTTTCTGGAATTGTTGTTGTTGTTTTCGGCCTCATTTAAACTTGCCTAGATAGGTAGTTTTGTTGTGCTTCACCTCTTGCCATGTTTAATAACATTTAGTATTGTTGGGTACATAAACGGGAGAGAACTAAATAAGTCATGTGGTGTTTCGTCAATATGCAACTCGTTGCATATTGAGCTCCACTTAACTTGTAGTTTTGTTTGTGCACTTTGCCATGCCATGTTTCACTAAATCGGACATGCATCATACTTGGTTGTGCATCATGCCATGTGTATGTGATGGTTGTTTACTATGTTGCTTGCTTCTTTCCGGGTTGCTTCTCTCGTTAGCTTCGGTTTCGTTCTAGAGTTCTGAGGATTCGTTCGACTACGTTGGATCGTCTACTTCTTGGGCTCGTTCTTCTTCCTTGCGGAATCTCAGGCAAGATGACCATACCCTAGATATCAATTATATCTTTGCTTTGCTAGTTGTTCGTTCTACTGCAATGTCGCGCTACCTACCACTTGTTTATCATGCCTCCCATATTGCCATGTCAAGCCTCTAACCCACCATCCTAGCAAACCGTTATTTGGCTATGTTACCACTTTTGCTCAGCCCCGCTTATAGTGTTGCTAGTTACAGGTGAAGTTGAAGTTTGTTCCATGTTGGAACATGCATATGTTGGGATATCACATTATCTCTTATTTTAATTAATGCATCTATATACTTGGTAAATGGTGGAAGGCTCGGCCTTTTGCCTGGTGTTTTGTTCCACTCTTGGCGCCCTAGTTTCCATCATACCGATGTTATGTTCCTTGATCTTGCGTTCCTTACGCGGTTGGGGATTTATGGGCCCCCTTGACAGTTCGCTTTGAATAAAACTCCTCCAGCAAGGCCCAACCTTGGTTTTACATTTGTCAAACAACCTATGCCTTTTTCCCTTGGGTTTCTGGAGCCCGAGGGTCATATTTATACCCCCCCCCCCCGGGCCAGTGCTCCTATGAGTGTTGGTCCAACTTGGGTGATGTCCGGCGCCCCTGGGCAACCAAGGTCTATGCCAACCCGGCGTCTGGCCCATCCGGTGTGCCCTGAGAACGAGATACGTGCGACTCCTATCGGGATTTGTCGGCACATCATGCAGCTTTGCTGGTCTTGTTTTACCATTGTTGAAATGTCTTGTAACCGGGATTCCGAGACTGATCGGGCCTTACCAGGAGAAGGAATATCCTTCGTCGACCGTGAGAGCTTGTGATGGGCTAAGTTGGGACACCCCTGCAGGGTTTAAACTTTTGAAAGCCGTTCCTGCGGTTATGCGGCAAATGGTACTTTGTTAATGTCCTGTTGTAGAGAACTTGACATTTGACTTAATTAAAATACATCAACCACGTGTGTAACCATGATGGTCTCTTCTCGGCGGAGTCCGGGAAGAAAACATGGTCTTGTGTTATGTATGAACGTAAGTAGTTTCAGGATCACTTCTTGATCACTTATAGCTTCTCTACCATTGCATTGCTTATCTTCTCGCTCTTACTTGCGTATGTTAGCCACCATATTTTCTTAGCGCTTGCTGCAACTCCACCTCATTACCTTATCCTACCCACAAGCTTAAATAGTCTTGATCTCGCGGGTGTGAGATTGCTGAGTCCTCGTGACTCACGGATACTTCCAAACAGTTGCAGTTGCCGATGATACCAGTGCAGGTGACGCAACCGAGCTCAAGTGGGAGCTCGACGAAAATCTTGATCGATGTTTTGTGTCTTTTCTGGTTGATCAGTAGTGGTGCCTAGTTGAGACGATCGGGGATCTAGCATTTGGGGTTGTCTTCTTTTATTTTTGTTCCGTAGTCGGACCTTGATTGTATTCTGGATGATGTATGTTTAACTTGTTATTTGTGTGAAGTGGCGATTGTAAGCCAACTCTTTATCCCTTTCTTATTCAGTACATGGGATTGTGTGAAGATTACTCCTCTTGCGACAAAACCACCATGCGGTTATGCCTCTAAGTCGTGCCTCAACACATGGGAGATATAGCCGCATCATGGGTGTTACACCTTGACCATGGCATGGCGACCTGGCATACCAGCGGAGGCTGAGCCTCGCTCGAGGGTCGGGACCCGAGGATGCAGAGCACTTAGAAGAACGTGAAAACGGGAAGCTGGCGCGGATCTAACCTAGCAGCACCACCATCGTTGACGCATAAATCGAGAACTGCGCAAGGAATCACTTCAGGATCGCTAAGACAAGTCACGCATTCAAGTTGGCCCGGCACAGTGACTCAGGATTTTCGGCTCTTGCAGCCTTGCTCCGGAAATGCCGCCTCCCTTTCCTACCTTTAGGAAGCTGCTTACACGCCAAGGGGGGCCTCTTGAGCATCACACCTCAGGAGCTCTTATCGGGCCTTGGGCCGCTCACCTCCTGGCCTTGACAACGGCATCGCAACCTAGCATACTAGTTGTGGCTGAAGCCTGCCTGGGGACTGGGACCTGTCGGCGTAGAGCACTAAACTACCACAAGGTTGAAAAGGGGGGACAATGCCAAAGCAAGACTCGCGATCGCAAATTTCATAATAAGAATAACATTGATGCAAAAGCGCTACAGATTCTTTACACACCCCCACGGGGTTCATCTCGATTCCTTGTAGGGAACCAAAAAGGAGGTTTCCAGGAGTCATCTCTATAGATGCCGATGCCAACCGCATCCAGATCAATAATGACGACGTGCGGACGCCGCTGCTGCACTCCGGGCACGGCGAGAGCTTGGGGGCACTTAGCTATCGTCGCTTGTCTCCGAAGTCCCATCAGGCTCAGGAGAGCCGATGGATTCCCAGGCACCGTCACTGTTGCTGAGGAGCTGTCGATAGGGCCGAGGGCGGGCCCAGCGCCTGGCGCTGCGCCGTCCTGGTGACCCCTCCAGGGCAGCACTCTAGGCGTCTGCCTTCCTCGTTGAAGACCTTGAACAACAGCGTGGAGACGCCATCGTACTCGAAATGGATGGCGAGGGCCCCCACCACGCGGCAGGCGCGGGTGACCTCTCCCCATCCACGAGTCATGAAGATCTTGCCCGCGGAGACGACCTCACACACACATTGTCGGCGTCCTGGGAACGGGGGTACCCAGACTTGCCTGCCTGCGGCCCGGGGCGTGGCTCCACCAGAGGCCTGGTACGGCCCATCTTCATCAGCAAACACTCAAGACCCTTGCGAGGGGCCGAGCCTCACGAGGGGCCGAGCCTCGCGAGGTGGATGACACAAGACCTCCTCAGGGGCAGCCTCAGTTGGCTGTCTCCCAAGGAGCGGGGATATCTATGCAAGGGGCACCTCACGAGGAGCGCGTGACGTGAGCCATGAAGACCAAGGCTAGGCGGGCGCCAGGCGGGCGCAGAGTGCCAGTTTCCTCTTTGGTGCTAAAGACGCAAGCGCAAGCGAGGATTCCTGAGGCATCAGGCAAAGGTTTCCATACCGGTGCAACGAGACCAAGACCAGCAGGACGGCAGGACGGAGGTCATCACGGAGCCCATGACGGCGTCACCACCAAAGCCTTTGGCAGGCGAAGACCACCTTTTGTCAGGATAGCTTGTACTAGTTGTACCCCTTTAAATTGGCCGTTGTGGGATCCCTTCCCGCCTAATATTTGGGAAGAGGACCCGGGCCTCTATAAATAGGACTAGCCACCACCGTAGGGAGGAGGGCAGATCTAGAGAGGAACCAGACCATCCACACACACACAAGCTCATCGAGCTCTAGAATGCCTCTCCTCAGGAGGTTGTTCTTCCCTTGTACTTGTTCATCCCCATCCTACAAGGCAATCCACCACACCACACTAGAGTAGGGTATTACACCACAACGGTCGCCTGAACCAGTATAAACTCTTGTGTATCTTGTTCCTCGGGTTCGGCGAGCTAGGCTTTGAGATCGAGGTGAGAGTGTGAGCTAGGGGGAGAGAGATCTTCATGCGCACCCCAGAGTTCGAACCTCAAGGATTTTTCCGGAACCCGTAATCTGACATTTGGCGCGCCAGGTAGGGGTGCGCTGAAGCTTTTCTTTCGTCGATCCGCGTTCCACTGCTCCATCGCATCCATGTCTGACGCTCGCCGAGCCCATGCTGAGCGCCGCGCCGCCCTCGCCGCCCGCGTCGGTTAGACGGCACCCGTTGGCGGACCTCCCTGCCGTTCTCCATCACCCGCTGCCAACGCCACCACTGGCCTGGCAGCGAACGAGCAGCAAGCGTCATTGCTACACCTCTCTGTGCGACGGGATGGACGCACCGCCACCCCATCGCTGACTCCGGTTGGTTCGTTGTCCCACGCGTATCGCACGCCCACGGACATGCAGGTCGCGCTGCTCTTGGCACGCGAGCTCCTGCGTTACCGCTTGGTCGACGACCTCTATGATGACTGGCTGGACCGCATTGCCGAGCTCGTCAGCGCCGCTAGGGGCTCTCCTGCACCATCCCTCTTGCTGCTTCACCAACCTCTAGCCGCGGGCGACGTAGCTCACAGAGCGCCTCCGCCGCCTCCGCATCCAGACGGCACCCTCCCGCAGAGACCCATAGCTCACGGAGCACCCCTGCCTCCTCCACATCAAGACGGTGTCCTCGCCCCAAGAAGCGTGGTCACGTGGCGTGATCTGCCATGCCGTGTGCCCGCGCACGAAGAAGGAAGCTTCCAAGAGGTCCCTCGATGGCAAGAAAACGCTCCTGCACTCCCCGCACCACCACGTCAAGACCGCGCGCCACCTATGGTGGCAGTGCATGGGTACCAAGATCAGGCTCCGCCCCCACGACGGGCCCCGGTGGCCACAGCGAGCTGCCGAGCCTTTACTCCCGAGCTGCGTAGTGTAGTCTGACCAGGCAAGTTAAAACCAGACTTGCCTCCGCGCTACGACAGCACCCCAGACCCTGCGGAGTTCTTGCAGCTCTACGAGCTGAGCATCGAGGCGGCCAACGGCGACAAGAAGGTCATGGCGAACTGGTTTCCCATGGCCCTCAAGGATGGCGCACGCTCGTGGCTCCTAAACCTGCCCGCGGGATCGATCTCCTCCTGGGGAGAGATGCGCGAGTGTTTCATCGCCAACTTCCAGGGCACTCGCGACCGCCCGCCAGCTGCAGTCGACCTGCGGCGCATCAAGAAGCAACCAGGGGAAACCCTGCAAAAGTACATTCAATGCTTCAACAGCGTCCGCCTCAAGATCCCCAAGGTGACAGACGAGGCCATCATCTCTGTGTTCTCCGATGGCATCCGCGACGTCAAGATGAAGGAGGATCTCGCCATCCACGAGGAGTTATGCTCGGCCCTAGAGATGTTCAACATGGCGACCAAGTGCGCAAGAGCGGAGGAGGGGCGCCTCTCCCTCCTCGAGCTCCCTGCTGCCAACCCAGAAGAGAAGAAAGCCAAGGCCAAGGACGTGAAGTGCAAGGGGGCTGCCGTGCTCGTGGCAGAGCCAAAGACAAAGCGCGGCTGAGACCACCCCGGGTCGTCTAGGAGCACTCGTCCGTTCTGCGCCTTCCACAATGTACACAGCCACAACACCAACAACTGCCAATAGCTCAAGGCCATTCGAGATGGACGCTTTGGTCGACACCCCGAGCACAACGACCGGGGCTACGGCCGAGGAGGAGGACGAAGTGGGGGACGCTGGGATGACCGCGGCCCCCGTCAGGAGTGGCGCGACCGGCCTCGCGAGGACCACTGGCAGGACTAGCCTCGCGAGGGTGCCTAGAGGGACCAGCCTCATGAGAACCGTCCTCAGGGCAATGTTGGCATCCCTCCGCTACTGCCACCACCAAGAAGGAACAACGACCACCATCAGGACGAGGGGGCTGGGGGCTTCCAGGAGCCGCGCGCTATCGCCTGCATCCTGGGCGTTGCTCAGGCCCCCTATTCCCAGCACATCTTCAAGCAGTTTGCTCGTGAGGTGAACGCGGCCCTTCCCAGGCTCGAGGCCACGCGCCCTCTCAGGTGGTCCAAGTGCGCCATCACCTTCAACTCGGTGGACCAGCTCAAGTGCGCGGCGACCACCGGCATCCTTCCGATGCTTTGTTCACCCGTCAACAGCAACGTCCAAGTCACCAAGACCCTCGTCGACGGTGGCGCAGGGCTCAATGTCCTATCCGTCGAGACGTTCGGCAGCCTTCAAGTGCCATACGATCAGCTTCAGCCTACCAAGCCTTTCTCAGGAGTGACCGACGGCTCCACCACCCCGTTAGGGTAGGTCCGCCTCCATGTCACCTTTGGCCAGCGTAACAACTATCGCACCGAGCTCATCGACTTCGTCGTCGCCCACATCTGTTTGCCGTACAATGCCATCCTCGGGTATCCAGCATTGGCCAAGTTTATAGCAGTGACCTACCACGGTTACAACGACCTCAAGATGCCAGGGAGCGGCGGAGTCATCACGGTCCCCTAAGAAGAAAGAGATGTGGTGTGCTCCCTTGAGCGTGACTTCCAAGCCGCTGCGATCGAAGACCCAGACAACGAAGGCACCCCGTACCCTCCTGAGGCCATCCCCAAGAAGAAGAAGCAGCTACTCCTCCCAGGGCCTCAGGAGAGCGACGTATCCAGCGGTACCACCTCAGGATCCACTGATAACCCACAAGTATAGGGGTTCGCAACAGTTTTCGAGGGTAGAGTATTCAACCCAAATTTATTGATTCGACGCAAGGGGAGCCAAAGAATATTCTCAAGTATTAGCAGCTGAGTTGTCAATTCAACCACACCTGGAAACTTAATGTCTACAGCAAAGTGTTTAATAGCAAAGTAATATGATAATAGTGCTAACGGTGGTAAAAGGTAATGGTAGCAAAAGTAATATTTTTTGTGTTTTGTGGTGATTGTAATAGTAGCAGCAGAAAAGTAAATAAGCGAAGAACAATATATGGAAAGCTCGTAGGCAATGGATCGGTGATGCAGAATTATGCCGGATGCGGTTCATCATGTAATAGTCATAACCTAGGGTGACATAGAACTAGCTCCAGTTCATCAATGTAATGTAGGCATGTATTCCGAATATAGTCATACGTGCTTATGGAAAAGAACTTGCATGACATCTTTTGTCCTACCCTCCTGTGGTAGCGGGGTCCTATTGGAAACTAAGGGATATTGAGGCCTCCTTTTAATAGAGTACTGGAACAAAGCATTAACACATAGTGAATACATGAACTCCTCAAACTACGGTCATCACCGATAAGTATCCCGATTATTGTCACTTCGGGGTTAACGGATCATAACACATAATAGGTGACTATAGACTTGCAAGATAGGATCAAGAACTCTCATATATTGAAGAAAACATAATAGGTTCAGATCTGAAATCATGGCACTTGGGCCCTAGTGACAAGCATTAAGCATAGCAAAGTCATAGCAACATCAATCTCAGAACATAGTGAATACTAGGGATCAAACCCTAACAAAACTAACTCGATTACATGATAAATCTCATCCAACCCATCACCGTCCAGCAAGCCTAAGATGGAATTACTCACGCATGGCGGTGAGCATCATGAAGTTGGTGACGGGGAAGGTTGATGATGACGATGGCGACGGATTCCCCTCTCTGGAGCCCAGAACGGTCTCCAAATCAGCCCTCCCGAGAGAGTTTAGGGCTTGGCGGCGGCTCCGTATCATAAAACGCGATGAATCCTTATCCCTGGTTTTTTTCTCCCCAAAAGTGAATATATGGAGTCAGGGTTGAGGTCGGTGGAGCGTCAGGGGGCCCACGAGGTAGGGGGGCGCCCAGGGGGTAGGGCATGCCCCCACCCTCGTGGACAGGTGGAGGCCCCCCTGACGTGGATCTTCCTTGCAGTATTTTTATATATTCCAAAATAATTCTCTGTTGATTTTTAGGTCATTCTGAGAACTTTTATTTCTGCACAAAAATAACACCATGGCAATTCTGCTGAAAACAGCGTCAGTCCGGGTTAGTTCCATTCAAATCATGCAAGTTAGAGTCCAAAACAAGGGCAAAAGTGTTTGGAAAAGTAGATGCGACGGAGACGTATCAACTCCCCCAAGCTTAAACCTTTGCTTGTCCTCAAGCAATTAGTTGATAAACTGAAAGTGATAAAGAAAAACTTTTACAAACTCTGTTTGCTCTTGTTGTTGTAAATATGTAAAGTCAGCATTCAAGTTTTTAGCAAAGATTATGAACTAACCATATTCACAATAACATTTAGGTCTCTTGTTTACTCATATCAATGACATAATCAACTAGCGAGCAATGATAATAAATCTCGGATGACAACACTTTCTCAAAACAATCATGATATGATATAACAAGATGGTATCTCGCTAGCCCTTTCTGAGACCACAAAACATAAATGCATAGCACCTTTAAAGATCAAGGACTGACTAGACATTGTAATTCATGGTAAAAGAGATCCAGTCAAGTCATACTCAATGTAAACTAACAGTAATGTATGCAAATGACAGTGGTGCTCTCCAGCTGGTGCTTTTTGATAAGAGGATGATGACTCAACATAAAAGTAAATAGATAGGCCCTTCGCAGAGGGAAGTAGGGATTTGTAGAGGTGCCAGAGCTCGGTTTTGAAATAGATATGAATAATATTTTGAGCGGTATACTTTCATTATCAACATAACAACCAAGAGATGGCGATATCTTCCATGCTACACACATTATAGGCGGTTCCCAAACAAAATGGTAAAGTTTATACTCCCCCTCCACCAACAAGCATCAATCCATGGCTTGCTCCAAACAATGAGTGCCTCCAACTAACAAGAGTCCCGAGGGAGTTTTGTTTGCAGTTATTTTGATTTGATTTGCATAAAGCATGGGACTGGGCATCCTGGTGACCAGCCATTTTCTCATGAGTGAGGAGCGGAGTCCACTCCTCTTGAGAATAACCCGCCTAACATGGAAGATACGAACAGCCCTAGTTAATACATGAGCTATTCGAGCATAAAAACAGAATGTTTATTTGAAGGTTTAGAGTTTGGCACATACAAATTTACTTGGAACGGCAGGTAGATACCGTATATAGGTAGGTATGGTGGACTCATATGGAATAACTTTGGGATTTATGGAATTGGATGCACAAGCAGTATTCCCGCTTAGTACAGGTGAAGGCTAGCAAAAGACTGGGAAGCGACCAGCTAGAGAGCGACAACAGTCATGAACATGCATTAAAATTAATCAACACCGAATGCAAGCATGAGTAGGATATAATGCACCATGAACATAAATATCGTAGAGGCTATGTTGATTTTTTTCAACTACATGCGTGAACATGTGCCAAGTCAAGCCACTCGAATCGTTCAAAAGAGGATACCACCCTATCATACCACATCACAACCATTTTAATAGCATGTTGACACACAAGGTAAACCATTATAAGCTCCTATCTGATTAAGCATGGCATAAGCAACTATAATCTCTAATTGTCATTGCAAACATGTTTATTCATAATAGGTTGAATCAGGAACGATGAACTAATCATATTTACAAAAAACAAGAGAGGTCGAATTCATACCAGCTTTTCTCATCTCAATAAGTTCACCATATAATCATCATTATTGCCTTTTAGTTGCACGACCGAATAGTGTGGATAATAATAATAGTGCACGTGCATTGGACTAAGCTGGAATCTGCAAGCATTCAATTCAAGAGAGAAGACAAGGTAATATGGGCTCTTTGTTAGATCAACAATAATGCATATGAGAGCCACTTTAACATTTTAATTATGGTCTTCTCCTCTCGACCAACAAAGAACAAGAAAAGAAATAAAACTATTTACACAGGAAATCTCCCAACAAGCAAAAGAAGAACGAGAAATCTTTTTGGGTTTTCTTTTTAATTACTACTACAGGCATGGAAAGTAAACTAATTAAAAGCTACAACTATTTTTTTTTCTTTCTTAAGGTTTATTAAACACACAAGAAGTAAGCATAAAAAGGAAATAAACTAGCATGGATGATACAATGAAAAAGTATGAGCACCGACAACTAGCAATGAGTGTGTGAACATGAATGTAATGTCGGTGAGAAATACGTACTCCCCCAAACTTAGGCTTTTGGCCTAAGTTGGTCTATGGCCATGGCTGGCCTGGAGGATATCCAAAGTTGTAGCTGGGGTCGTACTGAGGTGCAACAGCTATTGCCTCATGAGCTGCCACTTGGAGACGGGCCGTCTCCGTCCTCCTCTTATACTCGTCTGCCTCCTCCCTAGTTATAACATATCTCCCTTTTGCCTGGGAGTCAAAGAAAGCAGGAGCAGGGAGAGCGACGTGGTAGGTGCGTCGTTTGTCAAAGATTAGTCGGTACTAGAGGAACTGATCGTTCCTCTCAACAAACTGATGACGAACCATGGCCTCATAATCTAAATTAACAGGAGGCAACTCAATATCATACCCACGTATGGGTATATCAAGAAAATTAGCTAGATGGGTTGCATAAATTCCACCAAAGAAATCTCCATTAAATCTATTATTATGCAACCTACGTGCAACAATGGCTCCCAAGTTGTATTATTTATATCCTAAAACAGCGCTTTTGAGAATGCTAAGATCAGGCACACACATGTGACATGCTTAATCCTTACCATTAATGCATCTACCTATGAAGAGATAAAAATAATGTATAGCAAGAAAATGAATGCTCCCTATGGTAGCTTGTGTTATATCTCTAGATTCCCCCACAGTTATATTAGCAAGAAAAATCTCTAAATTCAGATTTGTGAGGTTCATTAGGACTTCCCCATTGTGGAAGTTTGCAAGCAGTATTAAAATCCTCTAAGTCCATAGTATAAGAATTTTCATAAAGATCAAATAGGACAGTTTGAGAATTGCGTGATGATGAAAATTCAAACCTCCTCACAAAGGAATCAATGAGATAGTGGTATTTGCGGCACTTATCTTCCTCGAAGCTCTCAAGATCGGCATTACGCACATACGCGTTAAATTCTTCCTTGATTCATGCTCGATCCATAAAGTCCTCTGATGGCCATTCACAAGCCCGCACTTGAGCTTCCCTCGGTGGTTCCTCATCGTCATCGCACATTGCGAGCCTGGGTCCTTGCTTCCTTGAAGGACCACCATGGTACATTTTCCTAAACATATTTCTTCCTCCGAAAAATTTCTGAAATTTTTAGTAACTTCAAAATAAAAGTGAACCAAACTCAACAATATTGATAGCAACTACTCCTACAAGTGCCTAGAGGCAATATCATGCATCAAAACTACTTTTGACCATATAAATTTGACATGCAAGCTCAAGAACAGGGTCACCTAAGCAGCAAAAATATGCAATGAATAAAGCACTAGAACAAAAACTAATTGGACCATTGGAGGAGTCACATACCAAGGAACAATCCCCCAAAGCAGTTTTTTGAATGGAGCTTTGAGCAAGGAGATCGAAAATGGCAGCAAAATGAGCTTGGACTCGGGTTTGAGCTGGTTAGTGATGTTTGTGGGAGGAAGAAGGAGTGTGTGGTAGCTGGGATAAGTGGAGGGGAGCCAACATGGGCCCACGAGGCAGGGTGCGCGCCCTCCACCCACGTGGCCAAGTGCTTGCTCCCCCTGTTGTGTTTTCAGTGCCAGATATTCTCAAATATTCTAGAAAAAATCATATTTAAATTTCAGGGCATTTGGAGAACTTTTATTTTCGGGGTATTTTTTATTGCATGGATAATTCAGAAAACAGACAGAATATACTATTTTTGCTTTATTTAAACTAAATAGCAGAAAGTAGCAAGAGGGTACAGAGAGTTGTGTTTTCTAAATTCATCCATCTCATGCTCATCAAAAGGAATCCCCTAACAAGGTTGATCAGGTCTTGTTAACAAACTCATTCCAAATAACATGGAACCGGAGAATTTTCGAATAACACTAGGTTACCTCCACGGGGATATGCACATCCCCAACAATAAGAATATCATATTTCTTCTTGACAGTAGGAAGAGGAAATTCAAAACCTCCAATAGTAATAGTTGAAATTTTTCCAATAGAATTGATATTGTGGACTTGAGGTTGTTTCCTCGGAAAGTGTACCATATGCTCATTACAATTAACATGAAAAGTGACATTGCCTTTGGTGCAATCAATAACAGCCCCTGCAGTATTCAAAAAGGGTCTTCCAAGAATAATAGACATACTATTGTCCTCGGGAATATCAAGAATAACAAAGTCCGTTAAAATAGTAATGTTTGCAACCACAACAGGCACATCCTCACAAATACCGACAGGTATAGCAGTTGATTTATCAGCCATTTGCAAAGATATTTCAGTAGGTGTTAACTTATTCAAATCAAGCCTATGATATAAAGAGAGAGGCATAACACTAACACCGGCTCCAAGATCACATAAAGCAGTTTTAACATAGTTTCTTTTAATGGAACATGGTATAGTTGGTACTCCTAGATCTCCTAGTTTCTTAGATATTCCACCCTTAAAAGTATAATTAGCAAGCATGGTGGAAATTTCAGCTTCCGTATCTTTCTTTTATTTGTAACAATTTCTTTCATATACTTAGCATAAGGATTCATTTTAAGCATATCAGTCAAACGCATACACAAGAAGATAGGTCTAATCATTTCAGCAAAGCGCTCAAAATCCTCATCATCCTTTTTCTTGGATGGTTTAGGAGGAAAAGGCATGGGTTTCTGAACCCATGGTTCTCTTTCTTTACCGTGCTTCCTAGCAACAAAGTCTCTCTTATCATAACGTTGATTCTTTGATTGTGGGTTATCAAGATCAATAGCATGTTCAATCTCTACATCGTTATCATTACTAGGTTGAGCATCAATATGAACATCATCATTAACATTATTACTAGGTTCATGTTCATTACCAGATTGTGTTTCAGCATCAGAAATAGAGATATCATTAGGATTCTCAAGTGTGTCAATAACAGGTTCACTAGAAGCATGCAAAGTCCTATCATTTTTATTTTTCTTCCTTTTAGAAGGACTAGGTGCATCAATATTATTTCTCTGAGAATCTTGCTCAATTCTCTTAGGATGGCCCTCAGGATATAAAGGTTCCTGAGTCATTTTACCACCTCTAGTCATAACTCTAACAACATTATCATTTCTCTTACTATTTAATTCATTGAGCAAATCATTCTGAGCTTTAAGTACTTGTTCTACTTGAGTGGTAACCATAGAAGCATGTTTACTAATAAGTTTAAGTTCACCTTTAACATTAGCCATATAATCACCCAGGTGTTCAAGCATATCAGCATTGTGTTTTAATTCTCTACCAAAATAAGCATTGAAGTTTTCTTGCTTAACCATAAAGTTATCAAACTCATCCAAGCATGGGCTAGCAAACTTAGTAAATGGGATTTTAGCTTTATCATATCTATAGAGAGAATTTACCTTTACTACATGTGCCGGGTTATTAAGACCATGTATTTCTTCAATAGAAGGTAAATTCTTAACATCTTCAGCTTTAATACCTTTTTCTTTCATAGATTTCTTTGCCTCTTGCATATCTTCAGGACTGAGAAATAGAACACCCCTTTTCTTTGGAGTTGGTTCAGGAATTGAATCAGGAATTGGGTTAGGAAGTGTCCAATTATTTTCATTAGTCAACATATTATTCAATAAAACTTCAGCTTCATCTGGTGTTCTTTCCCTGAAAACACAACCAGCACAACTATCCAGGTGGTCTCTGGAAGCATCGGTTAGTCCATTATAAAAGATATAGAGTATTTCATTTTTCTTAAGAGGATGATCAGGCAAAGCATTAAGTAATTGGAGAAGCCTCCCCCAAGCTTGAGGGAGACTCTCTTCTTCAATTTGCACAAAATTATATATTTCCCCTAAAGCAGCTTGTTCCTTATGAGCAGGGAAATATTTAGCAGAGAAGTAACAAATCATATCCTGGGGACTACGCACACAACCAGGATCAAGAGAATTAAACCATATCTTAGCATCACCCTTGAATGAGAAATATCTTAAGGATATAATAATAGCGATTTTTCTCATCATTAGTGAACAGGGTGGCTATATCATTTAATTTAGTAAGATGTGCCACAACAGTTTCAGATTCATAGCCATAGAAAGGATTAGATTCAACCAAAGTAATTATCTCAGGATCAACAAAGAAATCATAATCCTTATCAGTAACAAAGATAGGTGAAGTAGCATAAGCAGGATCATATTTCATTCTAGCATTCAGAGTTTTTTGTTCCAGCTTAGCTAATAATTTTTTAAGAACACTCCTATCATTGCAAGCAAGAAAATCTCTAGCAGTTTCTTCATCCATAACATAGCCCTCGGGAACAACAGGTAATTCATATTTAGGGGGAGAGTCTTCGTCATCACTTTCATCAATATTATCAGTTTCAATAATTTCATTCTCTCTAGCCCTAGCAAGTTGTTCATCAAGAAATTCACCAAGTGGCACAGTAGTATCAAGCATAGAAGTAGTTTCATCATAAGTATCATGCATAGCAGAAGTGGCATCATCAATAACATGTGACATATCAGAATTAATAGCAGAAGCAGGTTTAGGTGTCGCAAGCTTACTCAAAACAGAAGGTGAATCAAGTGCAGAGCTAGATGGCAGTTCCTTACCTCCCCTCATAGTTGAGGGATAAGTCTTGGTTCTTGGATCTTTCAAGTTCTTCATAATGATAAGCAGGTATAAATCCCAAGTGACTCAAAGAATAGAGCTATGCTCCCCGGCAACGGCGCCGAAAAATAGTCTTGATAACCCACAAGTATAGGGGGTCGCGACAGTTTTCGAGTGTAGAGTATTCAACCCAAATTTATTGATTTGACACAAGGGGAGCCAAAGAATATTCTCAAGTATTAGCAGCTGAGCTGTCAAGTCAACCACACCTGGAAACTTAATATCTGCAGCAAAGTGTTTAGTAGAAAAGTAATATGATAGTAGTGGTAACGGTGGTAAAAGGTAATGGTAGCAAAAGTAATATTTTTGGTGTTTTGTGGTGATTCTAATAGTAGCAGCAGAAAAGAAAGTAAGCGAAGAACAATATATGGAAAGCTCGTAGGCAATGGATCAGTGATGGAGAATTATGCCGGATGCGGTTCATCATGTAACAGTCATAACCTAGGGTGACACAGAACTAGCTCCAGTTCATCAATGTAATGTAGGCATGTATTCCGAATATAGTCATACGTGCTTAGGGAAAAGAACTTGCATGACATCTTTTGTCCTACCCTCCCATGGCAGCGGGGTCCTATTGGAAACTAAGGGATATTAAGGCCTCCTTTTAATAGAGTACCAGAACAAAGCATTAACACATAGTGAATACATGAACTCCTCAAACTATGGTCATCACCGATAAGTATCCCGATTATTGTCACTTCGGGGTTAATGGATCATAACACATAATAGGTGACTATAGACTTGCAAGATAGGATCAAGAACTCTCATATACTGAAGAAAACATAATAGGTTAAGATCTGAAATCATGGCACTCGGGCCCTAATGACAAGCATTAAGCATAGCAAAGTCATAGAAACATCAATCTAAGAACATAGTGGATACTAGGGATCAAACCCTAACAAAACTAACTCGATTACATGATAAATCTCATCCAACCCATCACCGTCCAGCAAGCCTACAATGGAATTACTCACGCACAGCGGTGAGCATCATGAAATTGGTGATGGAGGAAGGTTGATGATGACGATGGCGACGGATTCCCCTCTCCGGAGCCCCGAACAGACTCCAGATCAGCCCTCCCGAGAGAGTTTAGGGCTTGGCGGCGGCTCCGTATCGTAAAACGCGATGAATCCTTCTCCCTGGTTTTTTTCTCCCTGAAAGTGAATATATGGAGTCAGGGTTGAGGTCGGTGGAGCGTCAGGGGGCCCACGAGGCAGGGGGGCACGCCTAGGGGGTAGGGCGCGACCCCCACCCTCGTGGACAGGTGGAGGCCCCCTGACGTGGATCTTCCTTCCATTATTTTTTATATATTCCAAAATAATTCTCCGTTGATTTTCAAGTCATTCCGAGAACTTTTATTTCTGCACAAAAATAACACCATGGCAATTCTGCTGAAAATAGCGTTAGTCCGGGTTAGTTCCATTCAAATCATGCAAGTTAGAGTCCAAAACAAGGGCAAAAGTGTTTGGAAAAGTAGATACGACGGAGAGGTATCATCTGCGCCCGCAGCTGGGGCGCCTCCCTCCCTCGCATAGGAAGGCGCGCCCAGCACACTCCTCGGGCAAGGCTCGGGGGCTCTTTTCTGGAGGGCCTCGGGCCTAGCCAACATCATGAGGGAGGCGCTCGGGCACCATATGGAGACGTGCTTCGCCACATGTTTCCCTCAGGAAGGCTCTGGGCGAGGAGCGCCCGGTGCTCAGGAGTTCATCGTCAAGGCGGCCTAGGAGCTTCAAGAGGCAAGGGCCACCACCCGGCGTAGCTCCCCATCCTGGAGAGGACGGCAGGCTACGCATCTGCATCGACATTCCAGGGCTCAACAGGGCCCATCTCAGGAGCGCTTCTGGCCTTCCCGCATTGGTCGGTGCGAGGGTCCACCTCACAGCTACGTTCGCATGCCATCTGGCTTGCCAAATGCGACTGTCGCCTAGCAGCGCCATCTACGAAGCATCCTGGTGGCTCAGGAGGCCAAGAATCATGCCGTCCTGGAGGAGATGGTGACGGTCCTCAAGGAACCACCCAAGCCCCCGGAGCCTCCTAAGGCTCAGGGCCCTGGTGGCTCGTGAGGAACGACTCCTTCAGCGTGCACCTTCAGCTACGCCAACACCACTCTGGCTACGGTATCAGGTGACTCTTTCTAGTTCATTCAGTTGGGGGCGCCCCTCGGGATGCATTATCCCCAAGTCGCACGGGCCTGTCCCTGCGACATGTATCCTTTTGCATCTCTATCTTCCTTTGATGGGAGCGCCCCTCGGGCTGCATCATCCCCAGGCCGCTCGGGTCTGTCCCAGTGGCATCTATCATTCTCGCATCTATCTAAGCTAACTTGTCGCTTTGCTTGAGTCGTTTTATGACTATCACCTGCTTATCTGGTACTTCGATACCCCACCCGCGACCGCCCTCGTTACCACGGGAGCCGCGCGCCGGTTGTCTTTCTTTAGGATCCCTCGCATGAGTAGGCTAGGCATGGCGTTTATGCTCGTGTCCATCTCTATAGCATCAATAAATCCAACGACTGAGCTCTATCTGGCGGGCTGGCCCTGTTAACGTCACCTCCTGGGGTCGTTGGTGTCTGGCCTTCCCATGTGACCACCTCAAGAAATTCATCCAGCGCAGGTTGCCTAACCATCTTCCAGGACCGCTGAAGCTATCGAGAACCAAGACCAGGCACAACCCGCCTTGAGGTAGGGCCTCATGAGTCCTGCACTGGCTCATGGGTGCCCAGACACACCTCGTCTAGCCCTATCGTGCAAGCCACGTGTCAGGGTGGGGCTGTACACACCCCGGGGGCTCCACTCAGAGGGAGCCCTCACCCACGCACTAGTGGAAGCACCATGCTCCATGCTGGCAGTCGACACGGTCGAGGAGCGGCTATGCTTGTGCAAGTGCGGAAGCGCTACGCTCTGCGCTGGTGATAAACCACTGAGGGTGGCCCCATGGCCGTACCAACCTTAGGGAGCCACCCGACTCAGTGTCCAGCCTCACCGCAATGCTTTCCCCTCGGGAGAGTCGCGCGAGGGGGATGGGCACGGGGGCTACGCTCAGGCCCTGCCTAGAGTACATCGCCCTGCCAGGTCCCTCGGACCTGGTCGTCGTGCACCACTCCCGAGAGGGACCTCGGCGAGGACAGGTATGAAGGTCTGTTTGAGCGTCAAGGGGGACTCCTGAGCATCATGAGTCAGGAGCCTAACTGTCCACGTAGCCCCTCACCCCTTGGTCTATCCTAGTGATTCGGACGGCCCAACGGCGGCTGGGGTATGCGTGGGGTCGGGCCCTGCCGACGTAGAACACTAAGGCCTACTTTAGCGGCTCCTTCCCGCGGGCCGTTTGCGCGTCAAGGGGGACTCATGAGCATCGCGGATCAGGAGCCTAACTGGCCACGTAGCCCCTCACCCCTTGGTCCATCATGGTGATCCGGACGGCCCAACGGCGGCTGAGGTATGCGCGGGGTCAGGCCCTGCCGACGTAGAACATCAAGCAAACGGGAAGGAAATCGCGGAACCTAAATAAATTATTACATAGCATATTGTCCCCCAAACGTCAAGCAGGGTTTTAATGCCTCCACGAGGCATGTCTCATGTCATAGGAAAACTCACAGGAAAGTAAAACGATAAGGAGCATCGTTCTTCACCAGCAAGCCTTTTCTTCAGCCTTGGGCACCGTCGTCAGGGAGCGCCTTCCCGCCGGCAACGTCACCGTCGGCCGTGTCGTTGGCCTCGGTCGCAGGACCGGCAGGGCCATCGGTTGAAGGTGCAGGCTCGACGACGAGGAACTTCTTCCACAAGTCTTCCACCTAGCCCTCCATGGCTGCGGCAGCAGCTGCGCAGCGCTCCTCCTCCATAGGCTCGAGCAGCTCGCTGAGGTCGGCCCCGGGGTTGCAAAAATGCAGGTGGCTGAAGACGCGCATCAGAGTCGAAGAAGAAGCGTGCGAGCTTCCCCCTCCACCGTGGGGCCAATCCCGTCGACGACACCCTCGAGCGCCACGATGAGATAAGGAAGCAGCTGGGCGGGGCCTTTGTCATCCGTCGCCAGCGGCTTCTCCAATCCCTTCTCGTAGAGCACCCGCAGCACCTCGCAGGATCTCTCCTCAAGGGACTTGAAGGCCGCACGATACTCTGCCAGAACCTTTGCTTTGGCTTCCAGCTGGGCCTTCTTTGCCCCCACCTCCTACACCAGCTTCTCCAGGCGGCCGTGCTCTGCGGCCTATGCCCTTGCCAGCTGCTCCAGTCTGGTGTCACGATCGATGACGGCATCTTCTCGGGCCTTCATCTTCTCCTCCTACGCCTTGCGACTTCGAGCCTTGGCCGCGCACTCATTGCGCATGGTCTCCAGCTCGGCCTCCATCGACCGACAGCGCCCTTGGCGGCTTCGGCATCCTTCAGCGCCACGGCCTGGCCCAACGCCGCCCTGACAGATGCATCGGAATGCAGCCAACCCGAGATCAGCTCTAGGCGCCCCGCCACCAGGCAGCGATCGGCGCCTTGAAGGTCGTCCTGAAGCCGCACCAGTGCGGGAAGGGCCTCCTCCACGGCGTCGGGCGAACCGCAAGGATCGCGATCCAGCGGTTTGACCGGAGGGGGAGGCTGTGTCGTCGCCAAGACCTATGAACTGGTGATGGCAGGAAGAGGAGTTGGGGGCTCCTGAACCTTGGCTGCATCGACGGGCGAGCTGGGGATAGGTGCCTCCGGAGCCGACTTGGCCGAGGAGATTGACTTCTCCTAAGAATGGTCCACTGGGCCTCGTGAGGATGATCGAGCGGCAGAAGTGTGGGTGCCTTCACCGCCTTTCTATGCCGGAGGGGGTGCGGCCAGGCTAGGCTGTTGGGCTCGCGAGGATGTGGCCACCCCCTCTCTCTTCTTCTTCACCGACAGCGTCGGCCTGATAATTGATGTCTACTACACAACCTTCTTCTTCTAGACGTTGTTGAGCCTCCAAGTGCAGAGGTTTGTAGGACAGTAGCAAATTTCCCTCAAGTGGATGACCTAAGGTTTATCAATCTGTGGGAGGCATAGGATGAAGATGTTCTCTCTCAAGCAACCCTGCAACAAAATAGCAAAGAGTCTCTTGTGTCCCCAACACACCCAATACAACGGTAGATTGAATGGGTGCACTAGTTTGGCGAAGAGATAGTGATACAAGTGAAATATGGATGGTAGATATAGGTTTTTGTAATCTGAAATTATAAAAACAGCAAGGTAACTAATGATAAAAGTGAGCACAAACGGTATTGCAATGCATTGAAACAAGGCCTAGGGTTCATACTTTCACTAGTGCAAGTTCTCTCAACAATAATAACATAATTGGATCATATAACTATCCCTCAACATGCAACAAGAGTCACTCCAAAGTCACTAATAGCATAGAACAAACAAAGAGATTATTGTAGAGTACGAAACCACCTCAAAGTTATCCTTTCTAATCGATCTATTCAAGAGTCCGTAGTAAAATAACATGAAGCTATTCTTTCCATTCAATCTCTCATAGAGTTCGTACTAGAATAACACCTTAAGATACAAATCAACCAAAACCCTAATGTCACCTAGATACTCCAATGTCACCTCAAGTATCTGTGGGTATGATTATACGATATGCATCACACAATCTCATATTCATCTATTCAACCAACACAAAGAACTTCAAAGAGTGCCCCAAAGTTTCTACCGAAGAGTCAAGACGAAAATGTGTGCCAACCCCTATGCATAAGTTCACGAGGTCGTGGAACTCGCAAGTTGATCACCAAAACATACATCAAGTGGATCACGTGATATCCCATTGTCACCACAGATAAGCACATGCAAGACATACATCAAGTGTTCTCAAATCCTTAAAGACTCAGTCCGATAAGATAACTTCAAAGGGAAAACTCAATCCATTACAAGAGAGTAGAGGGGGAGAAACATCATAAGATCCAACTATAATAGCAAAGCTCGCGATACATCAAGATCATGTTGACTCAAGAACACGAGAGAGATACATCAAACACATAGCTACTGGTACATACCCTCATCCCCGAGGGAGAACTACTTCCTCCTCGTCATGGAGAGCACCGGGATGATGAAGATGGCCACCGAGAGGGGTTACCCCCTCCGGCAGGGTGCCGGAATAGGTCTAGATTGGTTTTTGGTGGCTACGGAGGCTTCTGGTGGCGGAACTCCCGATCTATTCTGCTCCTCGATGTTTTTAGGGTATATAGACATATATAGGCAAAATAAGTCGGTCAGGGGAGCCACGAGGGTGGGGGCGCGCCCAGGGGGCAAGCGCGCCTCCCTGCCTCGTGGCCACCTCGAAGCTTCCCTGACGTCTACTCCAAGTCTCCTGGATTGCTTCTGTTCCAAAAATAACTTTCCCGAAGGTTTCATTCTGTCTGGACTCCATTTGATATTTCTTTTCTTCGAAACACTGAAATAGGCAAGAAAACAACAATTTGGGCTGGGCCTCCGGTTAATAGGTTAGTCCCAAAAATAATATAAAAGTGTATAATAAAGCCCATAAACATCCAAAACAGATAATATAATAGCATGGAACACTCAAAAATTATAGATACGTTGGAGACGTATCAGCATCCCCAAGCTTAATTCCTGCTCGTCCTCGAGTAGGTAAATGATAAAAACAGAATTTTTGATGTGGAATGCTACCTAGCATATTTATCAATGTAATCTTCTCTATTGTTGCAAGAATATTCAGATCCATAAGATTCAAGACAAAAGTTTAATATTGACATAAAAATAATAATACTTCAAGCATACTAACAAAGTAATCATGTCTTCTCGAAATAACATGGCCAAAGAAAGTTATCCCTACAAAATCATATAGTCTGGCTATGCTCTATCTTCATCACACAAAATATTTAAATCATGCACAACCCTGATGACAAGCCAAGCAATTGTTTCAAACTTTTGATGTTCTCAAACTTTCTCAATCTTCACGCAATACATGAGCGTGAGCCATGGACATATGTAACGCCCCGTATGTAACTTGCCATATTTGTATTCCAACTCTTGCCATTTTCGGCTCTAAGTTATGATATTCCCTCGTGGTTGGGCTTTGTCTTCGTTTTGCATTTTTTTCCATGTCATGCATCTCATATCATGTCATCATGTGCATCGCATTTGCATACGTGTTTTTCTCATGCATCCGAGCATTTTCCCCATTGTCCGTTTTGCATTCCGGCACTCCTACGTCCTCCTGCGCCCCCTTTTGCCTCTTTTCGTGTGCAAGTGTTAAACATTCTCGGATTGGACCGAGATTTGCCAAGCGGCCTTGGTACACTACCGGTAGACCGCCGGTCAAGTTTCGTGCCATTTGGAGTCCGTTTGATACTCCAACGGTTAACCGAGGAACCGTAAAGGCCTCGTGTGTGTTGCAGCCCAACACCCCTTCAAAGTGGCCCAAAACCCATTCAAACCCCCTCCATCCTCTCGGCCGTTCGATCACGATCGCGTGGCCGGAAATCGCACTCCATTTGGACTCTCCAAACTCCATCTAGCTATAAATATGTGCCCCCCTCCTTCATTTTCGGGTCCCAAACCCTAGTTTTCTTCCCCCGCCGCCGACAGACACGTCCGAGACGGCCGGACGTGTCCGCACCTCCGCCCGGACCAACCCGCTGTCGCCACCTATCGCCACACTGCCGCCCACCGCCGCCCACCGCCGCCATCCCGTGAGCCCGCAGCGGGCCCGTAAGGCCCATCACCTCCGTGCCGCCGCCCGCGTCCTCCCGAGCACCCGCGCCGCCTCGCGTCTGCCTTCGCCGCGCCGCCGCACTCCCTCCTCGCCGACCGCCGCCACGCCACCCGAAGCCTGTCCGGCCGCCGCCTCCTGCCTCCTCACCGGACCACCGCTCGTCGCCTCGTCGCCGGCCAGCCTCTGACCGGATTCGAGGCCGCCCCGTCTCCCTCCAACTCCGGTCACCTCCTCTAACTCCGGTGAGCACGACCCCGACGAACCTCGAAGCCCGCGCGCTAGATCTGGATATGTGCAACCCTAGGGTTGACTTCTATTTTCCACTAAGTCCTTTTATTTTTGCATCCTGGAGCATTATTCATCATGCCATATCTCTACATCCATAGCTCTGTTTTGGGCGTGTAATATACTAAAATGTTCGTTAGGATGCCCTCTTCATTTTGTTCCATTGCACCATGCTTGTTTGAGTCCATATTGATGCCTAAAATGCTGGTGCAAAAGTGCTATAAAATGTTAGATTCTGTTTCTTAACAGATTATGGGCATTTGTCATTTTTGACATGATTATTGTGTACCTCCTATGAACTTGAGCCCTACATGTGTTTTGGTCTATGCCATGCCATCTTTACAGGGGTGTATGCCATGTATTTTTGTGATCAATGTGGTGACTAGCACATGCATGCAAAGTAGCTCTCGTGATGTTGCTGATTTCAGAGACTTAGAATTCTTCTAAGTCATTTCCCTGATGTTATTTTTATGCCATGTATTCATGTTGCTACAGAGTGATCCATGCCTCTTTTGAGCATGTTCAGTCAGGATGATTTTGAGATATTGTTATGTTCTATCCATCCATGTCTTTGTTTGCAATTATGAAGTACCCTAGCATGACTCAATCTTGCTCTACTTTTGCTATAAAATGTTCCTGGCAGATTGTTTACGTGTTAATCAATTTTGCCAAGGTTGTTGTAGATTGATCCATGCATGCTATGAACTTGTTCTTGCTTTGCTTGGCTTCATGATCATGTCTTCTTTCTGGGTGTATGCTTAGTTTGTCATGCAATGCCTTGTGGTGAGTGCATCGAGCTCGCAAACATGCCTTCGTAACTCTATTTTTGCCATGTCCAGTTTTCTGCTAAGTCTGAATCTGTTAACGAAACTTGCTATGTTTACGTGGGTGCCATCATATTTTCTAATCCCTTTTGGCTTATGGTCAGTAAGGGACTTTTTTTATATGATGTGATTAGATTCATGCCATGCCTTGTATTGATATGATATGATCCTGTAGCATGTTCTTATCTTGCTCTAAGCATTGCTTCCTGATGTTAATTCCTGGCATGTTGTTATTTTGACCAAGTCTGTGATGCTGTTATCTTTTGCACTTTTGCCATGCTTGTTTGAGCCTGCTATTGTGTGATTTAGCCATAGCTCGGTGTTCATCATTTGTCAAGCATCTTGAATGGATCACCGTCATGTGCTTTGTTGCTATGTTAGAGTGCAGTAGCTTAGTTTCTTGTTGCATTTTAGATGGCATCATGTTGTTAATCGCAGAATTGTGTCATTATTGTTTTACTTGCCATTTGCAAACCGTGCATCCATTTTCGGTGATCTTCATATCGATTTCAACTGAAATCAACTCATCTTTCCAGCGGCGCACTTGGTTTGCCAAGTTGAGGCCTGGTTCAATCTTTTCCTTCCGGAGCATGCATATGCATTGCATATTACATCCCGCATATCATGCCATGTTTTGCATCATGTTTCTTGCGCATTGCACCGTGGTTGATTGTGGTTCCCTTTGCTTGTTTTCTTGCTTTGAGTAGAGCTAGGAGACGAGTACGTGATCGAGGAACTCATTGAGTATGATTACGAGGATCAAGCTTACATCAACCCGGAGAACTTTGCAGGCAAGATGACCATACCCTCGAAATCACTTCTATCTTTGCTTGCTAGTTGCTCACTCTATTGCTATGCCTATGCCTCGATACCTACCACATGCTTTATCATGCATCCCATATTGCCATGTCAAACCTCTAACCCACCTTGTCCTAGCAGATTGTTGTTTGGCTATGTTACCGCTTTGCTCAGCCCCTCTTATAGCGTTCCTAGTTGCAGGTGAAGATTGGAGTTTTTTCCTTATTGGAACATGTTTATTGTTGGGATATCATTATCATATCTTGTTTACTTTAATGCACATATATACTTGGTAAAGGGTGGAAGGCTCGGCCTTATGCCTGGTGTTTTGTTCCACTCTTGCCGGCCTAGTTTCTGTCATACCGGTGTTATGTTCCTTGATTTTGCGTTCCTTATGCGGTTGGGTTATAATGGGAACCCCTTGATAGTTCGCCTTGAATAAAACTCCTCCAGTGAGGCCCAACCTTGGTTTTACTTTTGCCTAACAACCTATAACCTTCCCTTGAGATTTCAC